>NC_133162.1:128740822-129059260 GCF_040802235.1 Manis javanica
ATGCTCACATGTCCACTTTCACATCAGACTATGAATCATTGTTCAGATAGCACTCTGTCTGCTTATTTGATTTTCGCCCATTCTAGACTGCAAGCTCCCAGATAGTGGGGTCCTCGTCTTACTTTCTTCTCAAGCCTGGGGTCTAGCACACTGACACACAGTAAATGCATATAGAATGAATGAATCTGCTTAAGGAGGGGGTTACCATACGCCTTTTTTGGAAACAGCAAAATGAATTAAGTCAATTCTCATTAACATTTGAGAAAATATGCATGGACTTCTAATCAGTTAAACAGAAAAAGCAAGCTACTCTTTTTGCAATGTAGGTGGATAGCTGAGTGTCATCAGCTGTCTTGCTATGGATCCTTGAGGGGCTCCCAGCTCAGGCCACAGTGTTCAGAGCACCTCGGTGAAAACCCAGCTTGGAAAACACTGGGCTAGGTGACTGCTCATCCAAGTGATCTCTAGCTTCATGACTTCAGGATTTGCTATTTCATCTTGGAGTAAAAAGCTCACAGTGTTACATTTTTTCATATTCATATAATGAAACTTCCCAAATTAGGCTATTTGAATTCAAAATCTCCTTTCCCTGGAAGCATTTCTGTTTTTTTTTTTTTAAGCCTAAAACAAACATGGATGCTGAATATTTTTAGTACTCTTATTATGTGACATATTATACATTTTTGGAAAATTATTATTCTGAAACATCACTATATGCTAAAACACCTGACTCTCTCTCTATGTGTGTGTGTGTGTATACATACATATATATATGTAAATAGCTATATGATATAGTTTGTATATAAGAAGAATATCTTCATTGTCACTTCATTGTCACTCCTGTAAATGTATGAAGTGGTCCCATCCATCGATGGCCTTGTTCCCTTCACAGCTGACCCAGCCCAGTCTCAGCCCTTCCAGATCTCCCTCTATTTGACACATCCTAGATGCTGACATACTTCCCCCACCACATACCCCATGCTCCTGTGCTTTGTAACCCAATAACAGTCCTCAAAATACTTCTTTTCCATTTTCCATTTCTTCAGGATTCCTAGCTTTAACTAGGCTAATCAATAACTACTGTAAGGTAATGAACACTCAATAGCTATTTGTTAAATAATGATTAATAGGAGAGTTACTTGTTTTGTATTGTCAAACTGTCATTTTATTCTTATTTGTTTGATGGGATATAGTCAGTGTTGTGGAGTAAGCCAATTGTGAATAATCGAGGCATTTATGGATTAATGTGGTAAGATGTAAGTTTTTAAGGGAAGACTTCATTAACAAACAGGGGCTGTAATCCAGGGGTGAGAAGGAAAAGCGAAGTTATCTTTGGCAAGCAATTATTATGTACCTGGTACTGGGCTGGTTTCTTCAGACATGCTGCTTTATATTTAAAAATCACAAGGACCTACCTTCACAGTTTTACAGAAAAAAATGAATTATTAGAGTTAGACCTCTGACCGGAATACAGCGATTAAGTGGCACAAAGGAGAATCAAACCCAGGTCTGTCTGATCCCAAAGCCAGATCTTTTTCATATCACAACACTTCTTAAAAGAGTGAGAAGCAGTTTTGGGAATATGTGGAATTTATGAACTCATATTGGAGAGGTCAGTGGGCATTCATTTCTCTGTGGCAAACTTCCCCTTTTCCTTGATGCTACATGAGAAAGGTGATCTGTACGCCATTTTATCCCAAGACCATTTCAAGCCATACTAACGTGAATCACACAAATATTCTCTTGCTTTAGCTCACTTGAAGTGCTTGCTGTCTCTCAGAGGGCTTATCTAAATTACATATTTTAATGAATTTTATTATTTTCAAGTGATACAGTAAATGAAATTAAACTAATCAAGTGTTGCAGCCTAGAAATTCTACCTTAATGGCTATAATCAGCAAATCTAAATCTCACTGGTTTGACTGTTAATTAAATATCAACAGTAAATCAACTTCCCTCAACAATGCTATTTGCCTATTTATTTGTTCGTTCTTTCATTTCACTAAGATGAAATTTAATTTGCTGTTGGTGTATATATTTCAAAATTTGGAAGAGTGACGTTATACAATTGTTTATCCATTGTTTATCCATAAGGACTTACCTGATGTGATTACGTGTATCACCCATTGTAAGAAACTCACAAGGATAAATATCAAAAAGAGGTACTTCACTTTCCTTTCTTTTAATTGATACCAAAGTTAGGAGTTTCTAACATTAAATGTTCAACTAATTTAACAAAAGCTGACTTAAAAAAAACCTATTTTGCTTAAAGTTCTCATATATTATCTCACTGGAGTAGCAAGTTTAAAAAAAAAACAACAGCTTAAGACAGGAAGTTAATACCATCCTTAGAGGTGAGAGTCGGGCTTAAATTAAGCTTTTGTCTAAAGTTGTAGAATCCAGGAAGAGTACATTGTTCCGTGCCTTGCTTTTAACTGACTCACAGTTTGACGGACATATTCTATAGGGAAAAACTTACTTCTAAACCTATTCTTCCCCTTGGCAGAGGAAGATTTTTTTGTCCTGAAGCATTAATTGATCAGGGAGCAAACATTTGCAGAAAATTTATTTGATATTTGATCTCTCCTTTTGGAAAAAAAAATGGTGAGAGGGTAAGGGGTTTTTAGGTAGAAAAGGACCTTGAATTTCAAAATTCAACTTGTCTCAAGGTTTATTTTGTTGGCTACTGGATAGTCTTTAGTAACTCTTAGTGAAAAAGAGAATTGTGAGTTATTTCCAATGGTAAAATGGTTCCATATTTCATTTTATAGTATTTCCAATTGCAAATGAATTTCATCTGTGAGATACAGGAAGTTTATGAAGCAACCATGCCTTTTTTTCTTGGCAGTTATAACAGATTCACTTTCATAATTGCAATCGTTCAGAAAATAATATTCTTAAGCATCTTAAGCAGCTCTTACCTCATCAGAACCAGATCCAAAAATCAGTAAGTCAAAAGGAATCGCTGCAACCATGTCAATCAGGAACCAGCCCTTGAAGTAGTGTATTGCTATTTTGGCTGGATCACTTACCACTTCTTCGTTCTGATTTACATATGTTGTTCTGAAGTTGATTAGAATATCTATGATAAACATAATATCCACAATCAAGTCTACCACGTTCAAAGGGCTGCAAGAATAGCCACATTCGCGTCTTTTCTGTTCTTCTCTGTCATTGAGGAGGAAGGCCGCCGAGTACGGGGTGAATATAGCAGTGTATATGACCAGCAGCAGAATAAGCCAGTCCCAGACGGCCTTGAAAGGGCTGTAGTGCAATATTGTAAACTTGTTGATGCGCGGCGTCTGCAGTTTATATTCTGGCAGGACATCTGCTCCTAAAGAGAGAACCTGAACAGATAAAAGAGAATCTTACAGTACATAAAAATGCCATTATTTAATCTCCAAGCCTATATAAATATTAAGGTTCTTATACAGAAAAATGTATTAGAAAATTTCACGTCGTTTTGAAGTATTCATGAAAAGCACACTATATAAAGGAACCCATAAACATCCCGAGTATATAGCATATTTGACCCTGACATTTCTTGATAAATATGATTTCCACTGAAAAATGAATATTGTCACTGAGATACCAAGGAATGGTTACTGGATACTTTGAAACATACTACTACTCAGGAAACAAATTTGTAGCTGTTTTTAGAAAATAATAAAATCAGTTTGATACGTGAGTAATTCTGTTTTCAAACCTAAAAAAAGGATTGGCTGTAATGAATTGAAGCAGTGTACTTGGATCCATGGTCATATTTAATTTACATATATTTAATTTATAATTAAACTTTGATAAATTAAACCCAACTCATTCAAATCTTTAATTAAAAATTTCTCACCTGCAATCTGTTTTTAGCATTAGAAAAAAAGGCACATGAGATTAAAATAAACACAAAGCCCTTTTTTTTTTCCTAAAAGGTTGAGAGAGTACTTTGTATTCTGGGACAAATACACTTGCACTTCAACTTCTCCGTCACATTTAGAGAACCGTGAAGAGAGAATGGAGCCAGAAAATGTTCAGAATTTTAATCTGGAAATGTTGCAAGATTCTTAGCAACCGAGGAGTACTTAAACTCTAAAATTTATTCTCCTGAGTAAGGTGTTGGATAGTGAAATAGTTCACCTTTTATAGTCCCAGTTTATCTGAAAAAATGAGAGCTAAACTTGAGTTGCTGTGACCCAATAAAATAGTTCATGAGGTGATGATGTTAGACCAAGTTTCAAGAATAAAGATCAAAACAGAAAGGTTATCTAGCTACCCAGGAAATGTAATTAGCTTTAATATATGAGTTTTAAGTAATTTAAAAATCTTAATCACTCCACAAATGGCACATGGAAGCATTTTTTTAAAGGGAGGGGTAGTTTACAATCTCTTTTTGTGAATATCTCTGCAGTGGCCCTATTTCAGTTAATTTCATTACATAAATTTTCTTGAGACTAAATTCTTCTAAGCACAGTTGATACATTAGCTTCGCAGCATGGATCTCAGGCAAACCTACATTGATTAGTCAAAGTGTGTTATTTCTGTGTTCTTGGTAATTCTATCCATGTAGGTTTTAACTTGGTTATAACAATAAATTATCTCAGACAAATTTCAATTTTAAATCTTATTTTCATAGTCATAGTTCATATCTTTTTTCCCACATAAAATGTTACCATTCCTATTTTAAAAAGAACTTGAGAAATCAAATAACAGCCTCAAATGAGGTACAACATGACTTTTAAATGTACCAAGAGTTCAGTTAAAATAGAGAAAGCTGTTTTCAGATAGCAGCAAACTGATTTTATTAGCTTTGAAAAAGAAAATAATAGAGAATCTAACCATTTTTTCGGCCCACAGTAAATGTGAACTACCAGTATATGGAGGATACAGGGCTGTATTTTAAGCTATTAAGAGGAATGACAGGAATTAATTATTAGTAAAATAGAAATCTGAAAAATAAAGTGATTTTATTACTTATGAAATACTAAAAATCCTCAGAATCCAATATCTGTATCTATACCTATATCCATATCTATATTTGTATCTGACTTCCAAGATCCAAATAGGAATGATGTTTGGCTAATCTGTCACTTGATAAGCACAGACTGATAGAACTCCAGGCCTCTTATGCTTAGTACACAAAATGAGTGGGTGATATTTTAGTCTAGAAAGAATGGATCATCTCTAAAGGTGTCATTATGTCATTATGTAATATTCCATTCTCAAAAACCAAGCACTACTCAGAATATAGAAAGTAAAATCCAAAACATTATTTTGGCCTTCAAAGTCTTCTAAAATAGGGACATATGCAGTCTTTCCAGCATCTTCTCCCATTGGCTTCCTCTATGAACACAGTGTACTCTGGCAAGACATGACCAACATTTTTGAGCTGCTGAAATCTTCCTAAGTCCCTAAATTCATACATTTATCTAATTAAAAAAGGGAATGTAGATATCCAAAGAGAACAACATAAAAGTCATTTTTAAAGGAGGTTATTTATCTGAGCTTGCTCCGCGTTAAGTGACATGTTTCTGATACCAACTTCTTACATGGGGCAAACTGAATACTTGTTTTTTAGCAGAAGCTTAAGTTAGAATGCATATAGCACCACGGGACTTCCTCTGAGAAGGAAAAACTGTAGATGGAACTTGTTCCATCCTACCTATGCAACAGTCATTTACCAGTTGGATGAGTACTGGGCAAAGAGGTGGAGACAGAAAAATAGGGAAGACAATGCAGACATCATGGAGTTTATGGTTTATTAGAAGAGACAGATATGAAGGAAAATGGGAGTCCTGTGGAGCTCGGGCACTGTCTCTGGTTTAAGTGGTGGCACTGATGAGGGGGGAGGTCTCCACCGAGGACTTTTGGGAAGAGATGGCACTTGAACTGAAACTTTGCATAGGAGACAGAAAAGAATGCACCTGGGAATTGAAGAAACTGGAAAGGAAAAAACAGTAGAGGTAGAGAACAGAAAGAACAAAGGTAGGGTGGCAGGAAATGATGTGTGTTCAAGAGTTACAAGCTGTCTTCCATTGCTAATGGATAAAAAGCAAGGGATATAGTGATGGGGGAGGGAAGCGGAGAGGGGAAGCGACAGGCTGTGGGAAATCCAATGTGACGTGATAGGATTCACAGGTTTTTTTCCTTTAGGTCGGAGTGTCTCATACTTGAATAAGATAAAGACTCCTTTTAAGGGAAAATTAGTTTTTGCAGAACCCCAGTTATGATTTATATTATTTTTACTTATAATGTTAGGTTAATATGTACAAAAACCTAGGTCAAAACTTCTTATGCTTTATACCTCTTAATATGACTGTTGTGGATTGAATTGTGTACCCCAAAAAGATATGTTGAAGTTCTAATCTTTGGTACCTGTGAATATGACCCTATTTGTAGATGTAACCAAATAAAGATGAAGTCACACTGGATTGGGGTTGACCTTGATGCTACAACAGGTGTCCTTATAAAAAGAGGAACATTTAAGTACAGAGACACAAAGACAGACAGAGAGACTGCCATGTGACAATGAAGGCAGATACAGTTACAAGCCAAAGAACACCAAGGGCTGGTGGCAGGCAGCAGAGCCCAGAAGAGAAGCATGGAATGCATTTTCCCTCAGACCCACCAGAAGAAACCCATCTTGCCAATACCTTGATTTTGGAGTACTAGACCCCAGAATTGTGAAAGAATGCCTTCTGTGTTTTAAGCCACCATTTTTTGGTCTTTTGTTATGACAGCCCCAGGAAACTAATGCAATGACAGAAAGTGACAACAAGTTATTAAAATATGTGCAAAACTACTGAATTCAAACTCTCATCACTGACACATATGTTATGTCAAAAATGATATGGCTATTCATGTGATTTGATCTAATTGGCAAAATTTTTCATCTATTCTAACCCCAATGCTTTTTTGTAGAAGTATGTTGTTAAAAAAGTAATACAATCCTTACAGATTTTATGACTGTTTTAGGGTAATCTAAACCTTAATTCAAATTCTTCTTCTACTAGGCTTAAGAATCTCATTTAAGTGGTGTTACCTGATACCGTATAAAAGTTTTTGTCTACTTCAAGTTCAGATTAACTTTGGGGGATTATTGTATTCTACATTAAGTGGTTATTTAATCAAATTATCTCTGGAATTGGGTTCATAAAGGTAATTAATTTGTTAATACTGAACCACTGAAATTTGGTATGTACAATATGGAGTGTGTATTGACAATGCATTTGAAGTGATAGGTTTGGGCCAAACATTATGGTACAAGTTCTTTTGACTTCTGCATAGCTCTGTCTGTGTAGTATGATCACTTAACTCTCATAAATCTTACTAACCAGAGGACTTCAAAAACTTGCTTATATGGCCTGCTTTAGTATCATGAGTTCTCACTGTAAATCCAAATGCATTCGTAGGCACTGGAGTCAGATAGGTGGCAGTATTCTTTTATTAAGTGATTACATCATTCATTTGGAAGATCATCATACTGTGTCAGGTTTTCACCAAGACTCAGGAATTTGTGAGATTTCCCAGGAGAACTCCTGGCTGTCTGAGAATGTTTCTTGCCATGGATACTGGTTTGAGAATTGCCGAAGGGTACCAGAAAAGGTAAGGTGGCCAAATTTAGTTTTAGGTAAATGCATCTGGCAGTGGAAGGGAAGAGAAACCAGAGGGGGCAGGACCAGAGGCTTAGACATAATTAGGACTTTGGTGCTAAGAAAGAAAGGGAAATAAAAAGGGGCCAGGAAAGCCTGTGTAGAAGGGCAGGTGGCAGAGATGGAGAGGGGGACACAGCTGAGAAATAAATACATCTCAGTGTGAGGATGGAGAGCAGAGAAACGTTTGTTTCTTTATGGTTCTAGCAATAAGTCTTATTAGAGGCAGTCTTAGTAATACAAATATCTGAAGGCTCAATCACATTTGGAATAAGGGAAAGAGCCCAAGACTTCAAATTAAAAGACCTGGGTTTGAGTTCCAGATACAATTTTTATGATAAGTTATTTAATCTCTTGTATCTCAGTTTTTTTATCTGTGTAATGGTGATAATAATCTTTGCTCAGATCATCTATCTATACAGACCTATCATGCCCCATCAGATACTTTCTATAAACATAGCTGATAAAATGGGAAATAGATAGAATAATTTCATTATTGTTTAGAGTTCTAGGGTTACTTACTTAAATCCTGATTCAAACAAACCAACTATAACCAAAACATTTATGAACCAGCTGGGCAAGCTGAACATATCCTAAATATATAGTGATAATATTAAGGAATTGTTTCAGTTATCCACTCATTGGAATAAACTGAGCCAAAACATGGTGGCTTAAAACAATAGTCCTTTTATTATTCCATGTTCTATGGATGAGAGATTTAGAAAGGGTTCAGCTGGGCCATTCTTCTGCTCCACAATGTCACCTGGGGTCACTCAGTGATATTCAGTTGGTGACTAAGCTTGGGTGGAGAACCCAGGAAGGCTTTACTCCCATGTCTAGTAACTTAGTGGGGACAGTTGGAAGTCTGAGTTCATCAAGATGCTAGACGGGTCTTTATCTTTCTCTCCTTCTCTCTATATAGATAAATATAGATATATAATATAATTTAAAGATATGTATCTATATCTGTATGTACATATATATGTATATATAATATGTATAAAAATTTTATATTTTACTGGAACTATGATTATAGCTATAGATATAATCTATAACTCTCTCTCATATATATATATGTATATATATATTATATAGTTTCTGTATTTAACTTCTCCGTATAGTCCATTTCCCTAGAGTCCCCCATATTGTCCCATATTGCAGGGTTGTAAGATGTCTGCTGTGGAAACTCAGTGCTCCCAGGAAAGAAGTGGAAACATCCAGTTGACTTAAAGTTTAGGGCTGGATCTAGTACAGCATCTCTTCTGCCATATTCTTCTGCTAAAGCACTCACAGGCCAGCCAAGCCTCAAGAAAGCGGACGGATAGTGTCCACCTTTTGACAGGGAGTGGCAGGCATGTGGGAGGGAAAGAATCAACTGTGCTCATCTAAGAGACAAGCTATCACAGGAATTATTAACAATTCTTTTAGTTATTTCAATTATTATTACTATTATTTGATGATACTGCGGTTATGTTTTTAAAACATAGCTCTTACCTTTCAGGGGTACAGAGTGAAATATTTATGGATAAAATGTCATAGTATTTGGGGTTTGCTTCAATATACAGCAGTCCCTCCTTATCCATGGACGATACAGTCCAGGACCCCCGTGGAGGCCTGATACCTCTGGATAGTACTGAACCCTATGTGTACTATACTATGTTTTTCCTATACATACATACCTATGATAAAGTTTAGTTTATAAATTAGGCACAGTAAATGATTAACAGCTAATAACAACTGAAAATAAAATAGGACAACTATAACAATATGCCATGATAAAAGTTATGTGGACATGGTCTCTCTCTCAGACATCTTATTGACTCAACCTTCTCCTTGGGATGATGGGAGATGATAAAATGCCTACGTGAGGTGACTTAGGCTTTATGACAGCTTTAGGCAACTACTGATCTCTTGACAATTGTCAGAAAGAGGATCAATTCTGCTTCCAGACTGCAGCTGACTGTGGGGTAACTGAAACCCCCAGAAAGTGAAGCCACAGGTATATGGGGAACACAGCAATTCAGAGTGGGGATGGAACGGGGAAAGTCTGGTTGTATGCCACGTCCGCTGTATGCTGACCTTTGTTGAAACTGGGTGATGAATATATATTATTTCCTCTATTTTTATAGTATATTTAAGATTGTCCACAATAAAAAGCAAAAAAGAAAAAATCTGTAAAACTTCACCCAGAAAGATCTAGGCCATTTGAAGGGGTAATTTCCTGGTGGAGAAAAGATCTGGGTCTACACACATCACAGGGGTTCACTCCTATCAGAATTCAGTTTGTTCTTTATCAGGCAACTTCAGACTGTTTTCTACAACAGAATGTTTCCTTTGCTCCCTGCACATTTAATTCATCTTATGTTGACCTCCATTCAGCCACACAGACATCACACAACTCTGCCCAGCCTTGAAGGGTTTGCCTTCGAATTTCTGTCAAATCGGTAGCTGGGACAAATCCTTACAGAGAATATAGACATGCTAAAGGTGAGGGTGCTTATCCTCCGAGTATATTTACATTACTCATCAAGTTAGATTAAAATACTGCCACTTTTCAAAGACTCATTAGATGAGACCTCTTATTAAAAACTTTGTTGGCATATCATCCTCAAACTTCAAGGTTTCATTCTGGATTGATACATTTTTGCATTTCCTCCCCCTCCCCCCATAAACTATCACTAAATGCAATGCTTAGGCTGTTTAATGTCATTTTGGGAAGTGTTGCTTTCTATATTCCTTTTATAATTCATTTCCAGAAAACAATTAATCTGCCTTGAAGAATCAAAAGGTTTCACCTATTTTTCGTTTCATAAAGTGATAAGAATTATTTCATTAATTATAGTCCCTTTTGCCTTCTTGCAGAACGCTGAGTTTATAATTTCAGTGCAATTATTTCTATTTCCCCTTACTGTGTTCTACTCGCTCTATTTCCATTTTCATGGCCTAAATGCATATCTTTTATAATGTTTCCTCATACTCCTTTGGAAATAGGATAAATATATAAATCATGTGTCACAAGCAAGTTAAAATTCATGTTGAAAGTACTTGGAGCCATTCTGTTGGAAATGAAATATTAGATAGGTAAATATTTGTTTTAAAAATTTGAGTAGGATTCTAAGGGGCCAGTGACTAAAAAAACAAAAAAACAAAACCCAGTTGCTAACCAGTCTATTAGGTTTCCTTAAGAGAGCCAACTTGTCCCACACATTTGAGAAATAACATACTTTAGCAAGACAAAACATGATTAATTGAACTATTATAAGGATTTTCTTTGAAGAGGGAAAGAAAAGAGGGGACAACAACCTCACCATATAAAAAAGGGGAACTCCACGGTCTCCAGAAAGACACTTCTATTTTCATTCAAACCACCAATTAAATGTACAGTTTAATACAGACCAAAATACGGTTTTCTTTGGCAAATACAGTTTTTCTTCTTGCTAGCACATTGCTATTTGTTTAACTTTTCACAGCTAAGTGTTATATAAAACCACATTCTTTATACAAAACAGCTCTATTTATTCAATGAAGATCTGCTGTGAAAATTTTGTGCGAACACCAGGATTAATAATTACTCTTCTCTTTTGAAAAGTGCAATAGGGAACGATTAAGCCTTCCAAAAGATTATACAGTACTTTTGGCAGCTAATTCAATGCCATGCTGAGGTGTTTTTAGAGACTGTTCGTCTGTTATTTATCCTTTACTCGGGACTTGCAGTTAACTAATAGGCTAGCTGTATTTTTATCTATCGGGAAGAGTCGTCTGTAACAAAGTCTATCAGATAGATTATATAGCATCAGGAAAGATCTAAACTCCCCTGGCTTTTTTCAGCAAATGATTTGAGAAATACAGCAAACCCTGAATAATTTTCACTGAAAGAGGCACCTCCATTGGTGATTACCTCGATATGGAAATTAAAAGATGAAACGCATTCACACAGTTAAAAAAACCTGACACATAAGAAGATTTTAAAAATAAATAATACATTAAAATAGGTAGAGAATCATTGTAGCATTCTGTATTCAAAGAATCTTCTAAGGCTTAAGTCGACATTTAACCATGTGTGCGCGTGCATGCATGTGTGTGCTTCTGTGAGTATTGGATCGAGTTGGGATGATTGTCGGATTTTGCAAAAATCAGAGTCACCTAGGTTCAGCTGAGTCAGGTTGTGTTTTGTATGTGCTGTGCAGTATAGGCTAATATGAAAAATAGCTGCTTCTTAAAATATGTTACTCAGAATATGAGAGACATAGGTTAGATAATATGTTAAACACTTACAATATGCATAAATTACTTCAAGTATAGTCATATTAAGAATTACAGGCAAACCGTAATTACTGTAAACTGTAAACTCTTAGCTTCCATGCCAGTGACCAGCTGGACAGTGGCCCTGCTTTCTGGCCTCCCCGCCCTGTGCCAGACACCCCTGAGGAACTTGCAGCGTCGTCTTGTTGCTGATACCAGTTGCCCTCTGGCCTAATGTTTACCTCTTTGCTTCTTCCAAGTTTCCTCTCATGGAAACTGTACACATGCATTCTTCTCTCCATTTCCTTTATCTTTAGCACACTAGTTGGTAAGAAAGCCTTTCAAAAATGTTTTTCAAAAGCACAGATAAGTGAGGAATGGGCTTAGAGACGGGAGAGGGAAATGGAGGCTTGGCTAGGACACTTTGGGGTTGGTGAGCCAGGTGCCGCTAGGAAGAGGGGCCTGACATACAGCAAGTCTGGGAGAAAGTTTCCAAGGGGACTGGAACTTGAGATTTCTTCCTGCAGAGGCAGTGACTCAAGTTCTGGAAAGTGTATTTATTTGCCAAGAGATTGTAAACAGAGAGGAACACACTGGGAATTGCTAAAATGTGGGCTTGAGAAAAAAATACATAGCCAGTATTCCTGGGGCTTAGCATAGCACCTGGAATGTACCTAGTAAGTACAATGGGCATGTTTGTAACTTAAAGCAAAAGAGACAATGGAGATGGAAAGACAGAAGATTCCTGAGGGAAAGGATTATGGTAGAGACAGCTGGTGTGCCCCCATATGTGGTGTTCTCCCCGCCCTGGAGTAGAGCTGTTAGAAGGTGTCTGCCCAGCCTAGAAACAATGCCCCGCCCCATTTGTATGTGTGGCCTGATGGCTGCTGAAAGCTTTCAAGAAGTGAGTAAATCTTGCCCTTCTTCCTTTTTCCTTCTACTTGATAATCCAGGTGCCTTCAAAGCCTCAGGCACTTAAGTCCTATGGGGCAGTGGAGCCTCCAAATGCAGGAAACCTGGGTCACCAAATTACCAAGAGGAGGAAAATCATCCTTTGTACAGGAATACCAGCTTCTGCTACTGCTTGACAATGAAACAGAATACTGGGAGAAGCCACAGTATTATGGGGGTTAGAAGTTCCAGCAGCTATCATTACCCTAATACATGGACTTTCTCCTTGAAATATGGTACATATGATGACACTGCAATTCCCGAGAGAGCGCCTGCTCAGCTCCTCAATCCTTTGTCTTGGAGAATGAGGATGGTTAAAACCAAGTGTCCTTTATGTTAGTTACCAGGCCCAGTACTGAATTATGGCATTCAATTCTCTCAACAGCTCTTTGAGGTAAGCATTATTATCTCCATTTTTATAGACAAGGAAATTGACTCAGAGAGGTTAAATAATTTGCCTGAGGTCTCAGAGCCAACTATGGTATTATCAAACATAATATTCCTGAAGCTTAGTGAATATATATTATTTACTGAAGGCTTGGTGTGCATTATCTCATTTGAATATTACAATTTTACAATGCTTGCTGTGGGTTGAATTGTGGCCTCCCAAAAGATATACTCAAGGTCTTACCTCCAGCGTCAGTGAATGTGGCTTTATTTGGAAATACGATTTTTATAGATATAATCAATTTAAAATGAAGTCCTACAGGACTGAGGTAGGTCCTAATCCAATGTGGCTGGTTATCCTCATAAGAAGAGGGGAAGAGAAAGACACATAGGAGGCACACCACGTGACAACGGAGGTAGAAATCAGAGTGATGCATCTATCAACCAAGGAATGCCAGGACTGCCAGCAACACAGAAGCTAAGACAAAGACAGGGAACAGATTTTCCCCCAGAGCCTTCAGAGAGAGAACTTGCCCCTGCTGACACCTTGATTTCAGAATTTTAGTCTCCAGAACTGTGAAAGAATAAACATCTGTTATTTTAAGCAACCCAATTTATGGTAATTTGAATGGCAGCCCAGATAACTAAAATGGTGTTATTGTTTATTTCACTCACAGATGTCAAAACCAAGATTAGCTAACTTTCTAGGACTGTTTGGTGTCACAGGGCCTGTGTTTTTCTCTTCAGCAGCATACAAGTATTCAGTTCACTTCTTCATGGGGATAAAGCCTATATTTTCTTACTATACATGCTGTTTCCAGAAGACATTTTTTAAGGGTTTGTGTGAATATTTCCATAGTTACCAAATGCTTTTCATAAAATTCTAATCACCTAGGCAAAATAGGGAATAAAGAGAATATGCAGGACCACTTCTTGCCAAGAACCTACATGGCCCTTGTTCGGATGGGCACACATGTGTAAGATACAGCAAGAACACAACAAAAACGTCAGATGGTGATGATGGGTACCAAAAATAAAAATGAATATCATTTCCACTAGTTGAAAACCCATAATCTGTCAAATATGGCTGAATAGGCCAGGCTGGGGACCAAAATGGCCCTGCTTTATATCCCAACTGTGCCATGGTCATTTAAAAATAATCTTCCTGAATACCAAATTCCTTAGCAGCAAAATTAGGACAGCAGTATCTACCCAATAGGGAACTGCACAGTAAGACGTGTGTATGAAGTTCCACAGATAATCCTTGTCTCACCGTAGGCAACCAATAATTTAGTGTTACTATAAATTTGGCATATTTACCTTGAACAAGTCAAAATTAAATTATAAATAACATTCAGTGTCAATTATAAATATTGACTAAAACCCAGTTCTCTGAGTGAACCCTGGAGCAAGTCAATTTATTCAAAGATAGAGACAGCAGAGATAAATGGGTAGAATTCTTGGTTGTGCTGGTAATATAACAATTTTTTCTTTGTTTATGAACATCTCAGCTATGCTGTGTTGGGCTGTGGGCTCTGTGTAAAATGATGAGTTAGGGACTCAATTCTTTTTTAAAAGCCTTCATAGACTTTGAAAAGAACCAGTTTAAGCAAACGGTAGCATATTTCCTCATAAAAGCATTTGTCCTGGACCTAGGGAACATTGACTTGGTCTGGTTGAAATTCTTATAAAGAATTGAATATCTGATGGGAGGGGTGGTTGGGGAAAATTACTTTTCAGCATCTTTGGAGAGTGCATTGATTTCTCTATTTTGCTGCAAGTAATGAAATGTATTTCTTCAAAATGAATTCAGTATTTATGGAGTCCCTATCAGTTAAAATTTGAATATACTTTCCAAAGATCCTGTAGAATTATATACACAACAAAACCAGTATAGATGATCTCTGAGATTCTGCAATTCTATTTTTTCCTTATCTAACACAGTTCTTTACTCAGTTACACTAAATGAGTGAGATTTTACTGTGTTTGCATCATCTACAGGTCAAAGATGAATGTAATTAAAAAAAAAGAAATCAGAAACACTCTTCATGAAAATTCTGGGATAATGAAGAAATATAAATATGTGTGTATGCATGTGAACAAGCACATAATTATCAACCACAGTGCTTTATCCTGGATGTACCAATGGGCTTTGTGAGCTCCTGAAATATCCTAAAAGAATATAAGATGTGTGGTGCTATTTACGTCTCAGGGAATATGTGTTCATGTCCTTTATTGGATTCTCAGTCATCTGTGATCTACAGGTAAATAATTAAAAACCTTGACTTAGGCCAGGAACTTCTATGGGTCTCTGAATCCCTTAGGGCCACAAACACATTGATAATAATCAAGTGAGAGAGAGACAGAGAGAAAGAGACAAAAGAGTAAGAAAAAGAAATGTTTAAAGAGTAGATGAAGCATAAGGCAATGGGATGACACCAGCAGGAAATAGGAAAGTCTCCAAGTCACAGTGAAATTAAGAGGTTGCATCTTGACTGAAGCACAGGTAAATTGTTTCCCCATTATTGATAAAAATTTTCTGAGTATTTACAAGATGAATGGTCTCCTAATTCTCAGCCCTATGCTTTGCTTATAAATAACTTGGCTTCAGGGACAATTTCCAATTCCTGTTAAATTTCCAAATGAGAAACATCTTCTGGTCTAGGATTGAGTACATTCAATTACTAAGTAGCCTTAGGAAGTGTGACATGCCCACCAAATTCTAGTTGACGAGTTTTACCTGGTTGGGCCATAGCTCATGATTAAGAGTCAGTTAAGAGTTTGTAAAACCTGGCTCTCATCTCAGGAACCCACTCAAGTCATTTACTTTAATAATAAACTCTTGGAAGGCTATTATTTGCCTCCTGGACTTGTGGACTTAAAGGTAATTAGGGACCCAGAAGATCAATGATAGAAAACATCAGAATGTCTACAGGCCAACTTAATACAACCATAAGAAGTAAGAAAAGATGCCTTCTACAGAATCAGGTGTTAAATTATCTGTTTTCTCTTTTTTCACCCTCACTTTCTTTCTTTCTTTTCCCCTCCTTCCTTCCTTATTATTTGTTGTTTTAAGTTTGAAAGGTCCTATGCAAAACGTTCTGCTAGGATTCAGAACAAGTCCCCAAATACAGTATGGGCAATTCAATTACTAAAAATATGAACATCTTCTTCATGTTAATAAAATAACAACAAACAACAAAAGTAAAAAAAAAATCTGTATTAGAAAAATTACTGAATAAGCATGCACACTAAGGGAAAATTTGAAAATAATGTTAGATTTTAATTTCAATATATTATCTGTTCTTCTAAGAGAGAAAACAAACCAAATATTCTACTGAAAGCCTTGATGAATCTTGGAATTAAATCTGAGGCTGATTCAATTATAGTCAAGAAAGATTTATACATAAATGATGGCTAGAAGGGTCAACGAGGTAACTTCTGGACTCTTTGGTAACCAACTTATCAAAGTCTCAAAGTCATGTAGACGAGTGTTCAAGATAATCACTTTTTATCTTTAAAGTAGCTTTCAAAATAATCTAAAATACATAAAAATAAATAAATATGGGGAGAGATTTCTGTAAGACGTCAGTGAAGGAACTTACCCATTCCCACAGACACATCTAATCTACAGCTATATGTGGATCATTGCCCTCTGAAAAAGATCTGAAAACTAGATGAACTATTTCTCCACAACAAAGGGAAAAAAATGATTGAGTTGGGAAGGAGAGGCAGAGACGTGGTCTTGCCAAAAACCACCACCAGTGTGACAACAGACAGTAGGAAGGAATCTCACCAGTCCAGCTGCTTTCCCAGAGGAGCAGGGGTTGGTGTCCCACATCAGGAACCCCACCTCATGGGATCTACATTGGAGCGATGAACCCCAAAAATGTCTGGCCTGGAAAACTAAAGGGGCTGACATCCAACGGACCCAAACAAGGGACTCAAAGTGCTACAGGAAACTGAGATCCCCATTCTTAGAGCTCATGTGGTCTCACTCTCCCAGATTCCCAGTGCAGAAACAGCAGTTGGAAAAGTGCCTAGATTATATATGGATGAGATTTATTTCTTAATCTAAAAGCATCTGGCAGGGCGGTGGACAGGTGCAACTCTCCCTGAATATGGAGGCACTGGTGGATGCCATTTTTGAGTAGGCCACTTACCCAGCTGGCACTTACCCAGGGCAAGCCCTGATGGGTGCAGCACTCTCCCACTCCTTGCTAAGATAGGCAGGGTGAGCAGCCACAGAGGCATCCCACACCTTGCTGACGCTGGATGGCTGCAGCATTCTCCTGCTCTCTAGCTGAGTGAAATCAGTGACATCTGGGCAACTGTGACGCTCCCCCTCTTCCTGACTGGGCCTGTCCCTGGTTGTGAGCAGTTGCAGTGTTTTTCCACCTCCAAGCAGAAGCCAGGGTGCATGCACAGACCAGGCCCTCCTCTGTTGCCTCTGGGGGTGTATGGTCAAGAAATTTCCTGACGCCATTCTGAAGCCAGTAGCATGCCCTGTCCCCTATACTCTCCAGCTGCCTAGCTGAAGCCAGCAGGTACATGTAGTGTCCACAGGCATGCCCCCTGGTTGCCTGGACCTGATGGCCAAGGGGACTGGCAATCCTGAGCTCCACAGGAATTTAACAATTGCAAAGACAGTTCTTGGTGGGCTGCCTCCCTCCTCCCCCAGGGTACTGCACAGACAGCAGACTGTAACAGAACCCTACTTTACCTGTTAAAAAGGCCTTGCTATAGCTTAACAAGACTTCACAGAAAGGAGAAATACACACTCATGTGGAGCTCCTGTTTTTGCAGTGTCATCAAGGGGATACCTCCAGATTTCTTGGTTTGGAGACCAGCAGGGATAATGATGTGGTCCCAAAGGACTGCACATATTTGCACACTTTAAAAGCTGCTGCTTGAGGGTCTAGCTTATAATCAGCTTGAAACTTGGTACTAAATGAGATTCCTTCCCTTGGAACACTGACAGGTCCTGGCATGCCCTCAATAATGGGGACATGTTGAGACTAAATCAGGCAATATAGACTATCACAAAGATTCAAGAGACAACCAAGAGCTAGGGCAAGGTTGAACAAAAAATTTCATCATCTACACAGGTCACTCCTTCATGATACAGAGAGATAGCTACTTCACCTAATTCATAGATACAAACAGAGAATTGAGCAAAAGGAAAAAAACAGAGGTAGGTGTTATAAACAAAAGAACAAGAAAAATCCTCAGGAAAAATAAAACTTTAGTGATATGGAGATAAATAATTTACCATTTAAAGTCTTCAAAGTAATGGTCATAAATATGCTCATCAAGCTTGGCAGCATAATGCTAAATACAGTGGGAACTTCAAGTAAAAGATAGACAAATATAAGAAAGTACCAAACAAAAGTCACAGAGCTGAAGAGTACAATGACCAATCTGAAAAATTCACTAGAGGGGTTTAACAGCAGACTGGGTAAAGCTGAAGAATGGATCAGCAAGCTGGAAAACAAGGCAATGGAACTTTCTCAGACAGAGCAGCAAAAAGAAAAAATAATTTTTAAAAAATGAACATAACTTGAGGAACATATAGGACACCAAGCAAAATATTTGCATTACAGGAGTCCTGGAAGAAAAGAGAGAGAAAGGGGCAGAAAACTTATTTGAAGAAATAATGGCTTAAATTTCCCTAATTTAGGAAAGGAAACAGACATCCAGGCCCAGAAAGGCCAGAGTTCCAAATAAGATGAATGCAAAGAAATCCACACCAAGACACATTCTAATTAAAATATCAAATGTTAAGGATAGAGAATCTTAAAAGCAGCAAGAGAAAAACAAATTTTATATACAAGGGAAACCCCATCAGGATGTCAGCAGATTTCTCAGCACAAACTTTGCAGGCCAGAAGGGAATGGCATGACATATTCAAAGTGCTGAAAGTAAAAACTTCCAACCAATAATACTTTACCTGGCAAGATTATCATTCAGAATTAAAGGAGAGAGAAAGTTTACCAGACAAACAAAGACTAAGGGAATTCAGCACTACTAAACTGGCTTTACAAGAAATGTTGAAGTGACTTCTTTAAGCTGGGAAAAAAATGCACTAACTAATAAGAAGAAATATACAAAAGTAAAAAGTCTCACTGGAAAAGGTAAATACATAATAAAGGTAGTGGACCAATCACTTATAAAGCTACTTTGAAGGTTAAAAGACAAAAGTAGTAAAATTAATTAAAACTACAATAATTAATTAAGGGATACATAAAATAAAAAGGTGTAAACTGTGACATAAAAATATAAAACATGATGAGGAATAAAAATGTAGAGTTTTAGAATGTGTTCAAATTTAAGTTGCTACCAACTTAAAATAGGTTTTTATGTATATATAAGATGATAATATGTGTGGTTACCTCAAGTAACCACAAAGTGAAGACTTACAATAAATACACAAAAGAAAATGAGAAAGGGATCTAAACATAACACTAAAGGAAGTGATGAAATCAGAAGGGAAGTGAGAAGAGAGGAACTACAAAAACAACCAGAAAATAATTAACAAACTGCAATAAGTACACACTAATCAATAATTACTTTGAATGTAATTGGACTAAATACTCCAATCAAAAGACATAGAAGGCTGAATGGATGAAAAAAAAAACAGACACACCTCTATACCGCTTACCAGAGACTCTCCTCAGAAGGGACACAAACAGACTAATGGGATGAAAAAAGGTATACCATGCAAATGGAAATGAAAATAAAGTTGGTTTGGCTATACTCGCATCAGAAAAAACTGGCTTGAAACAAAAGCTATAATAAAAGATAAAAAGAAAACTATTATAAAGTAATAAGGGAGTCAATCGAGCAAGAAGGTAGGACATTTCTAAATATAGAAAGCACATTTTAGCAGACCTAAAGGGAGAAGTTGACAACAATAAATAATAGTAGGGGACTTTAACACCCTTCTTATATCAATGGATAAATCATCCAGAAAGAAAATCATTAAGGAAAAATAAGTCTCAAATGATACATTAGACCAGATGGACTTAATAGATATATACAGAACATCCCACCCCAAATCAGCAAAGTACACTTCTTCTCAAGTACACATGGAACAATCTCTAGAATAGATCTAATGTTAGGTCGCATGAATTTAGAATGAGTCAAATCATATCAACCATCTGACCACAATGGTATGAAACTAGAAATCAATTACAGGAAGAAAACTGGAAGCACAATGAACATGTTGAGATTAACTTACAGGTTATTGAACAACTACTGAAGCATGGAAGAAATCAAAGGAGAAATTTAAAAAATATCTAGAGACAAATAAAAACAGAAATGTGATATATCAAAATGTCCAGGTGCAGCAAAAGTGGTTCTAACAGGAAAGTTCATAGCAATACCAGCCTACCTCAGGAAACAAAAGAAATCTCAAATAAGCAATTTAACTTTACACCTGCAGGATTAGAAAAAGAGTAAATGAAGCCCAAAGTTGGCAGAAGGAAGAAAATAATAAAGAGTAAAGAGTAAATAAATGAAATAGTAAAAAGATAAGGGAAAAGATCAAAGAAATTAAGAGCTGACTCTTTGAAAAAAGAAAAGGAAAATTTGACAAACCTTTAGCTAGACTCACCAAGAAAAAGAGAGGGCTCAAATAATTGAAACTGGAAATGAAAGAGAAATTACAACTAATACCAAAATATTACAAAAAGATTATAGGAAAATGCACTGAACAATTATAGGCCAACAAATAGGACAACTTAGAACAAAATGTATAATTTCCTGGGAATGTACAGTCTTCCCAGACTGAATTGTCAAGATATAGAAAATCTGAATAGACTGGATTGCTAGTAAGGAGATTGAATCAATAATAAAAAATCTCCCAAGAAAATACTTGAACCAGAAGGCTTCACTGATGAATTCTACCAAACATTCAAAGAAGCACATACTAGCAGACCTAAATGGAGAAGTTGACAACAATACAATAAGAGTAGGGGGCTTTAACACCCCACTTATATCAATGTCTACCTTTTCAAACTGTTCCAAAAAAATTGAAGAAGTGGATGGCTTCTAAACTTTATGAGGTCAGCATTACTCTAGTACTAAAACCAGACAGGATTGCAACAAGAAAATTACAGGCTAATATCCTTGATCAATATAAACCCCCAAATCCTCAATAAATTATTAGCAAACCAAATTCAACAATATTTGAAAAGAACCTTACACCATAATCAAGTGGAATTTATTCCAGGCGTGCAAAAATGGTTCCATATTTGCAAATCAGTCAACATGATATACCACATTAACAAAATGAAAAATAAAAAATCACATGATCATCTCAATGGATGTAGAAAAGGCATTAACAAAATTCAATAACCATTTATGATAAAAAAACACCTCTCAACAAAGTGGGTACCACAACATAATAAAGACCATATATGTCAAACCCACAGCAAATACACTCAATGATGAAAAGCTGAAACCTTCTACAAGATCAGGAACAAGACAAGGATCCCTTCTCTCCCCACTTTTATTCAACTTGGTATTGGAAATCTTAGCCAGAACAGTTAGGGAATAAAAGTGATAAAAAGCATCTAAATAGGAAAAGAATTAAAACTGTCACTATTTGCAGATGACATGATACTCTACATAGAAAATCCTAGACTACACCCAAAATACTTTTAGAATGAATAAATGATTTCAGTAAAGTTGTTGGATATAAAACTAATGTACAAAAATCTGCTGGGTTTCTATACATTAGTAATGAACTATCAGAAAAAGAAATCAAGGAAACCCACTTACAATTACATCAAAAGATTAAAATACCCAGGAATAAATTTAACTAAGGAAATGCAAGACTATACACTGCAAAATATGAGATATTGCTGGAAGAAATTGAAGAAGACACAAATAAAAAATATATTCTGTGCTCATATATTGGAAGAATTAATTTTGTTTAAAGGTCCATACTACCCAAAGTAATCTTCATATTCAATGCAGTCCCCATCAAAATACCAAAGGCATTTTTAACAGATGTATCACAAGTAATTCTAAAATGTATACGGAACCACAAAAGACTCTGAATAGCCAAAACGATACTGAAAAAAAGAACAAAGTTGGAATTATTATGCTCCTTGATTCCCAGCTATACTATAAAGCCTATAGTAATAAAAAAAAGTATGGTACTGACATAAAAAAAGACATCTAGATCAATACAACAGGATAGAACCTATAAATAAACCCACATGTATCGGGTCAACTAATTTACAAAAAGGAGGCAAGCATATACATTGAGTTGAGGATAGTCTCTTCAATAGGTAGTACTAGGAAGTTACATGCAAAAGAATGAAACTAGACCACATTTTACACCATATAAAAACAACTCAAAATGGATTAAAGACTTGAATGTAAGATCTGAAACTATAAAACTTGCAGAAGAAAACAGGTGGTAAAGTCCTTGACATCAGTATTTGAAATGATTTTTTGGATCTCACTCCAAAGAAAAAGCAAAGATAAATAGGTGGAACTATACCAAAGTACAAAGCTTCTGCACAGCGAAGGAAACCAACTACAAAATGAAAAAGCAACTACTGAATGGGAAAATACATTTGCAAATCACATATCTGACAAGGGGTTATCCAAAATATATAAAGAACTCATACAACTCATTAGCAACAATAAAAAAGTGTGATTAAAAATGGGCAGAGGATCTGAATAGACATTTTCTCCAAATAAGACATACAGATGGCCAATAAGACAAGATGCTCAACATCAATAATCATGGAAATACAAATCAAAACCAAAATGAGATATCATCTCACACCTCTCAGAATGGATAGTTTCAAAAAGACTAAAAGTAACAAGCCTTGATGAGGATGTGGAGAAAAGGAACCCTCGGGCACTGTGGGCAGGAATGTAAATTGGTGCAGCCACTATAGATTACAGTAGCAAGTTTTCTCAAAAAATTAAAAATAGAACTACCATATGATCCAACACTTCCTTTATTGGGTATCTAACCAAAGAAAATGAAAACACTAATTAAAAAAAGATATATACTCCCCTATGTTTTTTTGCAGCATTATTCACCACAGCCAAGATACGGAAACAACCTATGTATCCATTGATTGAAGAATGGATAAAGTAGATGTGGTATATGTATAAATGGGAATGCTTCTCAGGCATAAAAAATAATGAAATCTTACCACCTGCAACAATACAGATGGTCCTTGAGGATTTTATGCTAAGTGAAATAAGTCAGATGAAGAAAGAAAAATCCTGTATGATTTTACTTGTATGTGGAATCCCCCAAAATAAAACAAAGTAAAACCAAGACTTACAGAAAACAGATTGGTGGTTACCAGAGGGGAGGGTTGTTGGTGAGGGTGGTAGAGCAAAGCAGGTGAAATGGATAAAAACGTAAAAGTTCCAGTTATAAAATAAATAAATCATGGGAATGTAATGTACAGCATGGGGCGTATAGTCAATAATATTGTATAAATTTACATGGTGACAGAAGGTAATTAGACTTTTGGTGATCATTTTGCAATGTACACAAATGTCAAATCACTATGCTGTCCACCTGAAACTAATATATTGCATGTCAACTCTACCTCGAAAACAAAACAAAAAAGCAAAAAAACCCTGGTCCTCATGAGGCTTATCTTTCAACAAAAGTTTGAAAAATGGTGTTTCTTTTAACCTGAAAAATGAACATAGAAAAAAATTGGTAACTTGTAGTTTTCACATAAATATTTTAAAAATAGGACCCATAAACAGCCCATGTAGGATTCTTTTGTGCAGATATTAAATAAGACTGGAGGAATTTCTTACTATTACTGTTTAAGAGTACTGCTTGGTGTACTAGCGACGCATATTTACGTAATTACTATGTAACATAATTTACATAATTTACTGTGAGTTTGCAAAACTTTGGATCTAAAACTATAGAACAACATACTTTGTTTTAATATCCTCAAGAGTATAAATAGACAAATAGCAGCACTCTCCTTTTTATATCAGGAGTTAATTCAAGTTTTAGAAATATAACTGCTATTATATACTAAGTTATATGGTTAAAAACAGTTTTAAAAGATTTTTTGAATAAGGGGAATACAGAAAATGGACACATGTTTAGAATGTGTCTAAATTTAGAATGGTATGGTGTTAAAAAAGACAAAATTTTATCTGATCATTTTTTGATAAAACATTCTTGGACATTAAGTTTAAAAAAAAAAGAAATAAATGTAGCATTCTTGCTTATTCAGATGACTTTATGTAAAAGCATAATTTTGTACCACAGATTCATTAGCTTCCTATTTTTGTGCAACATTTCTGGCAGGAATAACTTCTTAGGAGGTAATTTATCCTGATTCTAAATGGTCTTGAATTCCACTTGGCTGATATTACACTTTATATCTCATTAGAAATCTTTTACTCTGACAGTTTGGAAAAAAAAACCTACTACAACCTAAGACAGGCACAGTTGCAGGGGGGCCATCAGGTGAGAAATTGGGGATCAACAGAGGTGAGGCTTAGAACCTCCGCCCCCCCTGTTCTGAGAGAAATCTTCTGCATCTGTGGATGTTTTATTGCCCTTGTCTAGCCTGGATTAACACATAGTCTACAGGCACACACCCGATCATCTACAATTGCTCTCTTACAACACTAAACTACGTTTTTTACCTTTATCTTGTATCTACCTACCACTTCAGCAGTTTATTAAAAATAATAATAATAAAAAGAGAAATGTGGTATCCATATATAAATGAAGTATAAAAATCAAATGAATATTCATATTTGAACTGACTGTTTATAGTTCATAATGCATGAGCAAAACCGAAAGCTTCTGTGATGACTGCCCTTGTAATGTTCACCATGTAACTTATTCACTATGTAAGAATTGGTTCTACATGTAAGAACTTGTTCGTTATGCTTTAGAAGATTGGAGACTGACGAAAATTAGGCTTGGGGTGGATTAAGGATTGTGCATTGAGCATTGACCCCCCTATACAGAATTTTATTGTTGTTAACAACCATTTGATCAATAAATATGAGATGCCTTCACAATATATACATATACACACACACTTCCAATTGTAAAATAAATAAGTAACCGGGATGTAATGTATAGCATAAGGAATATAGTCAAAATATTGTAACAACTTGGTATGGTGATAGCTGGTACCTAGAATTATCATGTATATAAATGTTCAATCACTGTGTTGTACACCTGAAACTAATGTAATACTGTGTGTCAACTACCCTTCAATAAAAATAATTATCTAAAAAAAAAACCTACTAAGATTTTGACTCCTTCCCATATATCCTGGGGGAGGAAGGATGAATCTGAAAACACCTGTCTGAAACAAGAAGCATTATTCAAGTCACACTGAACAAATGAAAATCAAGTCATTTATGTTCCCTGATGGCAAGTGCCACCATCTCTGCAACCTCTATCCTAATAAATGTGTAACAATATGATTATGTCCACACTTCAATCTCCTTGGTTTCTTTATTCCTGCAGTTTTTACATCTTGTTGGTAGATAAAATATGCCATTTTTTTCAAATACAGCTAAAAACTGTTACATTTGTTCTCGTGTCTGAGACATGAATAGCAAGTGACATGTATTTTTTCTTTGAAAACTTGGTTAAGTTTTACAAGGTAGATAGGAGCAATGTCATTTAACATAACTTATTTCATAAATAATCTGTCTTAATACTTTTGCCTTATTCACAAGTTTGAGCTTCTGCTATATAGAATAGTCAGTAGCTTTAATTGGCATCTGTATCAATGGTTCCCCAACTCTTGGATTTCATTGTCTGGTAAAATAGAAAAGAAATGGGGCATACCACAGGATTGCCAGATTTTTATTTGATTACAAAGGTTAGGAAAAACAACTATCTTTTTTTTTTATCACCATCACTTCATAAAAGTATGCTAACACAAAGAATCAGGAAGGGCAAAATCTTAGAATAAAAGGCAATTAATTTAAATGAGTAAATTCTGCTTTATGAAAATCTTACTATACTCTTTCATTTTTCTGATTTGGTTCTGGACAGTATAAACTTTGTCATCAGCAAGCGCTGTTCTGGAGACCAGGGTTTGGAAACACTGTCATGCAAATTATCTCAATTATAACATATGTGGGTTGAATTAAGTGATCTCTAAAATCCCTTCCAGCCCTAACATGCTCTACGTTTCTGATTGTTACTGTACTTTTTGTACTGTAAATTAGTGGTCAAGAGCCATTACTGTTTTGATGATATTGAATTCAAACTTCATTGTAAAATGGAAGATTTCTAATATATAAATGTAATTTTTTAGGCATAAAGTTGTATCCTAGACACTAATAGAGAGGCAATTACTGTGTTAGTGCAGGACTTAACAGTGGCAGGCTACTGAGTACTCAGATTTCTGTTCAAGTTTATTTTGTGTTTAAGTCAACTATCCTAGAGTGAAAGCTGCCTCTGATCAATCATTTTGGTCACAAGGATATTATTCTGTGCCAGTATAATTTGGTGAGGTTTGCTGAGTAACGGTGTGCACTGTGTTCTTGCTGAGGGTATCAGCAGGACCTGACTATAGTTAACTGTGTATGTGAACATTATACCTTTACCCCCAAATCCATGAAGTATCACATAAATGTGTGTCATGCCAGGTACTCATGCAGCTCTTTACCTTTTCATCTTTTCTTTACGTAGCTACAGATCAAGAGGAGGAATCTATTTTCCTAGATGACAGACTGGCTATCATCATTCAATTATTTTTCAAATCCATCTTCAATATTTCTTTTTGTAGAGTGTTCCTTTGAACTAAACTCAACCTCTGAAGATAATCAGAACTTAACCAGCATTGCATGAAATCAAACTTAACATCTCATTTGTGTGCTGTCTTCTCTCTCTTTGTGTAACTGAATGCATCTTCCTAGCTCAGTGCTTAGGGTGTCAGGTTATAACTGTGTTGCAGATGAGTATTATGTGTGTGTGTTTGTGTATACATACATGTATCAATGTTGAGATGCTGGTTAGAGAATAGCAAGAGAGAGAAACTACATGTTAAATGTTCTAGGAAACTCTTACCTGACAGTACTGTATCATGAAAAAAACTTAGAACGTACGAGAAAATGCATTTCTATGATTAACTACACATGTTGTAGATTAGGAAAGGCTAGTTCCCTAGTAAAGCAGGTGGCAGCTCACACTGCCATCTTGAAGAGTATTACTCACCGGTTACTAGTTTCGCTCCTCCTTCAGGGTGAGGACTCACAATAGGTTTTAAGTGATTGCTGCTTGGCTAATTATACATAAAATACTCAAAATTGTGTGATTGCAGGAAATTCTGGAACAATTCAACTGGTCACTAACATTATAAATAAATTGTGGAATGAGGAGAGGTGATTTTAATATATTAAATGTAAAACAGGGTAACAGTGAATGTTTTAAAGAGAAAAAGAATCACAAGTGGAGGAGATGCATTGCTTTTCCAACCTTCTCTTATATCCGCTCCTGAGGGAAAGAGGTGGGTTACCATAACCACCATATCATTTCCAAATAATTCTGTTTTGACTTCAGGATAGATTTTAGTTCCTTACTATGACAGCAGGAGGCTTTGCTCAGGGAATTCAAAGGATATTAAAAGACAGAGGATCGTACAGCCTAGAGGACCCCACAGAGACTGAGGGCTGGAAAGCTATGTAAATTACCTATCTTTAGGGAAGAGTGTAGTCAGCAGAAGTCATCATGTCACAGAGAAGAGGAAAGCGATTCTTTGACCAAGGTTGAGAAATCAATGTGCTAATTGAATTCTAAATGTAATCCCCCTTGCTTGATCAGTTGGTGAACTTGTACATTAATGTGCCAGGAGCCAACTCTGTCAGCTGCTCAGGGGTTCTGAAGCTCCCTACTCATTGGTCCCCTCTGTCCTGGAGTAGCCGTCCTGGTGGTAGTGGGCTCAGCAGTGACTTCACTTAAATATGTTTGGTTATGAATCCTGGCAACTGTTTACCTTAAGTTGGAGGAGTTTGATTACTGGCCACCTGATACACTCCATGTTCTAATTAGAGAAGAAAAATTCAGTACCAATCTCAAAGCATTAAAATAATCAGGACAATAAAATATAAATAAAAATGCCAACACAATCTGTCTTATGCCTTTGCACTAAAGGAGATAAAATTATTTGTACATTCTCTAGTTTGCAGATAGCTCTTCCAAATCATGCAAGACTATTAACAAAATATCTTGGCAGAAGAATTTAATTTCCTACTAATATATATTGAGCAAGTTACTTATTCTGCATTATAATGTACTTGAAAAGTTAAGGTGGCAACGTAATGGCTAAATACTGCTATGATATTTTTATATTGAAAAAAGTAAAGTCTTATGGATTCACACAAGACAACACTTTTAAGATCAAAAACATATTTTAATGTAATAGCTAAAATTTCAGGAAAGGCTAACTAAGCAATGATTATTTTTGACTTTGTACCAAATAAAAGCCAAGGGCCAGGCAAACGGGATCCATCAACTGCTATGGGGCCACCTAGGGATGCTTGATAAGGGTGCTATTTCAGTAAATCTTAAAGGGTGACTGGGATTTTTTTCTCAGTTGGAAATCAGAAGCCTTTTCAGAAAGAGGTCACAGCACTAGTAAAGCTTGGAGACAATGCTCATCAAAATCACTCAGTGGGCTAAAGGCTGTGGCTTTCAAGCCTGTCTGTGTATGAAGACTACCTTGGAAGCTTGCTAAGGGGCTGGTGCTCTGAGTCAAGGTGAGGCTCAGGAATCTGAATTTCAATAAGCATCTCCTGTGTAAATATTTGTGTTTGTGGATGTGTGTGTGTGGATGCTTGCATATGTATTTAGTATATATATATGTTTATCTATGTGTGTGTTTGAGAACATGAAAAGGAAGAAAGGAACACAGAGATGGTATAGATGAGCAGGTCTGTGGGGAGAAGACTGTGTGTTTTAAATGCCTTGCTGAGGAGGTCGGCTTATGGAGCGATGCAGTTATTATAAAGTCGTAAGCTTCAAAACCTCAAGAAATAGGAAGTCAATGAAAGAAATGTTGACTTTTATCTAAATTATGTTTTAATAACTGCAAGTGAAGAGAAGGATGTTCTTTGATCTAAACTCTTGTTTGGGCCATAGTTTCTTCAAAGCCATAGTTGAAATATTCTAATGGAACCAGAACCTGGGGGTGAAGGGATGAGTTAGTGAGGATGAGAAGTAGTATCGAGAAATGGAGAAGGAGAGAGACTGCATTAGAAATCTCTCACCTCCCTCATTCATTAAATCATTCAACCCACGTGTTAGGGACTAGCTATGTGCCTATCATTGCTCTGCAGATGTAGAAATGTAAGATTCATTCTTTCCTTTGAGAATCTCACACAAAAGGGCCATAGAGAAATAAACTATGGGGTAAGAACCATAACACAATCATGAGAGCTGAGGAAGTACAAGAAGGGCCACCTAACACAGAATTATGTGTGTGTGTATTTGTGAAGGTTTCCTGGAGGAAATATGAACTCCTGAATTGAGTATTTAAGCATAAATGAAAGTTCTTCAGACAAAGAAGAATGGGAAAAGGCTCTCCAAGCAAAGGGAACAGTCTTGTAAGGGGCCAAAATGGCCTCCTTACTGTAGGCTGTTGTAGTTAGTTGCACTGCATTGTGTGAAATGGATTCAGATAAATTGGTGGAGTTATAATAAACCCTATCCTTTTGAGGTCTTACTATGTGCTAGAGTCTGTGCTAAGAGCTGCACAAGGATTGCCTTATTTAATCCTCACAATAATTTTATAAAGTAGGTATTATTATTATTTCAGGTTTCAGTGATGAAATTGAGGCCTGATGAGGTTCAGAATTTCTGGCCCAAGGGCAAAGAAGTGAGAAATTGTGGAGCCAGGATTAGAACCCAGGGAGACTGATTTTACAGCCCATGACCCGAGAGAACACCTAATATTGCCTTAAACGCTGTTTATAAAGGGTCTTGTTTGTCACATTAAGAGCTTAGACATTTTTCTGAGGACGATTAGGAGTTGCTAGAGATATTCGGATTTGCAGTGTTTAAAGACTACTTTGTTGTAGCAAGAGTAGTTTGATTGGAGGGGATCAAAAGTAACCTCTGAGACTAATTAGAAGTGGTTGTTACAATTCCAGAAAGAAATGTTGGGGTCTTGAATTAAGATCCTTCAGTGTGGTAGACAGCACCTATGACATGATTCCTGCCTCCCAGTAGTCAGTGTCTTTGTGTAATTCCTTCCCCTTGATTGTAGGACTTAGTGACTTATGTCTAATGCATTGACTATGGCAGATATGATGGAATATACATATTTCTCTCAGTGTTAGATTTTATTAAAAGACTGTGGCTTCAGTCTCTCATTCTCCTGGACTTCTGCTTTAGAGGAAACCAGCTGTCATGTATGAGAGAGCCCTGTAGGGAGACCCATGTGAGTGAGTTCAGAGGCAGCTCTTCTGAGGCCAGTCGTCAGCCCTCATGAGAAAGCTTGGGAGCAGATTTCTTTCCTGGTCTAGCCTTGAGATGCCTGCAGCCATGACTGTCACTTTTTTGCAGTCTTGTGAAAGACCCTTAGCAGACCACCTAGCTAAGCCTCACCTTGATTCCTGACCCACAGAAACTATGAGATAATAAATGTTTTCAGTCACTAAGATTTTGTAATTTGTTTCTCAGCAACAGATAACTAATGTGTCAGGGACTCTCACCATAATCATCTTATATACCACAAGCCTCTGGAGACACTTGCTATCTATGTGACAGGTTGACACTGTTTAATGATGCCATTTGTACACAGAATATGTTACGTAGGTGGATTTTTCCAAGAGCATATTACTACCTCTAATTGACAAGAAAGACCCAAGGAGTTCAGATTTCTTTGTAATAATCTGTTTTTGTCTACTTTTGTAACAAAATGTATTTTGGGTATTTCTAGTAATTTTGGAAGATCTGACGGTGAATCCTCATGTCAGTTAGCAAGGTGTAAGACCAGACAATGTGCTTGCATCCCCAGCCTCCCCCCCAATTGCTCTGCACTCTGGAAACTAAGCCAGCTCTTGATCCCACATCTGGGTGTATAGTTATATGTAATATTTATATTGTAATACATACAGTATGGCCAAGTCAGTGACTGTTGAGATACATGGCAGATGCATTTTGATAAAGATGAGATTACTATGCAATGCTATAGCTGAATTTCATGACTATGTGGGATATTTATAACCCTTAAATAACTGCCTTTCATTACGTATTCTCTCCCAAATAGTTGACAAAGAGGGCAAATTTAAAATGGAGTCCTTGAAGGCACCTCCCCTCCACCCGTGCTGTGCACTTTCTGAGTCGTGTGAGTCATGGGCTGTGTGCATACAGTTGGCTCGGATGAGCTGGCATCCTTGAAAGTGCAGCAGCTGCGCTGCACAATTACCAGGCTCTGACTGAGAAAATTTCCCATGGGGGACAAAGAGCCAGCTGGGCATTGCTGGTGCTTGTCTGGTAGATGTTTGTTAGTTTGCACGAACACTGAAATTCCCAGGGCAGCAATCACTGGGTGGGATAATGCAGCCTAGAATACATTAACCCAGAAAACCGCAAATGGAGAAGACCTTTTTGTGGGGGAATTCTGTGCCTTCAGCAGAGCAAACTGGCAAGCCTTGTCCCTCACACTGAGAACCTGGAGAAAGCCCCCGAAACTTGGCATCTCATTAAACGAGTCTGGTGCCCATTAATGAAATTCAATCTATCAGTCCTTGGCTTTCTCAGAGTAACCTACTGAAATGATGTCCTTAAAACTTTCTGGTCAAAATTACACTGGGATTTTATATACAGAGCTAACTTCTAGTGCTAATCTTCCAAGACATATTCATTATACCAGAGGCTTTTTCAAAATATTATTTGCCTAGATTACTGTCAGATAAGAATACCTCAGAGAAAGCACCTTTATACATTCAGTAATTCAGAAAAACTCATCATCTTGAAGAAATCATTTACCTTGTCATGATGACAGATGCTGAAATTGGGTGATTTTTATAGTAGATTTTATACATTTAACATAATATGTATTTAAAATCAAGGTTATAAATCTTAAACGAATGAAGAATCTTCTTACAAGTTCATTTCGAATTAGTTACATTTTGCTAAGCTATATATCATTTGCTCTGTATCTTTAGGATTATAGATTAGTTAGTACATTTTATTAATACATTTAAAAACATCTTTAAATGCAACTAATTTTGAGATAATCAGTGAAACAGAAGTTAACCCCTACACTATCTGTAGTTAATGACAATGGCAGAAAAGATTTTGTGATTCCCTTATGAGTGGAAGAAAGAATGCCCTTCCAGAGAAGATTTGCAAATCTAAAGCTTAAAAAGTATGGTCCTGTTATTACCTATAGTAGAAACATAGCTTCTCAGATGTTAAAAGAGGCTTTGCATATGATTAAGTCCCACATCTGCAATAGGAGCTTGTAACATAGCAATCAAAATGTGCATTAGTCGGGAGCAGAAGATGAACCCCTGAACATCATCTATGTTTCATTTACTCCAGGAGTTAGGAAATTGGACATCTAACACTTAGGTTAGGCATATCAGCTCTGGCATTCACTAACATCTGTTAAAGCCCATTTCTTAAAGATTTACCTACCTCTAACTGCCAAGAAAGACCCCAAGAATTCAGATTTCTTTGTAATGATCTATTTTTGTCTTACCATTGCAACCATAAGACTTATGGTTGCAATGAGAAGAGAAAGAGTAAAAGAGAAGTGTGAAACTCTTGTCTGGGACTTGGTAACAATTAAAGGCAGCATCTTGAAAGTTTAGGGGCTCTGACCATTCCCCAGATTTTCCTAACATGATATTTCTTTGGGGTTGAGAGTTCTCACCTCCTGGTTTGGACTCACCCAGCAGGAGACTAAGACTCCACAGGCATCACAAGTGTTCAGAGCTTCACAGAGAGTAAAGAAGTGGTGGTTGGTGGGGTGGGGAGGCCAGAGGCAAAAAAAGCCAAGACCCAGGGTTTGTGGCATACAAAGCTGCCTGGCGGCCTCACCAGCCACATTCTTAATCCTTTGATTCTTTTTCCAAAACCAGTTCTATCTTCCCGGACTAGCAGATTTTAGAAGAAAAATCAACAGGATCTTCCCTGTAGATTTCAGAGAGGATAGAGAAGGAAAGATTTTAAATGGGGTAAGTTTTACTTTTCTTCCCACAGTTGGCAGGCGCTAATAAAAAGCTGTCTATCATTTCTGCCTTCACAGGAATACTGATGCACACGTGAAGCAAAAATGTTATAAACTCTCTGACAAAATACTTTGTTCTCTGTTTCCTTATTTGCAGTCTCTTTATATTACTGGATGAAATATTGTTCAACTCTTAAAAAGCTAAATATAATTATAGATTTAGGAGGGGGCTTGGTAGGAATCTGGTTCCACCTTGTATCCTCAAAGATATGCTCATTCTTTCTATAAAGCCATCCATCCATCCACCCATCCATCCATCCACCCAACCATCCATCCATCCATCCACCCATCCTCCATCCATCCATTCTTCCACGCATCCATCCATCCATCCATCCACCCATCCATCCATCCATCCATCCATCCATCCATCCATCCGTCCATCCATCCATTCATCCATTCATCCATCAGATATTTACTGAACACCAAAATGTATCAGACGCTAGGAAAGCCATTAGAAAGAGAAAAAACACAGCCCCTATCTTCACTGAGCTTATATATTAGTAGGGGAAGGCAGGTATGACACAGATAACTCCACAACAAAGATTGACTATAATTGTCATATATGTACTAAATAACAGAAAGGAGACACAATTAGAATGTGAACGGGATGAATTTAACTTAGTCTGGTGAGGGTGGGGGTTGTTAAGGAAGGCATCCTTGAGGAAATGGTATTTAATCTGAAGAGGGCTACGCATGGTGGTAGGCAATGGGGGTGAGACTACAGACAGGCAGGGCTCACCTGGAGGAACTGCCCTGAGGCTCCCAGTCATTCCCTGGACCCAGGAATCTCAGCTTCTCTTGTAAGAGGCTATCTCCATCTCCCACCAACACTCCATCTCTTCCCACTTAGTTGTTCTTTACCGCTTTGGGAGCTTTGGTGCTTTGTGGTCTACTGGAGATAGAAGTGAGCCAACAGATTGTCCAGAAAGCAACTGTGACCTGCTTACAGCCACAGAGCATCACGTGTGACCTAGTGGTGAACATCTTGTAGATTTGATCTACTTGTTTGGTATAAACATTTTAAGTTTAATGAGATCCTTTGTAATTAGCATATTCAATCTGTGGCTCTTCTGAAGTAACACTTGAACTTATTTTGTTGGTCTCCACTCTCACAGACTAAATATTTCTTTAATTCCTTTTGAAAATTCTCCCTACCACCCCAATTCAATCCTCTTTAGAGAATGCACAAAACTATTTGGAACCAGGTCATCTTCTGAATTAATTCAAATTCAGAATTGCATAAGTCTGAATTAATTAGGTTTTGAAGACTTTATTTCACATTGTAGTTCCCCATCTTCCATTCCAATATGAATCCACCAAATCATGAGTCATTGCAATTTCTGGGGCAAATTAATTTCAAATTTGCTTGCCTTTGGTCTCAGGTAGGCCCTTGGGCAGTTTAAGTTCCTGACCTACTTCAGAGTTCCTTTTATGCTCTGGAATGCAGAACATTTTATAAAACAGGTTAGACTCTAGAACAGTTAATTAATCATTGTAACTCCCGGGGCTTTCCTGGTGCTTTTGAGAAGGAAGCAGAACTGATACAAATAAAACATGTGGGGAATTTTTATTCTGTAAGCTTCAGATCTGTTCACAGAAATCACGAGGGAGGGGAGAGAGGCAGGTAAAGGGGGATGGCTCAATTACTGGAAAATGTCAACTTTCTCTACCAGGAATGGGGAATATGGGAATTTAGCTAAAAGCCTTCTTTTAAATAATATAAAAGGTCATTCAGTATCTTTAATTTATATAGAATATTTACTGATACATTGAATATAAATTATTTATCTTTTAAAGCTAATGCTAATTATTTGTTAGCTAAAAAACACCCTTAAGCATTGATCAAAGATCTTATTGATGTTACAGGACTATCAGAGCTTAGGTTTCTGGTGAAGTGGAAGGCTTATGAACTTTATATATTCTTATGGGTTCCAAGCAAGCATAATTATTTATTGATGAGAGCAAATGGCTAGTACCCAAAGTACAAATGCAACGGAATGAGCAATTAGCTCTCACAATTTAAGTGTGAATCCAGTAATAATAATACATATTTTGCTTCTTGTTAAATTTGTATAGATCAGAAATGGAATTTGCACTTATATACTGGACCTTGGTGCAGCCGCATCCTCACGTCTGTAACACCCTTTGCACTATTCCCCATGCTGCTCATCCCTCAAGGACCAGAACAAACCCTCTCTTTTCCAGGATGCTTCTCCTGACCATGCAGATATAACCTTTACCTGAATGCTAAATGCAAACACAGTCTGGCCCATACATGTTACCCTTTAATTATATACAACTCTGTAGTATATTTTCTAATGATACCATATATGATAAAGAGTGTTCCCCACTAAACTCATCAAAGGAAGTCACTGGGCACAGTACATAGAGTCTTATGTGTCAGAGGTACAGATAATGTCTGCAAAGTATAGAGGCAGCAGAATTAAACTTGAGATATAACATCAAGGAATTGTGCGTGTGTATGTGTACCTACTAAGTGTGATGACGGAAGTACAGACTGGAATCGGATCTTAAGAGCTGAAGAAAAAAAGTAATTTCCCTACATGGGATGCCTTTGGAGAGGCTTTTATACAATCCCTACTAAAGCCCTTTTTAAAGTTCTATTAACTCCTGACTTTACATCTTAGAATGAAAATAAGTGCAGGCTGATTCTCAGGATAGAGGGACAGACTTTATTTTAATTTCTACTACATGACAATGTCATCTTAGATCGTATTTGAAGGTATTTCAAATGTAACCTGATATTCTGTGAAGAGTGATTTTGCCAGGGAGACCGTAATTTCTCAAGGGTTTAGCACAGCTATTTCAAGATCTTCCAAGAGGAAAGAAAATCTACAGTTGAAGGCAGGCATTAGACTGAGCCAGAAAAAAATTGGGTTCTGATTAGTTAATGTAAGAATTCTGTTTTTTAGAAAATCGTAGGTTTATTGAAATACTATTTTTAATAGATACCTTGTGGTGCATGTATTTTTCTTAATTTTCCTGACCAGTCACTGGGTTACAGATGGTCCAGTCCACAGTAAACACAGGAAGCCCACCACATTCAAAACTTCATATTGAATCACAATTAACACTTACTTACCAGGAGAAGCCTGTTTTACTGAGCCCCTAACCCCTTGTAAGGTGAAGAAAGGGGCAGGGTGATGGCAGGGGGTCAGATGGCATTTGAGGAAGGTGAGGTGGCAGGGAGCTCGGGAGGTACAGACAGAACCGGAAAACCTGCTCCTTCAAAATATCTTTTCTCTCACCTGTCATCCCTTCTCCTCCTGCCTCATGTTGCCATCAGTAAAAGATTCATTTGAGTTAACGAGTTTCTCCTTCTAGATGCAAATACAGCCCAATGCAAACACAACTCCCAATCTTTCATGTAGCTTTTCATATGAGGTACTCTAATCAAATTAGCAACATTCAGAAAACATGGATTTTTATCACAATGAAAAGGACTGAGGGAATTTCCTTTTAACCAAACTCTATTTATAATTTTGTATATTACTTTATAACACTTGGAGAGTCTGTCAAATAGTCATGCATGATACAGAGGGAGCCTTAAGGTGTAGAATGCAGGCCAGGTAGAATGGTCGACCTTATAGGGCAAGAGGTGAGTAGGTGCAAGACGGTCCAGGAAGAGGAGGGAGCAGTAGAATGGCGGTTCAGAAACGGAAGCCGTCTTATTCTACTCGGCCCAAAGCAGCTTCTGGAACTTTGCCTCCCAGGTTCACTTGGCTTCAAAACCTCCATGCTTGTGTTTTGTGTGTATTGCACCCTAACTGCCCATGTTTCTAGGGGGCTAACATCCTCTACCTTCTCACTTCCTTCATGTTTTAGTGTAGGCACTGCCACTCTGACCTCTCCAGACAGGGTTAGATGCCCTATCTCTGCGCCCAGATCCCCCTTACTCCACTCTGTAACCTTTATCTCACTTGTTTATGAGTTCTATTAATCTTTCTTTGTTCCCTTGACTAGATGGCAGGGATGTGTTAGCATTGTAACCAGACCTTCTAACACTGTGCCCTGCTCAGAGTAGGCACTCCATATCTATCTGGACAAGGAGAGCTTCATTTGAGGTCTTGCACCAAACCTGCACTAGGAGATTCATGAGAGCTTACAAGGAAGATAATAACCTACCTACCTCCTTGCCTACCTATTTCTAATCTGTCCGTCACCCAAGAGAAACAAAGAAGCATGGAAATAAATTGTTTAGTTGTGTGGAAATAGACCAAGTGCCTTAGAGTTTAAGGATGAGGTGAACATGAACCATGAAGCCTGAAGCTACCTGAAGATCATAGGATTTTAGAAATGGTAAGATTTTATATAAAGAGAAGAGGCTTTGATCTCTTGAAAGTCTAAGGGTTGCTGCCTGCAAACCTCCAGGTCTTGTCACAAGCAGGACAAGTGGAACTTTAAGGAGACTCAGAGCAGATAGTATGTGCTGGTGAGGGGTGAGAATAAAAGCGCAGGGAAGAGGGGCGATGCATACACAGTATAAGAATGTTTTGGGGAGAGGAAATATTCAAGTGTCTTCTGCAGGGTATGTGTGCATGTTCGCGGATGTGTATTTGTCTTCCAAAAAGATGAGAAAAGTTGATTGCAAAGTATTTATTAAAGTGAGTTCATATGTAAAAAAAATAAATTAACCCATTAAAATAAAGTTTTCTCTCTAAGGCAGTGCTGGGAATAGCTATTTCAAACAATGCCAATACTTTTAAATAGCTACATTAAGCTCACTGGTTTCAATAGAAGCAAGGTGTGCCACAGGTCACTCAGGGTGAGCATTAAGCCAAAGCAAAGGAAGAAAATGATACTGATGTCTGCTGTTTTCTGCAGCTACGGAAGCTTGGGGAATTGAAAATGTTGCAAAAGCAGGTTCTCCTAATCTTTACAGATTAATCAGGAATCTTTCTTTCCTCTACTGGATAACTACACCAAAATAAATGTTTCCCTGCAAACTCCAGAGTCTATTCTTAATGTTTTTTGGAACACAGAGTGAATGTCAAATGCCAACTAAATATAATTATATCCTATTAGCAGATTAATTTTCACATGTTGTAACTGAAAATTTCTGGAACTGTTATACACCAGTAATTGTGTGCTGAGTATTTTCTGAAGGGTTGAAGATGGGCAAAGACTCCTATTAATAAGGAATTAAATCTCCATAAGCTATGGAAATAAAAAAGGATGCATAACAGATAATAAAACATATTTCTGATCTTAATATGTTCTCAAATCTCATTCTTGAATTTCATACATTTTAAAATAGCTAACTTAGTACTCTATATGGGTGGAAAACAGAGATGTATGTATTCAATACATAGAAAATATTTTTAAAAGTCTTACCTTAAAACAAATAATTTCAAAAGTTTACATTTCAAGCTCTTCTAACAGTGTGGACAAGAAGCCATCCTGAAATAACCTGAAACTTTCAGGTTATTTCTCCTACCCATGAGGTATATATTTCTGTATTTTGCTACATAATCTTATGATATGGATCTCAATTTTACATACAATGAAAGAGGGGATCAGCAATGTGGAATAACTATACTTGACAACACTTAGGAATCCTATTATTCATGATAAGATGACAAAACATAATTTAAGGAACAGAAATTCCCTGTTTCTTTACTGCATTTTTAAAAATGTTCTTACATACTGTGTCTCTTCTTGACAATGAAGATCAATTCTATGTTTGAACATACTGGCACAAAAGTAGCATCAGATTCTTTTTTTCTGTGAACATCTTCAGAACAAATGAGCAATAACAGTCTACATTTTAGTGACTGGGTTAAAAAAAGTTGTTTGCTTTCCCACAGAGTTAATTTTCTGTCCTATTCCTGAGGCAGAGAATAGAATATTCAAGTTGAAAAAAAAATAGCCTATTTGATCACTTGGATTTACCCAGCTATGAAAACTCACTTCTGGTAATGATTCTGTACTTTTTGAGCCAATTATCTTGTAAAAAAGAGGATTGGTTTAGTAGCTGGACCAGGAGGCTGATGGGATTCTGGGATGCCGGCAGTTTAGATTGAAAAGAGAGAATATGTGAATTAAAAGGGCCCTGCCACTGAGTGGGAGTAGGGAGTGGAAAGACCCTGGAACTCCACGGTTCTAGTCTTGGGTGTGCAGTTAACAATTTTTGGGACTCTGAACAATTCACTGAATTCAACATTTTCTATAAAATAAAGATTTGGCATCCAGAATCAGTGAAAAAACCTGAATACTTTAGATAGAAGAAAGCAAAAAATAAATAGCAAAACTATACCAAAGTTGATTACAAATTCCTCAAAACACACACAAATGCTCACGCACACAATCTTAAGAGAAAGTCATTATCTAAAGCACATAGGATGCAGCTGGCCTGACTGCATTTGGACGTCGGGTGGAGGACCCAGTGCTGCGTGGGATGGGGGCTCCGCCCCCTTGGGGTTCTCACGTGCTAATCAGCACCTGGTACTCTTACTGAGCACAAATTTAAAAACTACTGGAACAGTCGCATGAAGGCAGTTTTATATTTTGTAAAGATTATCTCCACGTAGCACTAGAGTAGTACTCTCTCTTACCTTCTTTCCCTCTGTATCGCTATAGCAATGACACAGTGAAGAAACCAGGGGGCCCCAACCATCAGGACGAGCCCTCATCTGTCCATACAATGTGTGATAATTCTCTCCTTGGCAGTTTGATCTATCAGAGAAGATGACTGCACGGAAATGAAATAGGAACCAAGGAATCTGTGTCTCTGGTATTTTCCCTGACCTTAAAAAAGTGTGTGTGTGTGTGTGTGGAGTTGTTTGGAGGTTCAGAATGGAACAAAAATGCCTCCAAGGTGAGATTCCTTCAACTTCCCTGAAGACTGATTATTTTCCTCTCTACCTCAGTGATTTCTAAAGGTGTAATTTAGCTTTGACTTGCAGACAAATTTGGGGGAATCTGTGTAAGATAACATACTCAAAAATCTTAAAATGACTAGCTGGAGTCCAAGCTGAGGGGTTATTTTATTATCTAAGTAATATAAAATAATTCTAAAATGTAAAAATGTGATAGTGATCTCTTTTTGATAGCAAAGAGGTTGATGCCTTAGTTTTTACTTCCTTTCAGGTAAAGGCTGTGTGGAAAAGACAGTAATACCTGTCCTTTGCAAAAGACTTTTGTCTTTTCAGTTAACTTTATCCTGAGACTTCATGCGTGCAGTAGCCCATTTACTGGAATTAAAGCACTCTGTTCATCAGGATTTATTCACTCATTTCTATGCATCACTTGAGACACAAAGTGGGCTGGTAGGATCTGAAGGGAGGCGAAAAAAAAGCAAGAGGGCATGAGAAGTAATATAGTCATCAGTTTCTGAAGGAGTTCAAGTGCCTACAAGTAATAAAATTTAAGGACCTGAAATCACTACTTTCCAATACCAACCCATGAATAACGGAGATGGCTAAGGGCATAATTTACAAATGACAGCTTTTCACCTGAAAGAGGCGATACAGCTCAACTGACAGCTACCCCTCAATCAAGAAACAGCACTAGAGTACTATTTTATTACATTCTTCTTTTCCTTTGACTTCATTCGATTTCACCGAGCCTTGTTGCCATGAACTAAAAATTAACACTGTCTTCTCAAAAATGGCATGGTGATTTGTCAGCTTGATTTTTCATGTCCAATGTGAGAAGGATCCATGGGCACCAGGAACTAGACCTGGCTGCAGACCATTTTTTAGTATTTTCTGCTAAAGCTGTAAAGGAGAACTGACAGAACAACAGAACATAGAGGAGTCAAGGACGTATGGAAACTAGCATTCTAATGTGACCTGCGTCACTTCACACCCCAGACCACTTCACCTCTGTCCCCACCATTAAATTGATGTGCTTAGCTCCAACAGTAACCTCGGGATATTGGAACAAGGGGCAGAAAAAGAGGGTTCTCCAGTCTCAACTTACGGCCACTAAGATACAGAAGAAGGCTGAATTTAACTCTATTGCTCTTAGAAGAAAGACTTCAATACTTTTTAATTCTCTTCCCCATGACCTACATGCCATATTTTTCTATTTTACCTAAGTGACTCTAAGTCACTTCAAAATACAGGTGTATTTATAACAGATATATTTAAAACAGACAAGGAACTATAGATGGTATTTAAAACAGAGAACGAAATACAGATGGCATTTTCTCCAGATTCTCTAAGTTCTATATTTAGTACATGGTTGGAAAGAAACCTAAGTGGACTTCATTAAAACAAGGAGGAAAAAGGTATTTCCTATAATGTACTGCCCCCTTCCAACCGCCGGTGCTTCATGCCTATTTAAACATTTCTATCACATCCATATTTGGGCTGAACTATAGTGTTCATGGTTCTCTGTGAAAAAGCATTTGTCTATGCTAGTATTTCCTGAAGAATCTCCCCTCAAATATGAATTCCTCAGGATATCAATAGATGTTACTTATAAATAGACAATTAAGAATGGGTCTGTCCTCAAAAAAGTTCAAGGAATATTGGGTAAAGTTTTTTAGATTTAATTCAGGACTTCTCAGACATTTTAATGTACTCATTTGCTATGTGAGTTGGGTAGAGATGGTATCATTGGACTAAGAAAACTTTTTGTCTCAGAAACACTTATGAGACCCATGTTCTGGAGAAATCGCTTTGGAGCACTCCAGCCTAGGTGAATTCTTTTACATGGAGATTGTTTCTTAGAGGGCTTGCACACGACTTCAAAAAGGCAGCAGATCCCTTTGAAATCAGTTGTCCCCCCATGCAAGTAAGCCTGCTTCTCCAATATGAATTCTGTAAATAGGAATGAACATGCTTTTTCAACAAAAATATTGTAATTAAAAAATCACAAGAATATATAACTGAACCAGTTATCTTATTAAGAAATCTACAGAAAGAGATACAATGTACAATAATAACAAAGGGAAAAAAAAGCCTAGGTTTCTACTGGGATCTCTTTTTAACTTCTTTAATTATAGAATGAAAGGATTGAGCCAATCCATTTTTCCCAAATTTGCCTGATCTTAATAATAGGCGAGTAGAGGTTGAAAATTGAATGGAGATGGTTAAAAATTCAGAATCTTCAGGCTTCTTTGAAACTTACTGAATTTCCAGGGAGTGAAGGGGCAGAAAGAGATAGACATAGAAATAAGAAGGGAGAGAAAGAGAGAGAGAGAGCGAGAGAGAGAGAGCGAGAGAGAGAGAGAGAGAGAGAGAGAGAGAGAGAGAGAGACAGAGAGAGAGAGGTGTTTCAGATGATTCCATTGATAAGGAAGTATTGAAAAAAACCTGGGGAAGATGATATCTAAGGTTCCTTTGAATTTTAAAATTCTTTGATGATAAGCTGCTTTTTAATGAACTCTTTCAAGCAATTGGCTTTCAGAGGGTTGATTATCTAACTATTTTCCATTAGAAGTGTGATTTGCACAATATGGAGAAGTAGAGCTAGAAGGGAAAATATCTGACCCAAAATTTCACGACCTAGATAAACAGTGGGAACCTTTTATTGTATTTTATTTTATTTCACTTTCTTATTTCTTATTTCCTAAATAAGTTTCCATGGTTGAATTCATTTCCTAACTCAGGAAATAGTTTAGAGTCTTTTAACATCACCACACCTTAGACTGCCTGGGTATGTAAATACGCCATGTCTGCTCTGGAATTTCCATACTGATAAAAAATCCTTGCCCTATTTCTTATGCTGTGAGACATGAAAACCTTGTGCTTGTCCCAACCTCAAGGCCGTGAGGGCAAATGAGCAAAGGAAATCTCCCTTTAGGGCTTCCTTTCTGTCTCTGGGTCTGATTTTAGCCCAAAGCTCACAGTAAGTTGGGGGATAAAAACTGAACCATCTTGGCAGCAGATATCTACAATCTTCATGCATCTCTGCTGCCATAGCAACCCGGCTATTGCTATGTATGCTAAGCTAAATTATTTTTACCTGTCTTTTCTGACCACTGTTATTTTACTTCTTTACTTCAAGCATCTATTTTCAACCTGGTTTCTTTGGCTGACAGAACTTTTAAAGGAGGCGATATTTTTTTCCTCCCTTCATTTTAAAACGTGAGATGAACGTATACAACCAAACAGCTGCTTTTGAAAGCAACTGTACATAAAAGCTTGCTCGACAAGCTATGGCTTTTAATCAGTGTCTACCAGGGTTTTATATGGATGTTATTTCTTCATCATCTGGAGTGTGCAGAAGCATGACTTTAGAGCTAGTTAAGGTGTTTTACACTGAAATGAAATTTTATTTTAATTTAGAATATGTAAGCAAAGCAAATGATCAGTTTTGATATGCATATAGTATTCAGTGAAAACAGAAAACAAATTTGTTGCTTTTGTAAATTACACATTTCTCTTTTCAAAATAATGAACAACCTTATTTTATATTTAATATGTATATGATATACAGCATTCTTGATGTAACCAATTGCTACTTAACTATCTTATAGTTACTTTCTATTTATCCATCATCATCGACTAGATTATAAAATATATTTAATTGCCCAGAGAAAATTAGACAACATAATCTCAAAGATCAAAAGATCTCAAAGATCAAAGCTTTGCATTCAATAAAAGGCCCTTGAAGGCAAGAACCTTGCTTGACTTAGACAGTTTTGTTTCACCATTTGTGGGTAAAATTGCAATATTTCCAGAATCTCTCTCCTGGCCTTAGTGTATCACCATATCAATAGGTGTTTCCAAGGAGTGGAGAGAGTAGTTCATCTCCATAACAATAGGTAATTACAAGGACCAATAGAGCATATCTGGACTTGAGAGGTTGGGTGGGGCCTCTTTTTCTGCAGCCAGGTGGTGAGAGACATGGGAGAGCAGAGGTGGATGAATGACTGCTTGTAAGAAATAAATGGATTTCTCCCACTTTATTTCTCCCTTTGACTGATTTCGGTTTCAAAGGTATTTTCCTTCAGCATTTCCCCCTCTCCCTCAGAGTTACAACATTGTACATAACATTTTGACTTACATTTAGTAAGCCCTCACAAATATTGAATCCATAATTATCCTGATTAATGTGCTTTATTCCTACTTGCCACATCCACATATATTGTTTTTCATTTCAATTTATATGTATAGACTGAAATCAAATCCACAATATGGGAGAAACATTGGGTGGGGATTTCTATTTTGCTGATCCAAGTGTTATAGTTTACTTATTTCACAAATAACAGTATGCTAATGAAGGCAAAACTAATGTCATGTTAAATTGGAAGTGTTCAGAGGCAATTTGGACTCTGGTATTGCATTTCAAGTTTAATTTGGAATTTTGTGATTATTACTATTTCTGGCAGTTCAAGATGATCTGTACAGTTTTGTTGAGGTTAGCATGATGCTTGCATTAGTTTAGGCAAGCAATGAAGTTTAGGAAAATACTTGAAACACACTGAAGTAATACTGTGAATTTTGTTTTTTGGAAATTTCAAGAGCAAAGCATCAAAGAGGATTTATACAAATAGTTGTTGAAAATAGAATTTTCAATCAAGTGTAATTTTTCAATCATGATTGTGTTAATTTTGAATTATAATAAATATATATTTGGTCTTCCTGTTGCTAGCACAGAGCTCTTAAATCCTAGGAATTTTCTAAGTGATGAGAACCAGAAGGGTGTCCTTGGTATGTTAATGAGGTGACTTGGGTAAGCCCCTAGGTCACCTAAGGTCACCTCAGGAGGAACAAAGCAAGTTGGTTTGCTGGGAGAGTGATGGGCTAAGAGTGGGCATGAAAGCTCCCCACCCCTTTCCCCATACTTTGTCTTATGCATCTCTTCCATCTGGCCATTCCTGAATTATGTCTTTTCCTAATAATCTGATAAACATAAATAACTGTTTCTCTGAGTTCTGTGAGGCACTCTAACACATTAATCAGACCCAAGAAGAGGGTCATTGGAACCTCCAGCCTGTAGTCAGTGGGTCAGAAGCACAGATGACAACCTGGACTTGCAAATGGCCTCTGAAATGGGGGACAGTTTTGCGGGACGGAGCCCTTAACCTGTGGAATCTGATGTTACCTCCAGGTAGAAGCGTCGGAACTGAGTTGAATTTTGGGAGACCCAGCTGGTGTCAGACTCTGAATTGGACTCAGTGTTGTGACGACATCATTATTGAAAAGTCTTGCTCTATTTAGAACCACTTTTAATTTGTAGTTGTGTCTGGAAGATATTTTTTAATACTGTCATTGAAGAAAGTTCAGGATTAAATTTATCCAGTGTGAGGGAAACCACAGAAAGTGTTAGGAAATTCCTTACTATTAAGCTTGAGCTGATAAATAATTTCTTAACTTTATTGAGGCATAACTGATATACAAAAATTGTATACATTTACAATTTTAAACATTACCTAATAAAATGAAATCTGTGTTCTCTCTTCATTATAAATTAATCTCCATTTCTAAAGAAGTACTAAATTATAAATACTGTTTTGAATTTCTTTCAAAAGTATGTATAAAATGAGAGTCATTGAATCACATGAAGAGATAATGAGCATATTTACAGTGGACAAAAGTGGAAAATAAAAAGCCATAATCTTTGAGCTCTTGTTATGTCAGTATTATTGGTGTAATTCTGCTTTTCCTGCAACTGAGTGGCATTCCACTAACAAAAACAAAGTCCTTTATCCTGATGTAAAATTAGCATAAGAAAAATTAGACCTTAACACAAGAGCTAGTGCTGAAATGAAGCTCCCCTGTTAGGGATTGCTTTCTTTGGCTTTTTGGAGTTTGAGGAGGCCTGGAGAAAATCTACCACATTTTCTTCCCTATTTCTGTAGATTTACTTTTCTGATAAATCACTATTAAACTTTCAGATTAAGATTTTGGGTATACAGACGAATGTTACAGGTATATCCAAATGCCCTGCTAATTTCTGAGTAGACTGAGGGAACAAATAGGGCAGCAGAACAGAATCACAGGCAGGGCATGCATTAGCAACTAGTAACTTCTCTTTGGGAGTCAGATAACCTTGGTTTAAAGGCTACTTTTACCATTTCCTATGTGATCTAGACCAGTTGCTTCCTCTTTCTAAGTCTGATTTCTCCTCTATGAAATGGAGGTGATAATAATCGTACCAAGTCATAAACCATGAAATCACAAGCAGCATAGAACCTGGCAGATAGTAAATGTTCAATCAATGTCAACTATTCTTCAGTCTTCATAATTCTATTTTCATGCCAATAATATGCTTAAATGAATCCCCAGAAATGAGAATCTATTCTGGCTTTAGAGTTCTATGCAGATTTCAATATTTTTATGGCCATTTAAACATTCAGAAACTTATTTCTTATGACCTAAGTCTCTGCAATTACTCCTAAACTATTTTCTTGAGTTCTGTCCTTGTGGAGCTACAGGGAATTACACTTGTGGACTGTCAGCGATTCTCCTCCCATCATCTTCTCTCTAGATTAAAGTCTACTGGTTCATTTAGCCCTTCACATGTCTTATTTGTTATGATCATAAGGGTTTCTATTAAATTTACTAGACAGTCCCCTTCAGTAATCAAGTAGTAAGACGTAGAACAATTTGGTCATAATTCGAGCAGTACTGAGTGTAAAGGAAATACAAACTATCTTAGTTTTATAATAAACCTTATTATGTCCAGCATTTATTATAGTAACACTTGTAAATGCTAGTATTATATATTGCTATATAGTATTTCTCCAAGTTTATAACCCCTTGAGTATGGTACTAAGTTTTATACCTCTGTATCTCTACTGCCTACCCAGCATATAATGCATATTTAGTAAGTGTGCGTGCGTACATGCGTGCGTGTGTGTGTGTGTGTGTGTGCGCGCGCGCATGTGTATGACTGATGCATAGTCTGAATTACTATCTCGGTCTTTGTAATGGGCCACCGTGCTTTGTTCTCCTTCCTTAGAACCTTCTGCTCCTCCCCCGCTGCATTTTTATGGCGTGGTCATCAGTCATGGGGCTACACTTCTTTCACCTCAAGGATGAGTGAAGGACTCAAATTGGCCAACCAGAGTCCACCTTGAGAATGATTTGGACACTGGAGGATCGAGGGCCCTGTTCACCAGATCACCACCTGTGAACATTATATGGGACAGAAGAGTCTGAGGGCCTTGCTTCCATCAAATGGGGAGCGAAATCAGCAGAGAAGAAAGCATGGCTGAGACAGTGAGCGAATGCTGTCATCTCTCCAAACAATGAATGCAGCCACCGCCCAAAGCCAATGTGCTCTTACACTTTCAGGTCATGTTACTCCCCACCCCCAGTAAGCTGCCCCACCTCCTTTCATCCTTTGCTGAAGGTGGTTTCAGTTGCACTTCTGTTATTTGCATTCTGTTACTATACGAGCTGGTAAAGTCTCATGGGACTGGCTGATAACTGATTTGGAACCCACAGGGCCATCTTCTTAAACGCTCCTGACACTTTTATGAATGTCCAAGAAATGAGTTAATACAAAACTGGTAAAAGCTGAATATGACAACAAAATGATACATGTTATCCTGAAAATTAACATAACATTTGAACTAGAACTGGCCTTGTGGAAGGATGTACAACTGTTCAAAAGTCTGGTTTACCTTTATTTAAAAGGGGGCACATATAGCCAAGAATCTGATCCTCAACTGAGAATCACAATTTTGCTGTGGTAAAAGCCATTCTTTGTTCTTTACCTACCCAACTTCTCTTTCAATACATTGTTTTCTTCCCACTGCTCCACTCGAATTTGGTAGGAATTAGCTAACCAAGGCCCTGTCCCTCCAAAGTGGACCCTATTACATATCAACCTGTACCAGCTGGATTGTAAGTTGAGGAAAAAAAAGACCCACTCCTTCTGACAGTTATTTTCTGTATTCTTCAATGAGTGGAGTAGATCAGATAGGATATGACATAAAGAGCTGCATCAGTTCAGAGGTTTGGCCTGAGACCAGCCAGTGAAAGGAATCTGTGGACCTGAAACAACAGCAAGAATCAGAATTTTGCCTGAGGGGAGAATTTAGGAGGCAAGCATTTGCTTTGGGGGGTTTCTGTCCCCCAGATTTACTCTTGCTTTATTCCATCCAGTACCTTCAGTGGTCCATTTCTGAGTCTTTCAAGATTTTTCTTATGTTTTGTATACTATGGCAGGCACTAGTGATGCAGACCCATCCTGCTCCATTCATTTACTGGTACTCACAGTGCCCACTTGAGATACTAATTTCTAACCTCACAAACTTCTCGAGCTTCAAAACTCATCTAAGAGTTTATAGTCTGCAACCACTATCCCAAATTCTCAATATAGGTAATGTTTCCTCTCCCAGCACCTCTGCACCCTGCGTTTAATCCTTCATACTACACTGTAACAACATGTACTTGTCTCCCTCTTTTCTTGAAGGCAGAGAATTTAACATTTCCCATGAATTCTCAGAATCTTGCACTGTACATACTAACTCAATAAATGCTTGTTTAGTGTACAAATGCAAACGCATGAATGCATGCATGAATGAATGAACATCTAGGTCTCTAGGGTTCTGAAGATTCTCACTCTAGCTGAGAAGGCAAATAGCTAATGGTTAATTAGAAATTAGTGTATAATAGAGATAAGATCCAAATGATGAGAGATCACAATATGAAAGATTAGTCATTTCTTTCATTATGTCTTTTCTTTTCTTAATATCTGCTCTACTGTTTGTGTTCAGAGCAGTATTTAAACTCACTGTTGAATGATCTATAAATAAAACTCTGATATTTTCTGACGATATAATTACCATACAAATCTATTAATGATGTAAAACAAATAAAAACAATAGATAAAGAAACTACTGTTGGCTGCCTATAGCAAATATTGTGAGAATATTCCGCCCCCAACTCCCACTGCCATGGAAATATATTGACGAGGATAATTTCCACACAGCCAAATCTTTGGGTTATTGCCACATTATTTTTAGTGACTAGGGGACAAGTGAGGTTATATGTTGTGAATGTGGGAATCCCAGAGACAGGTACGATCAGGAAACATTACACACACTACGTGAGAAAAGAGTTACAGGATTGCCCTGCTTTCCAGGATTTTATTAAACAAAATTTCCAGAGACTGTGTCTACAGGAGGAAATCCTTAACATGTTGTCTCTACCTTGTTTGGTTTGACATTTAGACAACTGAAGGCTTGGTTACCGAGACCTAAAGGCGGCACTAAAAAGAAAATAAGAGTCTTCTTTCTTATCCTCTTCTAATTACCAGTCTCAAGTTTTTTCTAGTCCCTCATCATTTCTGGCAAGAAAACACAGTTGCTTAAGTTTTCTATCCGCTTCCAGAATCTTTTTCCTATCATTGTATCTTTCAAAAGAAAAAAGAAAAAGTGACCCTGTTTCTCCTGCGTCATATTTCCCTGACTGGGGTATTGAGGAGAGGGGTGCTTGACAAATTAGGTGAAGTATGAGCAGTTCTAAGAAAACTACGGGTCCTTTTGGTGGGCCTCAGATTCCCCAAGCGGTGAGCAGTGAAAAATATTTTTTAAAATGTTGTAACAAATACTGTAAGATTATGGAGCTAAAAATAAAAATCACAGGGATTTTAAAGAGGAAGTACGAAACCTTAAACAAATGCCAGACTTTTGATGGTAGAAGTTGCATTTTACTCCGATACCCAAGGCACTTAATATGAACCAAGTGGTGAAAAACCATCTGGAAACGTCCACCTATAACATGCCCTTGCCCCGTCTAGTCTCTGCCTGGCCCAGGAAACCACTTGTTCGCAGAAGACACATGGACTTCTGGGCCTCCACAAATTTGTTCTTGCTGTTTTCTCTACCCAGGATTCTCACCCTTCCCTTGTCCAACTGGCCAACTTCTCTTTTCCACTTCCTGTCCTCTCACCCTTTCTTTCTCCCTTCAGTAAACATTTCATGATCTCCACTCTGCCATGATCTTCTACTGGGCCCTGGCAACGTAGGGATGCTAGGATCCTGCAGAGATGGTGAGGAGGGCAGGGAGGCAGTCACACAAGAAGATTAATAAACAGAACAAAATGCTTGTTATGCACTTAGCGCTGATGAGCACTTACCACACATCATTCTATTTATTTCTTACATCAACGCTGAGAAATAATTTTTGTCATCCCTAAAACTTGCCTCAATGGCCCACAATAAATAGCACTTGTCTCCAAGGTAAAAATAATTGCAATTAAAATTCAAGCTGTCATTACAATCAGCACACATAACGTGGGGGGCAGGGCACAGGGAAGGCAGCACAGCACAGAGAAGACACGTAGTGACTCTATAGCATCTTACTACACTGATAGACAGTGACTGTAATGGGGTATGTGGTGGGGACTTGATAATGGGGGGAATCTAGTAACCACAATGTTGCTCATGTGATTGTATATTAACGACACCAAAAAAAAAAAATTCAAGCTGTCAACACAGTGTCAATTCATGAATAACAGCAGACTATTCATTTACCACTATTAAGCCCAGTTTACTAAAAACAGGTTAAGAAAAGCAAAATGCCAAGGCTGGAAAACCTCATTACTACAAAAATATCAAAATATATACTGGGGTGTGGCATATATGATTTCTCATTTCAAATAAATATAGACTGCTAGGTGTATTTACAGCTGACTCGTGGTATTTCCATAGTTATTTCAGCTCATGCATAAGAAGTTATTAATGGTACTATAGTGCTGTCGGTGGTGATTATAGTTACAGAAAAAAACTTTATTAATTCAAAGCCTCCAATGTTTAAGATAGAGATTGGGGCCAAGTTTACCTTTATAATTTTGACAGTTTATGAAAAGATTTGCTAAGCCAATATAGTAAGTAAATTGAAAAAGAACCATTTACTTGACACAAATTTTAGAGTCATGAATTCACAACACTATAAATTCATTGTAAGCCAAAAGTCCAGTATGGCTTAGGTTGGTATTTTGATAAAATAAGTACAAGTTATTGTTATTTATTCTTTAAAGCAGGACTCCTGCTATTACTTCTTCACTCTAGTTCAAATTGCAATAAAATATTGCAATAAATTACAAAACAATAAAATACTGTTCGTGTGAAATATATTATTTACTCTGATGTTTCTACGTCTCAGCTCTTTTCCCATGTCCACTACCTTATATCTGACTCTACTTAGTAAAGTACAAAAAAAAGGAGGCCACATTTAAGAGTAAATTCCAATTAGTGTCCTAAAGCTCCAACAAACATTATATTAAGCTCCAATCCATTATATTAAGACATAAAGCTTTAATAATGCAAGAGTTGGCAGTAAAACAATAAACGTCCACTCATGATGAATAGCAGGTTAACCACCTCTGCAATGAAGGGAACAACACCAAATTAGCTGATTTTTGCTTAGTCTTGTACTCGATAAAATCACAGTCTACAGTTTTATTTATGTTACATTAGAGGGTCAACCAAGATCTCAAGATAAACTGGAGTGCAATAAATGGCTTACCTCTCTTGCTAGCCATTCAGAGGAAAAAGAATGTGTTTTATGGTGCAGAAAAGAACCTTGAAAACAGTTGAAATTGACAGTAAAACTGTGTCCTACCTGTGTAACTTTCTCTGTCACATTGTGTGTTCGGTCTTTAACCTTGGGTGCAATAATGGTTTTGTCTGAAGAAGGAGGGGATGTGTTCTTTTTTTCAGTTTTGACATCTGAAAAATTCAGAGTGAGCTGTGGAATCTTGTTAATGGTGCTGTACTTGTTGAGGTTTGAATCCGATGTGGATCCCAGGAGGCTTGACTTGATATGATTAAAAGGCCCTAAAAAAATTGGAAAGCATTGTGAAAGCAGAGCAGAAGAAACAGGAGAGAGAGACGGTCCTGAATGACCTGCTGGTAATCCGTGACTGATCTGACTCTGATTCAAGTGACTGAATGCAACCAGCTGATACCTGACAGGAGTTAGGGTCACCATCTGCCACGTGGGAGCAGTGTACGCATATCCGTGGATAAGATGGGTCCTCGGCGTGCAGTCAGAGGGCAGATGGAGTCTTTAGCCCTTACTTCGCATCATTCATTAATGGCTGGAATAAAAGGAAAACCTCCACTCCCTACTGCTGGCCACATTCTACCTTCAAAGTTTCTCAAGAATTTCTTTTTATAATCCCAGGGTTATTCAAGGAAGGACTTGCCTATGGTTAAAATTATGTTGGCATGAAACTTCCAGACAGGCTGTCTACTCTGCTCCAATTTGTATCATCGCCCTCTCTGTGCCATACCAACTGACAAACCAGCTGGGTTCTTCATCTGTTTCTGTTACCTGCATGGGACAGTCCACAGAGTTTCTAGGAGACTTAAACCCAGACAGAAGCATTTCAGGTAAGCCTGAGAAGGCAAATGTCATTTCTTTTTTGGTGAACACTGTGGAAGTTTCTAGGCTCCTGTGCGGGATAGTAATGCCTTTACTATCTCTTTTAATTTCTTTTATCCTTTACTTTCTTCTTTTTCCTTAAATTTAGGTTGAAGACTGACTACTTTTTCAGAAGAAGAAGAAAAGAAGAGCTTCTACAAAAACCATCCCAGAAGAATGCTTTGGCAAATACAACTTACAATTGAAGTGACCATTGCTGGCTAATAGGACATGCCTAGACACGGTAGGACCTGGTTACTTTCTTTTTTTATTTTTTAGAAATCATATTGTACATTAGCTCCTTAGAATGTCTGCATCATAGAGCTGGAAGTTAGTTCCCTCTGACCAGTGACCAGCCCTAGTCACTTCTCACATTGCTTTCCTGACTGAACTTGGCAAAGTGCCAGGACTTCTGGGCCTACTACTGAGGATGAGCTCAGCCTTTGAGATGAACTGATAGTCAGTTGCTTATGGAGTCAGGAAATGCCCCAGTTTCTTGAACAAGTGATGTTACTTTAACCAATATGTTGCATCAGGAAGAATTTTATAAATATCCTCAGCCCACAAGTGTTGTAGACATGTTATCTTTCTGCCTCAGAGAGTGTTTAAAACATGCAAACCACAAGAATGAACTTGGTGAGCACATTTTGCCTTTTGTTATTTTTTTCCCTGTTCAGAATGAAGCTATAGTATTTACTGATCAAAATGTACTTTATGCTCCAAGTGGGGTATAAACCCTTGGAAATGAGATCAGTCAGTTCAGGTCAAATATAATGCTGAGAAAATAATTATCCATCACTTAGTTCATAGTTACCTTGGAGAAAAATCACACTATTTTTATTTATAAAAGTTTATGTTTGGGTATTATAAAAGTTTAAAGTGATTTTAAGAGAATTTTTATCTATGTAGCAAATACCATGTGTTTCCTTAGGTGTATTTTTGTTCTTTCCGTGGGTTTTATCCATGACGCAAACAGAGTCCATGTAAGTGAAAAATATCGTTGAGCTCTCTGGGCATTTAATGCCCAGTATATTCTCATTTGCATATAGATTCTCACTCTTTTCTATTTATATGACAAGGAGAGAAATAAAAGCCAAAGTGGTACAAAATTCACCCATCCTTCAGCTAAATCTCTGACAGAAGCTCCGTTCTCCAGGTCATTGTACAAGTCTCTACCTCACGCTATTAATTTGCTGTTGTAACATACTGGAGAGTGTTTCCTTTTCGGTGTCATTTATGGCTACATTCCAGGTCTATATCTTAATATTTAAAATTTATAAAACATTTCAGGACTTCAGCTTTCTTAGATAGGAACTCTAATGTCGTATTTTCACTCCTTAGATAATTTTACTGCACATGGGGATCCTTACAAGAGATTACAGGAGATGGAGCCCACATATATAGTTAAATTGTGTTTAAAACACTAAAGCTTTTTTTCAATTTTCATTCTCTATCATCTTTATGTTGGACTTCTATAGCAGACTGCAGAGTTGTTTTAAAAATTGGGTAAAAGCATGGATCTCTATAATGTCATGGTAGTAAGGTGCTGTTCAATATACTTCGCTTGTCATTATGACCATTTCCAATAATCTCCACTGAATTGGCTGCACTGATAAGCAAATAGTCTCAGAGAGTACATCTCCATAGTGGTATTAGTGGGGGCATTTTTGTTTGTCACAATGATGGGAGGTGGCTATTCCCTCACCTTGAAAAGTTCCCCTTATATCCCAGTGAGCACTCATGTAGGTGAAAAGCCAGTTCATAATAATCTCAGTCCTCAACCTAACCATTTCAAAGGGTACAATGTGCTTTTAACATGATTTTAATATGCATTGAACTTTCCACAGCTACAGCTACCAATGTAAAGATTTTTACATTGTTTTGTTCAGAACATAACCAAAAGCTGTTCATTTTGGAAAATAACATCACTCGGAGCTCCACTACTTGTGACTGTTGGGTTGCAATGAGAAATTGCAGACATCACGTTATAGACTGTGATGGTACCTGCCATGTGAAAATATGCAAGTGAAGAGATTTGGGTCTTTTTTCTAACAGTGTTGGAACCAAATGTTATTAAATTTGTAGAGAAATTACAGGAAACACATTAAAAACTATTAATAAAATCTCTTTAAAAAATGTCTCATATTGTTCTCCTGCACTTGTAAAGGGATATGAAATAATTCCATGGGGTAAAAGCTAAATACTTGAAATGATTTTTTCTAGGATTGCCTGTTGGTTTCAAATCTCATTCTAATGACCCCCTAGACATCTGCCACCCCTTCTCCACAATGGCTTGATTGCCATTTGTACTTGCAGGGCGTCGTCTAATTCTCATTGCTTATGACGGATTATGGTTTGCAAGGTCTTTTTGAAGTGTGAAGGGTGAATATATGCCCTGACATCTAGTGGGATTTCTTTCTTCTGTACAGCTCATTACTATTGCCTGTTACCACAAAAGGAATCGTTTTGGCATTACACTTAAAAGCAAGGGCCAGCTCATTCGTGAGAATGTCATACTTCCTCATCTGCTCCCCAGTTTATCTTGGCATAGTATTTATAATTCAACTATGGTTATTTCCTACTTTAAAAATTCATGTGTAAACAAGTATTATCTATTATTATTTATTCCAATAATGGTTTTTGTTATTATCCACCCATACTCCTGCTCTGTCATTTTATACAGTATTTGGGACAGTTTTTTCATGTCTTTAATGCTCTTAATACAAATTATTTTTCTTATGTCTGATTATTGTGTTATGTTTGCTAGTGTAGTTGTATTTGAACATTAGCATATTAAGAGAAATATCATTTTATTATAAACTGTTTTCCTTTGTTTCTTCTTTATAGTACAGGTAAGGAGTCACGTTGATCTTTTAGAAATAGGTTAAATTATCTCAGAATGTTGTCGGGATAGTAAAATGAGTATGACACAGCAAGAGGACATTGGTCCTGCTCAGATTTGGCCTCAGAATATTACACGTTCATTACAGTCCATATTTTAGCTTCTTTCATTTACTGGTAGAAAACCTTTCCCAATTGTTACTCCACATTTTTTTTTTAAAGCTCTTAGTGTTAGATATTTAATTTAGTTTTTCTTTTAAATCCATACATTTAAAGAATTCAGAACTTGAAATAATTCATGCATACTACTTAGATAAGACATTACAATCTTTTTCACCCCGCATGGCAAACATCATCATGCTCTTTTCTGCCCATTTTGAAGCAGATGTCCATATGTGGAAGTCTGTGAGTGTCTGCAAGATTGATTGGTTTTGGCTTAGGTTCCTCTAAAACCTGTCCACATTCTGATGAAAAAACTTCCCAACACTTTAATTAAGAGAGGTACTAACACTTTGCTCATTTTACCAATTGTAAACCTTAGCAGACAGAATATGAGGCTAAAAGGGAGTAAGAATCAAGGACTAGAAATCAGAATACAGGGTTTCCTACCTCCCAGGTCTATATTCAGAGAGGCTTTGGTTGAGGATTTTAAGGTGAAAGCCAGCCTCCCTGAGAGTGATCATGAACAGAGGGGATTTAGGATTCTAGTGAAAGAAAAGAGAATAACCTGAAAAACAAAGTAAACGAATTTAAAAAATATAAACGGACAGAAATTAAGGGAAATAATAGATTGGATAGAAAGTAACCAATAGATGCAAAAGTATATAAGAGGACCTGATGTTCTTTAGAGAAACCTTTGCCAAATGGATGACCAGATTACATTTTCCAATATACTGGGAGGAGGTAGAAAACAGGTGACCAAGTGGACTCAGCCAACAGCTGGATAAATCTCTAATGTGTGACAAGTGCTTGATTAAATATAAATTAGGCCAAGTCCCATCTACAAAGGAATGTTCTGCATTTAGAGATCAAGCTAGAGGCTAAAACAACTGAGAAGAATTTGAGATTAAAGGTATTTAAAATTTTTATGATAGGGCTACTTGAATTTATCATGAGTTACAAGATGCTAAAAGAGAATATGATCTCTCTTTGATGGTGCTGGAAATATAGAAAGGATATCTGATAATTTTTTCAAAAAGTAGTGCTTCTTTTCTTAAGATAATTTCTCTTGAGGACCAAATGGGACAGGACAGAGGGAAACAAAAAAATTGAGTTGTTGCCAAATCATCAGGTCTTTATACAATATCATTTAGGGCACAGAGTTTATTTGGCTAAAGTTAATACAAGTGAAATTGCTGGTATAATTTAACATTAAAGGAAATGCAAATTCAGTGTTTAATAATTGGATTTTGAGAGAAATACTGCCAGGAAGCATAAGGCAACCAGTTTAACAGAAAGATACATAAGAAGTAATCATGAAATTATATGTAATCTATATCCATATTGTGTTTCAATGCATGATATACACTTTACAGAAGAAAACTCTCACCTTTGAAAATCAATTTGCAAGTTCTTATAAGATTACAAATATTCGGTAATGGCCAATGTACTTTATGAGAAATATGTTGTATCAGATCAACTGATTTGCTTTTTGAATCTGATAGGCTTTGTAGCTAGAGAGGAGGTGAAACCTGTAATAATTCTTGAGAATAGTTTTGTTTCTGGCTCATAAAGTAGATTCATAGACAAGTTGGAAACTCAATAAACCATTGTTGGTGAGATACAGAGTTACTTGGGATAGTAAGGAGGTGGAAAAAAGAGAACAGTGAAATTACACTAATGATTTACTTACTAGGTAAGACAAGTGGGGTTAATTTTTATTGATGACTTGGAGAGTAGAATAGGCAGAGAAACCATGAAATTTGAGGTGAAGATCAGTTTATGAGAGATTGAAGTAGGATTAGGTTCACCTCTCCCATGTTAGAGAAATTGTTAAAAAATATTATGTACACACACATATAAATAGTATATGAAATTTGCTTGAATTAACTTTTTTACTCTTTGATCATAGGCTATATTTTTAGATCTCTGACATTTCAGTGTCAGAGTGCAAAGGGAATTTATTAAAGGGAAACAGAGGTGATCTTAAGAAAGAAGGCTAAATGGAAACTATTCTGTTTTCGGAGAAAAAAGAGTGAGCACCAATTTGCTGTTTTTATACTGTAATATCACATCAAGATTGGAAGTAGCCAGCTAGTATCTGTCCACTGAGGACAGATGAAGGAAAAAAAATGCACATTTCTTCAAGAAGGATTTAGGTTAGCTTTTTGTGTAACAAGAAGTAAAATAGATTTCCCAAGAACGTTAAAAAATGGGCTCCTTTAGAAATATAGATTCACTCACCATCTGGGCAAGGGATTTAGCCCACACACTGGTCTGAACGTAATAAACCAGATGATCTTGAAGGTCTTTCATATGTGTGCCTCAATTACTTATTTTATTTTGGTAAAAACATTTATTTTTGGTTGAGTTAGTTCTTGAAAAACAACTGTAATTATGCATTTATATTTCTTTCTTCAAGAAAGTGTAGAAATTCATCTTTTGTTTTAAATCTTGTAAATTTAAATGTGATTTAGAAACAAAGTCAAAAAAAATTTTTAAAGCACACTTAATGTATTTGTCCATATCTAATTAATATAACTGTTCTATAAAAATCTTAACGACCCAGTCAAATATTTTTTAATGTTTTCAAAACCAGAATCTGAACAAATAAATAATGAAGACGTTGGAGGACACATTTACATTAAGTGTGTATTAAATTTGCACATGTTTATCTAATTTGGGGGTTTAACTTCATAAATTCTAATATGTTAAAGCTTTCTATAGTGGTTTAGAATTTCCTAATCCCAAATTCTGACTTTGATGATTCATTTTTATTCTAAGACTGTTGCTATTAAAAAATGAATCATTGAGGGAAAAGGGTAGGAGATTAAATGGATTAGTTTATGAGACTAAAATATTAATGTAGTTTGAATGACAACTATGTGAACTACTAGTTTGGAAGCTAAGCCAGCTCAATGTCTATTTATTAAGAAAAATTAGATTTGTTTCTCACTGCATTTAAAAGATCATGGGGAAATTAATGTCTAATACTTTATATCTAATAGCTAAATGCCAAAGCCAGTCATATTTCACATAGGCAACTTGGCAAGAGCTCTCTGTATTATGTTTCTGGAGGTTATATTCTGAATTACACCAAAACCACCACCACAGCTGACACTAATTTGTTCCCTTTTAGAAATCACAGTGGACAGGCCAAGGATAGAATAATCATGTCAATGAAATCGCATCCCACTACTGGAAGTCACTTGCACGGATCCTTTATGAAGTGCTTACAGAATAAAATTGGGATGGGAAGGAGCTGCCACAATTTTCCTTACATACAAATTACCCTGGGCTGCTGACCAGAAAACATCTTTAGTTTCTAGTGCTGTTAATTCATAACTGTCACTAGTTCTGAATTAATTAGGGAAGCAATTGAGAAATAAATCAATGTAAAAACTTCACAGTGATCAGAGTAGCAGTGACACACGGAAGAGGCCCAAACAGTGACTTTTAAATAACAATGGTTACTGGTGGAGACGTGTTCATGCAACACACAAGCACACATGAGTCACTGTCACCATATGTACACAACCACAGCAGCATGCATGGCTATGTTAAGACAAAGCCCCCAAATTTTCAATTTGATGAGAATAACATGATTATTATAATGTTATGATTCCTTGTATCTATGACAACATTGTAGAAAAACAGGTAAATTTCAAATTTTTAGCTGAATCCAGATTTAGCCAGAGGGATTGCCCCCTAAGACATTACCCTACAGTAGCTGTAGGTCATGCCAGTGATTTTTAGACTATTATAGGACACAATTTAAAATGACTGAAATGTAATATAGAAAAATAGAAGATGACTCTCATGCATGTACAGTGTACTACTACAGTAAGCTTAAAACCATACCCCCTGCCATCCAGGAGCGTGAAACTAGTTTTAAGGAAACAAAAGAGGAACAAGTGAAGTGATGCTGTCATGTAGCACTTTGATTATTTAATCTTGTATTCAGAAACTTTTTTTTTTGGCTGAAATAGGCTAATGTGCCTCTTTCACCCGGGAATATATTTAACACAATATACGTTTCTTTCCAAATGGCTTAAATATCTAGGAAGTGTTCATTGTCAGCCTAGGCTTCTCCTTCTTGCAGGAAAAGGAGTTCATAATCACTTGGGTAACAAGCCGAGAAAGTAACAATGTCTCCAGCAAAATCAAGCCGTGATGTCTCCACCAGGCACTTGGACTAGCTAAGGGCAGCATGATGCACTGAACAGGGCATACAGCAGGCAAGTTAACATGCTGCGTAAAGGGGTGCTTGGAGCATCACACGATGAAATTTGAGTTCGTACATTACCTTTGACATTGCGACCATTGTCTGTTTTGAGCACACAAGGATAAAAAAGAGAGAAATATAAAAAGAAGACTAAAATTATGTACACTGAATTATCTCTGTAAAAACAATCAGAGAAAACAGGATGTAATGATTGGAAATTTATCTTCGAAATTAACATTTTGTACTAGTCAACCAAGTTATATGCATCTATCAAAAATACCTGCCATCTTAAGCATTCATGTTCAAATAGGTGATACATTTATCTTACTTAACTTAAATGAACTCTAAGACACCTCTTTATAGTTAGAACAGTTTGGAGAAAGAGATCCCCAGCTGCCTTCAGTTGTGATAAAACCTTTCAACCTCGTCAGAAGACAATTTTTAGCATAATTTCAACCATTGTTTATAAAGAAAGACTACACACATTTTGCATGTAACTTGAAATAACTTTTTTCATGTAATTTAACCTAGTATGTGAATAAGGAAACATGTTTCTAAGACAACAATTTACCTTAAACCAACTTGAGTTATTAATTACAATTTCATTAACTGCCCCTCCCACAAATGTTCTTCAATATATATTTAGAAATTACTAAAGAGTACTCAAAAAGTAATTCTTAGCCAAAAATAGTTGTAAGGAACTCAGTGAAAGATTTGACTCTTTGAGATAACAAGAGATTTTTAACTTTATGTTGTTACAGTGCACTTAGTGTAAAAGCACAATAGTCAGGAAAATCATGTATATTAAAATAGGCTTTTATTCCAATCTCTGAGTGGAATGTTTTCAGAATTGTTTTGAGATTAGCAATCTGACTCGGTTGCATATTTGCTACTAACAAAATATGCTTTACTAGTTTTGAAACAAACAAGCTTAAAATAAATGAAGTCATGCCAAAACCATCCAAATATACCCGATTTGAAAAATCAGTTCCACACTTGTGCATATCTATTCTAATGCTGTGCATATTTAAAATCTTGGGATATATTGTGACTTTTTTAAAGTTTAAACTGAAGCAATTTCAATAATGAAGCATATTAAATTGTTAGCACAGACACTGCCTCAGACAGAGAAACACAAATAAAATTGTGACCTTACTTGACAACTGTCTTTGCCCTTTAAGGAACCATGAAAAGCAAATAGGGATAGTGGAAGAGACCTTGATTACATAGGATTAATTATTTCCATCAGGTGCTAGTCCTCAAAATCATTAGTAAAGTAACGCTTGCAAGTGATTAAAAATTATAACTTCTTATCAAACCTTGAAATTATACACAAATATTGGAAAATTTCAAAAAACCTGACCAAAAGTTATGTGGTTAATGTTGCTTTCACATACTAAGGTAGAACATGAGGTCTGGTGTTAGCTGAGATCTTCTTGTTATTTTTCCATGACAATATAGTGCACAAATTAAAGTAAGAATTTAGAATTCTGTTGCAATTTGACAGAATAAGTTTATGTCTGTTCAATCTAATAATAAAACAAATGAGATTTACATTTTTCATGCCTGCTTTGTGTTTTTAACTTCATTTCTCTAGTAGGGCATTTTTATTGTATTTACAAATGTGTTGGTCCATGACACATCAGAAAAAGATTCTGGTCTTTCACCTACAAATGGTTTGAGAAGTACAATTCTGAGATACTGGTAATGTAGATTAAATGAAAGGATAATGTAAAACCTTATGCAATAATATATTTTCAAATTATTTAAAGTTCTATAAAGATATCCTATAGAGGAGCTAACTTCTCTCCTGAATGAGGAGACAACAATCTAAATTCAAAATATAGAGCACATGGGATTTAACTGATTAACTAGTTACATGGATTCATGAGACTAAAATCAGTTTCAAAGTATTCCATCTTCACTTATAAGTGGTTCCCTTTCTAAAACACATCAAATTCTGTAGCCTTAGGAAGTGTAGCTTCTATGATAAGTGATTTTGTAGCTAAAATTGCTCTGAAGCTGTAAAAATACCCTCAATTTATCAATCAATAGCCAGACATTGACTGTAGTATTGGCAAGAAAGTGATACTTTTTTCTTTTTAAATAACAGAGCTTGAGTGGGGGAATAAAATAAAGAATGATCTTAACACCAAGCCTCCATGTATAGAACCTGTACTGAGAAATCCAAAAGTATTAAATAATCCTTTCTAAATGGAGATTACGTGAAATTGAAAACAATGAAGTTAAATCATGAAATCTGATCTAACCTATTCAGTGCCACTGTTAAAAAACAGGCAAGAGTCTTTACCAAGCCCTGAGTAATCATTTAATATTCAAATCTACTGTTTCTGAACGTTATTATACTGTAATTCGGGCTCTAGGCAATAGACCAATCCCTGAAAAATCAGTATGATTCCTAAAGATGAGGATACTAACTGGACTCACTAACTGAAATGGATGTTGGTCATCTGAATTATCGTGTTGGACTTTTTGTCGTTCATTCACAGGCTCCATTTTTTGGAGGTTTCATTCAGTCAGGGGATGCTGAGCAGGCCATCACTAGATGGCATAGGGCCTTTGATGATTATCCAGTTTAGGAACTGTCCTTGATTTATTTCCCTTTCTACTTTCTTTGGACTAAAGATTAAAATGGAAGTGCTAATCGCTCCTACACTATATACAGTTTCTCAACTATTTTGTATAGAAAACTGTTCCTTCTCTTTTTTGTGAAATTGATTTATTTTTCTTCAAAAGTTCCTGCCAATTCATTTTCTTTTACCCCTTCTACCTTCTCCACTTCACTGTGCCTTTAATAAAGATCCTTCACATGATTCAACCCTAAGATTTTGGGTTAATTTCAGAGTATTATGGAGTAGATAGCTCATCCGTTCCTGACGTGTGTGTTTTTGTAATATGATTCATGAACAAGATCCCCTCAGTTTCCCATCAACATTTATTGAGTTCCTGCCATGAAACAGGCAGTTGTGCAAGATACTAAGTTGTGCAAAGCCAGCTATGCCAGGGCTCCCATCCTCGGGTAGCTCTCAGCAATGTGTTATTTGCTTGCATATTTAACAGGAATGACAGACAGACATATGGACTAAATAGAGAATGTAACAAATACTATAATATATGTAAACACCACTGTGCACACTCAGGTGTGTAATCATTTAATTCTTCTGATTTGGGAAGGGAAAATGGGTCCTGCTGGCTGTAAGTCACAGTGTAAGAGGGGCAAAGTGAGTATTCCTGCCAGAACACACTAAGGGAGTGAGAAAATGGGTGTTACATTTTTGGGAAAAAGCGATTATCTTTTGCAGGTTCAGAATAGAGCGCATAGTACAGGAAGGAGTCTTGCAGGGGATAGAAATGAGTCTTGAAAAACAGCTGTGTTCAGCTGGCAAAGTGCCTGGGACCCTGCATCATGGAGCCCTTGATCAGAGTTATGTTTTAAAAGGACGACCAGCAGCAGCATCGGTGAGGATGGGCGTTCATGGAATGAGTACCACAGATGGGACAGTGGGCCTCTCAAGAGTCCAAGCCTATGGGCTTCATAGAAGTGGGACTGATGTAGGCATGCAACAGGTACTGTGAATCTCTGGAGCTCCTGGGGAAAGTTTCATGAGTCAGCAGACCCCCTCTAATGGCAGGTTTCACAGGGCAGGGGTGCAGGGAAAGAGCATTGCATGGATGGATGGTGGAGGCTGGAGACAGGCTCATGGGTTTGAAGGCCAGCTCTGGCACTCCGTAATCTTGGGCCACTGATTTATTTCACACATCTCAGCCTCAGCAACCTCATCTATAAAATGGAGCTTAATAATGGTTCCTAACTCACAGGGTTGCTATAAGAATGAAATGAAAGTGAATGTATATCTAGCATATACATAGCCTCATACATAGTAAATACTCAACAAATGTTATCCATTATCATGTTAATGATGAATTGTTTTTATCACCGCCCTCTAAACATGCTCTTCACCACTGGCTAATATAAGAATATGAACATGAAGAGGCCAAAGAGAAATAAATGAATTCAAGTTGGTTTTGGCTGAGATCAAGAATTTAAGGCTTTTTTCCCCTCTAAACCTTCTCCCCTCCCCTTATCTGTCTCCTCCCCACCCCCAATCAGTTTATAGCTTTCTGATCACTAAGTACACCACATTCATACATCTCTTCCTTTGGAAAGAGTTGGTCAATGAAATAGTCCTGTGCTGGCACAGCGTTCTTCCAGCCCAGGGCTTGACTATTTGTCAAATGCAGCAAAATTAGTTATGCTAAGGCTGATGGCGTCATCATCTAAGTGCATCTTACAGGAGGTACTGATTAGTTACCACTCCATAAGGTAGGCAGATGATGGTTATGTACAATTTCAGAAACACAGATAAGAAGCCAGAAGAAACCAAATTTGACTAGAGTTTAAAGAGGAAATCAGTAACAGCTCTGAATACAGAATTCATATTTGTCATAGCCTTTACTCAACATTTCTTACCCAAACACATAAGGATTAATGTCAAAATTAAAAACAATATGGAGATTACCTTTCATTACCCATTAATATATATTTCCATATTTAAAGTAAACCTACCTTCACTGGCATGTCGGTCTCTAAATACGTTCTTGGGGTGGACACTGAAGCCTTCTATGTCATGAACTGAGGAAGCCCTCCGGATACTACAGATGCTTTCTTTCGATCTGGAATGAGTCAGCTGGGAACTTGACTGCAGCATGTCAGGGTAAAGTCGGTCCCATTGCCGTTTGGGAGAGGAATGGTCAAGAGGTCCAGATATATTCACCAAGGGGGAACATTTGCTGGGTTGTATCAAAGCTTTTGTATCATCTGCTTCGGAGGGGCTGCAGCTCTCTTTCGTAGGGGACTTAAAGTGCTTCATGGCTACTGAATCATCGCTGTGTTTAGATGAATCGATTACTACCACATCAGGGTCTTCTTGTGGTAAGGACTGCTTTCTGTAAGTGAGAACTCTCAGACCAGGGAACTTGAACCCAAAAAGCTTCCCTACAAAGAGAGACAAGAAAGAGCGCTATTACAAGATAAAGGGTACATCCTTTAAAACAGACTTTGTTGACTTATATCTACATGCCATGCAAAAAGAATTATTAATCAATATTAATGAAGTCATTTACAGTTCCAGTGAGGGATAGTAGAGAAAACTTCTCTAAGACCAATATGAATTATCATATAAGCAGTAAGAAAATAGTAAAATAACTTTATCATATTTCTGATGCTTACTCAAGTGACATGAAAACATTATTTGGGTAACACAAGGTTTTTTGTTTTAATAAATTAAAGACATATATCTACTCTACATCCATTTTTTAAGGAAATTTGAAGGGTGGAAAACCATAGAAAGGAAACGAAGGGATGGGGCATCATATATAAAAGGGTCAGACACAGAAAAAAATTATAGTGTATGCCTGTGTGTGTGTGTGTGTGTGTGTGTGTGTGTGTGTGTGTGTGTGAGGGGGTGGTACTGTATTAGAAGTAGAAGGGAAGGTGGGGCAAAGAGTTGGCCAGACTATTCTAGAAGGTTTGTATTGGATAATATTGTGAGTCAAGTGTGGTTGGATAAAGTGGGGTCAACTGTGTATGAGACATTTCTCATTCTATTTGGAATCCTTGAAATGCTTTTGGTTCCAAAGACGGATGTTGTGGGGACAAGCACTATCTGCTTACAACCTTTTGTCCCAGAATAACCATGTGTCCACATGGCTCTCCTTCAGGCCGCACGCTAACTACATGGTACCTTGATGGGCTAGAGTTGGCCAAATCCAGGCCCTCCGTCTCCATGGAAACATCTTATTAGGAGGCAGGCCCCTCTGGGCAATGGTCACACAAGAATGATTTGTTTTAGCAAAGCATGTCATAGTCTCTGTCCCCTCTCCCCTGGCACAGATGTAGTCTTTGTCCTCTCACCCTATATAAGCAGTTCCCCCCCTGTACACAATAGTGGTGTGCAACCTTAAATGACATTCTGATCGAACTATAAAAATGCCCTACTCTATCCAGCTGGCTGTTCCTGGACTACCTGTATGTAAGTCCCATAAACCCTCATGTCTCATACGGCATTTCTGGGCCTTTTCTTTGGTCTTTTGAGAGCATTCTCATTGAATCTCAGCCACTTGAGCATGTAATCAGACTTGTGATCACAAAGATGAAAACACAAGGATTTCTTTATTCTGATTTTTTTTAAATTCCAAAATCTGAGAATATGGCATGAAATGTTATATATATCTCAGAGTGGATAATGCTTGGACGGGGAAGTAAATATAAACACTAAAAAGTGGATATTAAAAATTAAAATACTAGCTAATAAACACATAAACTCACTGTAGCAAAAATGCAAATCAAAATAAGAGGATAGCATTTTCCACTCTTCTCTTCAATTTAGCAGTAAATGAAAAAAAGAACTGTAACATCTAGTGCTGGAAAAGAATGCTGGAGAACATTCTGACACTTTGCTGGTGGGGTTGCAAACTGCTACAAATTCTTTGGAAAGTCATCTTATAATATCTATTAAAATGAAAAAAAATAAACTTTCCTTGACTCAGTAATCCCATTTTTGGATATTATAAAGGCACAAAACTTAGACACAATATGAATATTCATTAGAAGGAGAATGGCTGACCAGAGTTTGGCATTTTTATACTTTGGAATCTTACAATGTTCTTTAAAAAACAAAAATATGCATATGTTTTGATCAGAAGGTTATTCAAATATAGTGTAAATGAACAAGCAAGGTTCAGCTTACTTTGTTTATGATGATATTATTTCACTAAAAATAATAGAAACCTGTATATTTCCAAGTTGTAGGGCAATAAAGATGTGGAAGAATATACTCTAAACTTTTAAGGTTGATTGGCTAAGTGGGTTTAGAAGGGTGGGAAGTATAATGTATCACATGCTTCTTTACATATCTCTACTGTGAATTACCTAAACTATATATTCCTATTTTTTAAAAATCAAGGTATCATTGATATACAGTCTTGTGAAAGCTTCTATCCCTAAAAGAAATGAAAAGATGAGAGAAATCATCCAAACAATATTGCATAATTCAAAGCTTTCCAAGTATTTTCTGTAAGAAAATGCAGTTTCTAATTGCTAATGCCAGCACAGTAGCCCAGGTCCACATCACCCCATAGTTTTACAATTACATGTTGCCATTCTAATCAGAAAGTTGGTGTTTTTGGGTTACACAATTATCACCTTTTTATATTCTTTAAGTATCATGGGCACCATTATCTTTAATATTCACTATGAACTTTCCCTCCATACACTGAAGTCAATTTTAAAATATGGAAGAACACTCTCAAAACTCATGAACATTTCTGCATTTTAATTGAGTACACTCTTCCAGTAGATAGTCTTATCTACACACATTATTTTCAATTCCATCTTTAATCCAATGACTCATACATTTCTATCTCCAGCCCAGACATCTTCTTAGTTCCAAACATGGGTATCTAATGTCCTCATCAACTACCTCACTTAGAAGTTTAAAAGATACCCCAAAATCTCATATCAAATCAAATCTCATGATCTATCCCTCCAAGCCCAACCCTGTTTTTCAGTGATAGCCACACAATCTAAGTAGTTGTATCAGCCTGAGACTTGAGGGCAATTCTAGCTACTGTTCTATCTCTCACCTCCATCCCCCATGTTAGATGAATCCATTCATTGTGTTCACCTCCTGAGTATCTCTTTAATGGTTTTACCTCTTTTATATCCACTGCTTTCACTTTCGTGCAAGCTACTATCACAGTTCACCTCATTTCTTGCAGTAGGTTACTATCACTTTCCATGGTTGAATCATACTGACTATCCTTTAAAACAACGTTTATCATTAAAAAAGTTCACATCTGATCACATAGGCTACTGTTTAATCATTCACTGCTCCCAGAGCCTTCCTGCTTCGGGAATGAAGACAACACTACCTCCACTCTGCAGTTCCATCTTTTCTCCCTTACTTTCTAGGATCCAGCCATACAGACTTTTAATTTTTCTGCAGTCTTGTGCTTCTTCCAGATTCAGTTTCCCTGTATTTGATGCTTTTTACCCTTTCTACTTACCACATCCTTTGGATTTTGGCTCCAGAGCCATCATTTCCTTTGAGGAGCTTTTCATTCCCTCTGAACTGGATCAGCCTCAACTACATAGCTTCCACCACAGTTAATATATAGTTACACACTTGTCGGTTTTCTGATTAATATTTTTCTCTCTTAGTGGACTGTAAGCCGCATAAGGATGGGGCCTTTGTCTATTTTGCTCATCAAATCCCAGCTCTGACAGATGCCTGAGCATGGTATCTGAATGTCCATGAGCTGATTCTAAATTGATAATGTGCTTCAATTTTGACTATGGAACAACAGAATACTTAATTGCCTTGACCAACTTAGAGAATCGTAGCCTCTTGGAATTGTATTGGCCTTGTTTACCAAAAGTGATTGACTGAGTAGAACTCACAGATGATGGAAATGGTGAACTCTACTAGGTAATATATACTTGATACAACTTTTATTGTTAATTTCATCTTTTTTCAGAAATTACTAATTGTTACCATTCTGATTCTAGCATATACACAGATGTTTTTCCAGACTCCTCATCACCTAGTGAATTTTACATAAAACCTCCGTTTTTACAATTAAGCTGGCTAATTTATTATTATAAGCTTTCATTTGTGGGTAGTAGTTAACAGTGTTAAATATAATTGAAATAGAATGAATTTTTCTGATGAAAGACATGACAGTACACGAAGTCCAAGTACATTCAACATTAAACTCTGGATTAATAAAATGGAGATGAGAGTAACAAATCTGTGCAAATAAATTAAATAACAGTGCATCAGGGAAACTGTCTTATAAGCATTCTTATATAATTCTACTAACAACTTTTAAAGGCTGAAGTTAAATTGCCAAGTTAAAAGTCAGTGAACTGCATCAAAGTCATCTGATTAGTTTTTAATGGACCCAGAATTGACTTATAAAGCAGTTTACAAATCAATTCTGCAAGCTTATTACAGTGCACTGAAGGTCAGTACCTACTTTTATTCATTCTTCATCAACTACATTACCCTCCTCCTTTAAAAACAATTCACTGCCTTCCTTAAATGAATTACTCCACAGACATTTAGTTTTCTCCTATAGTTTAGTCATATCCAAAGTGGTACAGATGGTCTTTTCTGCATCACTAGGTTAATATAACCATGTTATACTGCATTACAGATTTAGTTGTCTAACTGTTGTTCACCCAGAAAGAAAACACATTGAGAATTTTGTTCAATGCAAGCACTTTCAGGCACAAAATATAAAACATAGATGAGTATAATCCTGTTATAGTTCTTAACACTGATAAACACCCTTGGTAAGTTAGATCTCCATAGTTGACTATATTTGTTTTCTGACTTGAATAACTAAAATAGATACCATTTAGCCTATTATCTCCTAAAATGTTCAATAAATATGAAAAAACAATAAGATTTTTTACACATTCCCCCAAACAATAGTTAGTACTGATAAACTCCTTGCATGAACGTGATTTTGTTTAAATATACCATTTTCACTAAGAAGACATATAGTTTCTAACATATATGCATTTATAATTCAGACTACTGAAGTGTCTTTCTCAGGACATGTCATTTCTGTAAATCTACTGAATATAAGTTTGGAAACTGCATCTCCATGTATCCTGTGTCTATTTAACTAAAAGCTTTTTACTTCTCAACCAAGCAAGCACACAGATAATCCCATCATCTTTCTCTTTAAAAAGTAGAATCATGACTCCAACCTGTATTTGCAAAGATGTTAAATACTAGGCCCAAAGTCAAATAGGAGATTAGAATAAAGTCAGAATAAAACAGCATGTTCCTTGATACCTAGTTTCAGTTTTACCTAAGATATTGTATTTTCTTGGGCCAGAAAGACTTATAAAAGAATCTAGTGAGAATCATATCTGTCTTGCAAATAAATGTACATAAATGCATACACACAATTTTGCTTATGAACTTACAGACTGAAAAACAAAATTGCTTCCCCCAGTCAATACCCTTCCATTAACCTCTCCTAGGATCCCCTAGTATTCATTGGCTTTTAATATTCCTTCCAGTTTTGAGTTTGTTCACTTATATGTTTATGCTAAATCACAGTTCTCACAAAATTGTAATGATCACTGCTACATTTCTACCCTATCTCTGTGGAAGTGAGATTATAGTAAATGGTTCTTCTGAACTTTTCCAAATTAAGAAGACTTCATTAGTCTGAAGGGTTATTCTTCCCCTTCTCTCTTTTCCTCTCTCTCTCTCTCCCTCTCTGGGAGCTGGTTCTCATTTACTAGAGTTTGGAAGAAAACTATTGTGCCAACTTTGACCTCAATCACCTTTTCTAATTTAGGAATATACCTAGGAATATTACAAATAATAATATTTCTTGAAGAAAAACAAATAGTTCTGAAATATGCTCCATACCATCCTAATCATTGAATTTCTTCACAACCACAAATTCCCAATCATTCCCTTGGTTCAATTTCTAATCATTTCTACAAACTCTTAGAACTTTGATTATCTAATGATTTTACTACCTAAAACCCAGTTAAATATAAATTACAGGTATTTTGCCCTTTTTTGGTTCTGCTTTTGTTGAATTATGGACCGAAAAGTAGAAAGAAACTTAAGATCAGTCATGAAAACTAGAGAGCATAGTGGGGTCAAGAGAGGACATATGGGAGGAGGTGGGGTAAGTGTTGTGAAGGCCATGAGTGGAGATATTTCACCGCACAAAGGGTTAGGGGTGGTGGGTGGTATCTCGGATTGGATCCCTGCAAAAAAGACTGCAAAATGTCTGTGGGGAGTGTCCTCAGGAGATATAAAGGCACGGAAGGGAGGAGGGCAGGACTGAACAGAAGCTCAACTGTTATACAAATGCACTGAAGCTCCAGTCAGTCCTCCAGGGAGCTCTGGAGCAGAATAGCCTTTCAAAGTTAGGCTAAAGGGACGTCAGAGTATCTGACCTTGGCCCCCCACTCACCAGTCACCGGCTACAGCCATTCCGTGGGAAAGGCCAAACCTTGAGTAGCACAGTTCCCTGCCTTTGACTACAATTCTCAGCGAGAGGAGGAGCTGTGCGCCCCCAGCAGCCATTTCCAGGGGCTGGGCTGCCCCTGCCTGAGGAAGGTGTCTGGCTGAGCGGCACAGTGTCTGCCCCCAGTACAGAGGTGGAAGAACAGCCAGCACTTGGTTTGAAAAGAAAAAAAAAAACTCATCTGAATTACGTCTACAATCAGCTCCTATCACACAGCATAAGGATTTGTGAATTAGTGTCAATGCACCTTTCTAAAATCAGGGTATTCACTCAAGTCTGACACTTAAATTGGAAGCCTTAAAATCACTGTGAGAATTTTTCCTCCAGCCAAATAGCTCTGGGTGTGTGGAGAAACGTGACTTTAATCTCTGAGTCAGAGAGCGCAACAGATCAAATCTGATGGGAGAAACAGGAAAGATAATTGACATATCTGCCTTTCTTCTTAGGGAGAAATTTCCATAGAGGGGCCCTGCAAGGAGATGCGTCTTTTCTTCTCTAATTGGTAAGGAGTATATGATGATAACTCATGATATTGTCACAAAAGGCAGTACTTGGCAGTTAGGCTGAGAACAAGGACTATTCAAGTGAACTCAGTACTGACCTGGGAGCCTGTTCAGAGGATGACAAACGGGGCGGGGCAGTCAGTGCAGTCCTGGTAGTGACAACAAAAGATCACCAGGGAGCACACCAACCTAGTCAACCTGAAACTAAATTTGGGACTCTGGAAAGGAGCAGATGTGGTCAGTAATGCCTCTAAAGACTTAAACTCCTGGGACATTTCTTAGGCAAGAGACCCCAGAGGCAAAGCAATGTCTTATAATAAGGCAGTAAGTACAGGCCCAGAAGTTGCCCTGAATTTTGGGTTCAGTAGGCATGCAGCAGGGTGAGAGCAATCACTGGAGCTGAAGCAGCAGAGACCTTCTAGAACAGGTTCACCAAGGCTGACGACATCTGAGACACTGCTTCTGACCTGGCCGCGTCCTCATGGGAGCAAAGAAGTAGAAAACACAGGTTTGGGATAAGGGAGATAAGACAGAAACAAGACAGGCAGTGAACTGCTTTTAGCCACCCACCGTTAAACTCTTCAGTGAGGAGGCTTTGGAAATGAAAGCAATCACATTGGTATTACGTGTACCTAATTAGGTGTCTCTGTGATAACTGCTTAATAAATCCATGCATGATTTGCTAATACTGTTATTTTGTTTCTCTTTGATAGATTTCTTACTTTTCCAAATGCCAAGTTAAAGCGTCCATGAAAGTAGAAAGAAATAGTATCTTAATTTAGATTGACTCAGGATGTAGTCATTTCATTGACAGGACCTTCCTTAAAGGTATTCTAACCGCAAATGGTACAGACGCCAGTTACCCAGTGCTTTTACGCATAGGAACTGTCCCTGATTTGGGTGTTGCTAGGTAACAAATTCTTCCAAATGATAGTCACATGGGGAATCTCTGGTGTGGATATGCCAATTTAGGCGGTCATTAACATTCACTGTTAATGAAGCAATAAAGCACAATATTTTTCAACTATCAGTAATTTTCTTGATATTAGAAATATGTATTTTGCCCAAATCCTGGGGAGTTGGGGAAGAACATGATATAAAGCTGACTGCAATCTGAAATTTTCCCAGACTTCTTTCAGCAAGCATGTCATGGTTCCTTTTTCTGTATCAAATTTAATCTTTAAAAAGAGGTAACTTCCAAATGCATGATAATAGTAAACATTAGTTACATTGTAAAGCCTTTAATTAAATTCATCTGAATAATAGACTGTTTCTGAAGTCATGCTTGCAGAATGGAAAACTCTATATTACTACTGAAGCTTTTCCTTTTTGAATTAAAGAATGACTTTCAGCTCCAATGGAGAATAGTAAAAACACTGTGAATGCCCTTTTAGAATACACAGTAAATTTCTTTGTTTTTAGCTTGAGACTTAAACACTGAGATTACAAATTTGAGGGACTAATGTAGCTATTTAGGCAACTATATATTTTATGTGTCAATTATTCAGAATATTAGGACCAAAGTACAGGAATACATTTTTAGTGGCTTAATTTAGGTTTCTAATTGCCTAAATTACCAACTGCGTTTTGTGTGTATGGACTTATCTTCAGCCAAAACTTTTAAAGTAACTTGAATTTTTATTTTAGTAAGTATAGAAGTAAAAATTCTCGTCTGATTTGGAGACCATAACTTAAATCATCTCAAAGATAATGGAATCTTCTTTATAGTGCCTTAATAAGATTAAATAAAAAGTTCACTTTTGAAAATCACTGTGAGAATAAAATACTATAGAAATTTTATTTTTTTAACATTTTTTCATTTAGTTCCACTTAAAATCTATCTTTATACTTCCATCTAAGCATTAATCAACTTAGGCCTGTCATTCTCAAAATATAGCGGGTATCAGCATGATCTGAAGGGTCTGTTAAAACACAGAGTGTTGAATTTCTTCATTTCTAATCAGTTGTTCTGATGTAAGACCAAAGAACTTGCACTTGAAACATGTTGAAAGTGGTGCTGATAATCTCTGACTTAGACAGTCTGGCTAATGAACACTCAAGAGGGAAAAAATAACTACTCATGTAAAATTAACATTTAATTATATATTGTAGAAATAAGTATTGGATATTATTATTTGCAAAATTTTGGGGATGCATGAAAGAAAATACAAATAAGCCCTGCTGGGAGCTGAAGGGGTTCCTGGCTACTGTAAATAAGGTAGGTGTTCTCTAGCTTTCCATAGTCCACACGTCCCTCTTTTGTTCTTAGCCTTTTTCAATCATTCACGTTCCTTGTCAACTAGGTCAGCAGAAGTGACAATGTGGTAGTAAAGACAAGTCACAGGGGCAGGTAAATCTGGGTGAGTTAGAAATGCTCCAGAGGCGAGGGGTCCTCTGGAGGTGGTATTCTAGAGGAATGAAGGCACTGCAGCCGAGGGGGCACCAGGTCATGCAAACCAGGTGTTCTAAAGTGTACAGTGATTCCAAGGGACCACACTGAGATCTGGGATGTGATGGGGCAGCTGCGATGGGGGACAAGGCGGAAGAGGTTTCTGAGGCAGTGCCACAATGGGTCTTCCATATGATGCACAGGGCTTTGGAGTTGTATGATGATAGGCAATCCAGAACCTCTGTAAAGGACGTAAACAGTAGGGTACTCTGACCTGGGGTGCGGTAGTAGGATGCACAGCCCTGAGGAAAAGTGTCTGAGAGAAGAGATCCCAACTATAAGACCATTTCATAAGCCCAAGAAAGATGTGTTGACAGTCTGAGTAGGCAGTTATAGTAGGCTGTATAAGAAAGATACCCACAAGACATGTTTGGCAGAATTTGACCACTCTTTGGTTGGGAGAAAGGGGGATTAGAGAAAAGGAGAACTTAATGCCCAGATTTCTGGCTCAGGTGGCATGGAAGATTACACCTTTTACAGTGCATGAAGAGTAAGAGTTTTTGATGGAATGGGGTGGATGGTGGCTGGAGATGGAAAGATAAGACTTAGGTTGAAATGCTAAATCAACCAGAAATGCTAAAATCTTCCAAGGGAGATGTCCAGTGGGCAGTTGGATATAGGAAGTCTCTAGTCTAGAGAAAGGTATGAGCTGGAGACACTGATTTGGGAGGGGGTTTTACCCTGTAGGTCATGGATGAGTTTACCCAAGTAGGTGTAGAGAGAAGATGCCTAAGAAGAGAGGGATACTAAAAGCAACTTCTAGGGGGTAAACTAATCATGTTCAAGAGTAGTAAGAGAAACAAGACAATGGTATTAAAATAGCTGTCACAGACATTAAAAGAAGCGAGTGTATATCATGGAATGTAAAAGAAGGGAGAGAGGGGAGTCAAACTTTATAAGGTACATTCAACCCAGAGGGCTACGTAGAGAGTACAACACAGAGCTTAAATACAGTGGGCAGAAGAATGAAGGAGACCAGGGAAACAAATGAACTGGTGTGGCAAATGCAAATGCCTATAGGAAGTGACAAGTAACATGAATGAAGACAATCTGGAATAAACAGAAAGGAGAGCTGAGGAATGCAGCAAGCAGAGTGTGCACACCCCATCTAAAGGCATGGCCAGTATCCAGTTCCAGATGTGTGGACAAATACTCATAGTTTTTCCGAAGTAAGCCAGAAGTCTCAATTTTATAAGTAGTCTTCCAATTTTTAAGTGTTGGCAACAAATGCAACTAATGAAAACTTTGAGAAAATACGTGATATAAACAGAGTATGTCTGTTGAAGTCTGTTGAATTCATCTTCACTTACCATGAGTATGAGCAAAAGGGAAAGAGCCAATAGAAAGCGTTGGTGAGAGGGGGTATTGGGTAGGCCAGGTTCCCAAGGAACAGAGGAGGGAATGGCTTTCAGGTGCAGATTTGAGCTTCAGGTAAGATTTATCACCAGGGGTTGGGTTATACTTTTTGATCATGGGCTGATTAAAGGAGGTTTGTGCACCCCCCGCCCCCATGCCCTCTTTGCTTTGAGGTGTGGGAATTGAAGTTATCTGTGGACACAAAAGAGTGGATTTGATGTAAGGGTCATGAGAAGCCTGGTGAAAGTTTGAAATGCTGTTGGTGGAAAGAGGTGAAGTATCTGGGAAAAAGATTTAGGATCTTTTGTGTAGTTTTGACATGCAGTATAATTGTGTATAAATTAATAAATGATAAAATTCATTATTTTCCTGTGAATAAAGCAAGCAACATTGGCCTGTTTTCTTGTTGGGAAGTGTTTCAAGTTTAGTAAAATGAGAATACTTCATGTATATTTGATAACGATGGTAGATTAAGTAGACTTAAATTTAAACAAAAGCTATTTTAAATTGATAAGAGGAGTTAACTTGCTACTAGTTAAAATTTAATCGAGTATATGAATTTAAGTAAGGTCAACTTTTATATGGGCTCCAATTGAATATTTGGCTTTAAAACAAGATAAAAACATAGAATGCATTCATTTTTTTGTTCGGATGTATATTGTTAAATCAAGAATTTTGTTTAATTCAGGTTCCCCTAATCCCCTTGAGAAAATTTTAACAAATTAAAATGTGTGTGTGTGTGCACCAGACTGGAGACCTTAGATTCCTGCTATAAAATAGAAGAAGTATAAAACTCAAATATATTTGTAAATAATTTAAAATGTAAAATAACTTAAAACAATAAAAGCAAAAGTCTTAGACTTGATAAGAATTAAGCAGCACAAGCAAGAACACATAATTTTGTTATCTTCAACAATGAGCAAATACTTCATAACAATGTATATTAGAGCAGAAAAAAAGAAAATACATTCTCCCATTGCATTTAGTTCCTTTAGATGTGGCCCCCTTTTAGTTGGCAGTAAATGTACATTTTCTCTTCCACTTGGTATTATTTCCATTTTTACAGAGACCATCAATGAGAAAAAATTTAATTCTATCTTTCATTTGGTATTAATATTTATTATGCAGCAGCAATTAATTGACTGACTTGTTCAGTATTTACCCATTTGATAGTTAGACCTATCACATGAATACTGTCTTCTTGTACTTGTGGCTCATCCTGTATCTTTGAGCATCAGTTTGCTACACATTAGTTCTTCCTGGAGAAAGCTGCTCACTTCTGCTTTGTGGTTTTGTTTCTGAACCAGAAACTAGACATGTGCACTGAGAAATGATCCACCACTTGATTCACTACAAAACAAGTCTGCAGGTTTCCCCGATTTACTCAGCCCAATTTATCATAGTCCTTTTTATGATCCATCTTTTCTATTGTGTCTCTAGCTCCTTTTCTATCACTTCTCTTCTTTTTCATCTGCATTTCCTGTGTTGTGACTTCACATATTTTTTCTTTTATTTTGACTACATTTCAGAAGAGACAGCTAAAATTACAGACACCCACATCTTCTCAAACAGACAGTTGCCTTTTCCTTACTACTCTCACTTAAATTTTGACACTCAGGGGCACATACACACACACTACCGCACACTTACACACCCCTTATTTAAATAAAAATTAAGCATTTTGAAGGTCGAGATGTTTCTGTAAAAAACAAAAAGGTGTACTGAAATTTTACTTTCTTTTATGTCTTTGTTTTTGTTTGTTTGTTTGTTTTAGTGGCCACCATGGACACAACAGTGTTTGAAATGGCCAACACCGTTATTTTTAAAATTATACTTAAAGGAAAAAAAAATCATCCGGAATTTGCCAAAGATCATAGTGGAAATTGGATGGTATCAGAAACGACTAAATATAATTTGTTTGTCTTTAACTTTTCTGTTTGATTTCAATCAACTCTTCAAAAGTTGACACCAAATAAAGGAAACTTTGGAGGATATAATGACAGAAGGGTATAATCAAAACCAATATACTGGTTGTAAATAACGGGCTTCTGTGACGCTCTGGGAACAGTTTCATCTGCATATTTGTACTCTCTCCAATGATTCCCTATAGGAATGACAGCTGCACTCATGTTCATAAAATAAGATATAATCTCTACTTAATTTGCTATGACTTACACATGAGATGCTATTTTAATCACAGTGTAAAGTTGCATATATTATGTATAACTTTTCTGGGAGGCTATGTACAGAATATCTTCCATCCAATAAACCAAAGTTTCTATTCTCCACTTATATTTGTTTGAAATGAATAGTTTATTTAAAAAAGAAAAAACCCTCTTTTTGCCATGCTGCTGATACCCATTCCCTTTATCACCTCCATGCAGTCTGATGGACCATGCAAGGCAGCTATTCTCTGGGAGGAATAAAGAATTTGTGAAGACAATGAAGAAACAAAACTAGGCATCCCCCTACAACAAATTATTTTATTGACATTTATTACCAAAACACAGGCTTACATTACCTGAAGTACACTCTCAGGAATCATTCAGTAGTGACTGAATTTGTTAGTAGAAAATATAAAGAAATCAAAACACTTACCAGCTTAAAGGAACAAGACTTTGGTATTACAATAGATTTTTACAGTACATCAATTTTGCTTTTAAGTATGTCACCTGGGAGACTGACAAATTGGTGATTTTGATAGTTTTTCCCAAGTGTGATATTGTTCACAGTAAAATATTCAGAATATCAGACTCATATTCATTAATATTTTTGTCACAATATTGCTTGAACAGAATATTGTACTATCATTTAGACATACTTATGAAAAATTATCAACTGGTGTACATTTGATTTAGTATTATACTTGAGTTTACGCCATAGGCTTTTGGGACTGTGTTTTTTGATTTTACATATATCAGAATTTATATACGGTATGACATTTTTATTCAAATATTAACATTTTGATAAAGCTTTTGTCTTCTCACAGACAATGACAGATATCTAAATTGCAATTTCTTCACAGATCTTCCTAAAGAACATGGGGATCAAGAAGGGAGGCCAATAAAATGTACAAACTACGCTTACAAAGTAATTACAGAAAGAGAAATTACAAAATTTAATTTCCATGTCGGCGGGGAATAAATGCCTAAGATTGGCTCAGGAGAGCACGCTGCAGTAGTCAGCAAGTCAGTGAAAAAAAGGGGGAGTACAAATCCTCCTTGCAGTGATGGAACACATATCAAATGGGGTTTATCCTTAGAAGAAGAGGTCTCCACACTCGGTAAGAAATAACGAGAGTGGGTCTGTGACCTGAATGGACAGAGCGCTGGGAAGAACTCTCGAAGAGGTGGAGGGAACTTCCAAGGTAGAATTGTCCCTTGAAAATGGGGAAATAAGGAAGCAGATGGATATAAGGTCCCTTTTCTAATATGAGAGAGAATATAAGGGTCAGGAGACAAAAAGCAAACACAAACAAAACCAGGAAGTGTCATATATTTTAAAGGACAAATTACAATTTTATACTTCAAGTCTATTTTGGTTTGAAGAAGGAGTATTAAAGTTTCCTATAATTTATTTCTGAAATTTTCTGAGATTCATTATCAATACTAAGGGCACTCGAGTAAGTGAGCATCAGACTTCCCATTAGCAACAATGGATGTAAGAGTAAAACAATATCTACAAGGTTCATGGGGCAATAAAGTGTGGGCCAAATATGTTATATCTACCTAGGCTCTCTTTCAAGGATCAAGTCTACAGAAAAATAATGTTGAACATGAAAGAACTCTGGAAACAGTTTAACCTATGAACATTTTTAACAGGATGAACTTTACCCAAGAAGTTATGTTTGAGGAAATTTTGACAAAAATGTTAGTGCTGAGTACTGAATACTTTTCACTAGAAATTAAATATCTAATCAGAAGGGAGAAATATTTAATCATCATATTCTCTGACAAGCTAGAAAAACACAAACAAACAAAATGGGAGAATGAGAAAGAAGATAATATAAAAGAAGCCCATTGAGTGACTTGTTGGTAAAAACTGGGCATCAAATGATATACTTTAAACCAAAAAATTAGTAGGATAAATAAACCAAGCATACTTACTGCACAGATTATTAGCATTAAGAGAAATAATATTAACTAATATTGCAGGTGGAAAGGGGAGGAAAAGAATTGCAAGCTGATTTTATTCTATTTCATACTAAGAAATGAAAATACAGTGTCTGAGGAAAAAGGGAGAAGGATTAATAACGTTATATAAATTTTCTTATGAGGGTAACTACTATAAAAAATATAAATATTCCCAAATACCAAAATAAAAGCAAAAACAGGACAAAACAAACCAAAGAACACAGTTAAAAAAAGCAAAAAAAAACATGACACGAAATATTTTAAGAGGGTGTATGTAATATAGAACATGTTAGTACTAAGCAAAACCATATTAGTTATATCAATAAATGTAAATAGCTGTGATAGTGGTAAATTAAAAGAGAAATACTATTTTCTCTTATAAGAGACAAGGGAAAACATGACTCCACAATGTATAAAAAAGACAGCTAAAACAAAGAAAGAATAGAAGGTGGTTTAAAGCTATAACAACAAAATGGAAAAAGAAATTTGCGTCATGATTTAAGATAAGTAGACTTTAGATGGAAAATTATTAAATAAAAAAGAATTATTCTGCCATAAAAAAAGAAATCCTGCCACTTGTGATAACATGGATGGATGTAGAGGGTATTATGGTAAATGAAATAAGTCAGTTGGAGCAAGACAAATACTATATGCTTTCACTTACTTGTGGAATCTAAAAACAAAACAAAACTAAGTGAACAAAACAGCAGTAGACTCAGACACTAACAAGTGAACTGGTGGTTATCATAGGGGAGGGGTTGGAGTGAGAGGACAGGGAGAGTCAGGGGAGTAAAAAGGTGCAAAAATCTCAATCATAATATAAGTTGGTCACAGGGATGCAAGTGTAGCATGGAGAATATAGCCAATTATTCTGTAACATCTTTCAGTGTTGACAGATAGTAACTGTACTAGTTGGGGTGAGAATTTAATGTGTGTAACTGTTGAATCACTGTGTCTTATACTTGAAACCAATATAATATTGTGTATCAACTAAACCTCAATAAAACTTTAAAAACCCATACTAAGAAAAAAAAAGGAGATACCTTAGAGGCTACAGGTTAACATATAGTATAATATAAAAGTATTTAGTATTTATATGAGTATCTGTGAAATAAGTAAGACAGCAGCAATATTCATAAAACAGAAATTAACAGAGATACAAGGAAATACAGAGAGAATACCCTAATAGTGGAAAATTTTAAAACAATTGTCAAAAGCTACACCACAGATGAGTACCACGCCTAGATGATATTGCAGGGGAAACACATTTCACTTTTAAAGCCCAGATAATCCCCATACTATTTCACATTGGTATCAATGCCTGATGGAATTGCACATGAACACAAAACTTAGAGATTAGTTTCCCTAAAGAATATTGATGCAAAAATCCTAAATTAATTTTAGATAAAAAGAATCAAGTGGTTTATTACAAAGTGAAATACATCAAGTTCAATGGTGGCTTCTTCCAGGGCTGCAAGAACGGTTCCATTCTAGAGTTAGTAACTCTATTAATAAAATGTACCATAAAAATAAGGAAGCAGAATAGCACAGTCAATTCCACAGATGTTTCAAAGGCAATTTACAAATCTCAACACCCATTCTTAATAAATATGCCAGTGAAAACTTCCTTAAAATTATAAAACACACACAACTTAACCTACATGCCATCATTTGAATTAATGGGGACCACAGGTGGTAGTCACAGAAAAATCAGGGACAAGGCATGATGTTTACCATCAATTTCTTTTTCAATGGTACATTTTGGAGGTAATTTCCACACAATTAGACAAGAGAAAACCATTAGATGTATATAGTAATTGGAAAGGAAAATGTAAAACAATCTCGATCTGATATGATAGAGCATTGGAAAAACTCATGACAGCCAATGTAAAAAACCAGTGTGAACTAAGAAAACTCACTAGTGTAATAAAATACAAAATTCGTACACTCAGCAAAAGAACAGTAGCCTTAAAAATAATCAGAAAATATAATGAAAGAGAAGATCCTATTTATAATAGCAGCAAAAACAAAAAAGCTAAATGTGAAGTAGCAAACCAAACAAGGAGGAAAATGTTTATCTATTCTTGAAAGATATAAAAATAAAACCTGAAACATTAACATATATAATAATATTTTTGTATGGAATGACCCAACCTCATAAAGATGCTCATTTTCCTCAAGTTGATTTGTTAAGTTAATGTGAATCCAATAAAAATACCAGAAGACAACTTGTTTCTAAATTTCATATGAAATATTCAGTAAGAAATAATCTCAAATCACTGAAAATTATTATCAAAAGAAGCATATTGTATCAAAGATTAACTGTATATTTAAAGCAGTATGATTCTGAATGACAAATAGAACAGAAGAGAAAGTCCAGAAATACACATAAGCACACAAGCAAGTTTAGTATGTGATAAAGGTGGTATCTCCAAATACTGGTGAAAAGATTGACTTTCCAGTAAGTGATAGAACAATTGGAGAGCCCTTGATAAAATGACAAACTTACATCTTACCCTATAAGCCAAGTTAAAATTAAAATACAGCAGAGATTCTAAAAGAAAATCCATACAAGTTCTAGAAAAAAAAAGAATTTATTTGCAACCTTGGATTGGTGAGTGCTTTTCTAATTATGACTGAAAAATCCAGAATCAACAAAAAGCAGCAAGAAGATAAAAGATTAATTATTTTCTGAGAATATGACTTTCCATGTATCCTACAATTTGAAGAAAAGGACAGAAAATTTGAAAACATGTGAGACATGTCCAGTTGACAAAACAAGAAATGTCCATAATGCGTAAATATATGAGCCTCACTCATAATAAGAGAAATGTGAACTAAGACCAATTGGGTGGCGCACTACTTCTTACCTATCATAGTGACAAAAATGGGCAAAACTAACTTATTCTGGTAGCATGGCTTTGGGGAAAAGATCTAATAGATTGTTGGTGGTTAATATAAAATGGTTCAAAATATAAGAGGGGGCATTTGGTAATATCAAAAAGATTACATAATCATTGATCTTTTGACCCAGGAATTCCACTTACAGAAATTCACTTGGAAGATACTTGTTCAAGGATATGCATATACAAATATAAAAATACACATGCACAACTCTCTCTGACATTACTTGTAATAGCCAAACTTTGGAAACAACCTAAATGCACATCAATAAGGGACTGGTTGAATTAGCTATGGTATAAGCAACTCAGATGGCTTTGAGAGCAGTTGATCAATTCTGTAAGGCATGAAGGGATAACATCTACTCCGGCTTTTTTTTTAACATGAAAGTATTTTATATGCAAACATATTCTGAGAACTGAATCAAAATAAGAAATACATTAAAATTACTACCATACCAGAATATCAAGAACATTATGTATACATTGCCTTTTACTTACGGTTTACAGTTTTGATTGGTAGTATTGGGTTTACTCTTTCTGGGGAGGCAGCGTTTTCCTCATCTGTCACATATTCAAAATTAATGATAAACATCATGGCGACGCCCTCTTGGTTTTTCACTGGAATTATGTGAGTATTACAAATGAAAGTGGACCCTGTGGAGGTGAAAAATGAATGTTAGGTCAGAAGTGTCAGTAGTAACTCCCTTTAAAATTTTCTATCTTACATGACCACTGAAATTCAATTAAAATTTTTTATTTTACATTTTGTTGTACATAAATTTATCTAAAAAATGCACAAATTTTGCTAGAAAGACTTTACAAATTCAGTCACTAGATTGTAGAAAAGCAGAATATCAAATCTCATTTGTTTTCACACCCACTACTATAATAATTAGTACAAAAAAACAAAAAGACACATACTTTAACTTTCTAGATGTAACTCTTAGACTTTCCTTTCTATTTTGATTAATTCTGAATCCATATAAAATATAGCTGTATAAACACATACATTTTCTGTCATCTAGATTTTAGTGTTAAGAAAATTATTTACTTTTTCTCTTTCAATACCTTGAATATAAAATAGTGACTTAATGACTGTTTTAAAAGTATTCCAGTAATTCTTTCCTTTGCTGTACAAAGTTCACAATGCCCACATTATAATGGTTTTGTTTGGTTTGCAATGTTAGAAAATAAGAACAAAATTCTGTCTATGTGATTGTGTTAATTTGATCCCTTCAACCAAGAAGATAAATTTTAAAAGCACAATTATAGGGCATACAAGATACACTGCAGTAGAATCTTCTAGAAATGAAATGAACTAGGAATGATTCATTTATAATTAATTGCCACCACACACCCTTCAACAGAAGACCCCAGGTTCAAGGTTCAGAGAATACAGTCCAGATGTTGACTTTTTAAAAAATCAACTGACTTCTGACTGACTTCTTGGACTGACTTATAGAACTGAGTATTTCCTCAAAGCAGTTTCCTCACATCTTTATCTTCGGAATATTTTCCCTAGTCATGGTGATGGAAATCTCAAAGGTTAGGCATTTGTTTGGGGTCAAGATTATTGTGTTTTTAAAATGCAAAACTTCAGGGAGAGTTCTTAATGTCTCAGGCAGTACAGTGTATTTCGATGGTGTTCTTTTAACATCTGGCTGGGACCACGTGGAATCTTGAGGAAAGTGATGGTTCAAGGCAGAGGCGGAACAGGTTGGAAGCAAGAAGGGTTTGGCGTGGGACTTCAGAGGGAGATGTGCGAAAGTGAGATGACATCAAGAGACCGGGACAGAGACCAGAGCAAACAGCAGAAGAATGTAGTTGGGTCCCCAACATCTGCCAAGGCCAATTGATCCTTCTGTCCCAAAACGGTGTGTTGTATTTATGTTCTATTAAAGACAAAATAAATGTGAGAAAACTTTTTCTTCTCATGCCTGCATAACATGGCTCCTTCTGCCAGAAATGAGAACAAAGATGATTGCTAATATTGTTACAGATTGAAACATCACAGTTGAAGGGTGTGGGCCTGGAGATCTAATTATTACTTATGAAACTATTTCTGTGGGTGAACATATTCTAATTTTTAAAGCTGATTTACAAATGTACTTTTAGAACATTGATTCTTTGTAAGGTGGGGATGCCTACATGCTAGTTATGCTTTGAATTTTCAAATGTGGATAGCCTCCCGGATTTGAAATGTAGAAGATATTATTTATAATTAACTTCATATTTTCTATAAATGTGACCTTGGCTTTACAGATGTTGGAATGGATGTTTTGGGAGTGACATGCAGCATTCTCACAGTCTTCAGATATCTCTTTGAGTCATTTTATAAAGTAGTTAGCTAGAGCACTTGTCATAGTTTCCATGGTAACAAACAGGATGACTTTAGTAAACAGAAAATAAGCAATTTAAGGCTGTTCCATTAGAACTAAAAATAGAATTGCTTCAGACCAGACATCTCAATACAAACTGGCTAAACAGAGAATCTGAGGAAATGTTGGAAATAGCCATTATGTATTTTGCTAATGAATGAAAATACATATTGATATTACCACTTAAAATGACATTTCCTGGATCATTTAGAATATCATTGCCAATTCACAGATTTGTTATTTAGTGGTTTCAAATCTTAGAACAATTGAAGTATATCGCTGATTGTATAACAAAACATAAAGCACAGATTTTGGAAAAATCCATAAAAACAGTTGTGATGATGGAGAGCCAATAGGTCTGTAATAGAGCAGAGTAATTTTGCTTTCAGTATTAAGGGGCAAAATCATGTCTTTCAATACTAATGCTTGTAAATTTACTGTCTAGGGCTAAAAATCATAAAATTATAGGGCTTTATAAAAAAGTTCAGCTATAGCATTGGCTTGTTAGCATATTGAATAAGCATAATTAATCTGGGATTTACTGCCCACTGTTATTGTTTCCTGCATGTTTCTATTAAGCAGTATATCTCCTCTAAAGTTAACTGAAGACACACATTTACATTTTTTTTCCTCTTTAAGTTTTTGGATTTTATGTCACTATCAATCTTGCATCGCTGCTGGAAAGCAGATATTGAGAGGAGATACATGGAATTTAGAAGAGGAGGAGAATCAAATACATTGCACAGAACTAAAATATATTTTTAGCTGTGTAACTTTACAAACTCCAAGTTCTGTCAAGATACTACTTTTATGAAGTGACATAACCCAAACAAGTCATTACCGTGTGTTCCTGAATATTTTTCTTGAATGCAACACTGGGGACAAGGGAAACGGAAATATAATCCAGCAAAAATAGCAATGAAAAAAACTAGACACATTCAATAATGTATAAATAAGAGATCCATTCAAATCTAGAAATGAAAAATTCAGGCCTTGTTAAGAAGGATCATGTATTCAAATGAAATTAATAATGAATGCTGAGAAGAAGCTTATCTGCTATGAGATCATCAGTAATTATAAAATGATCATGCAGTTATAGTAATAATATATAGTTAGACTTAGGTTCATTTGCATGTTTTGTGTCCTGAGTGAAAACATTCCCAAGGTGGAAAGCCTGCTGAGGAGGAACAGTGCTCATTTTAATAAAATGTCTGGAATGTTCATTTTTAACTATAGCCACAGAATGAGCACACTCAGGGTAATCTGAATGATTCGTCACTTATCAATGAATTGCTGGCATACTCCTAGCTGCATTTTAAAATAAAAGGCCAGGCGTGCTCCTTTTCCTCTACTTTAAAGATGTTTCATGCCACTGTTTGTACTCTGTTACTCTAAAACCTAAGCCCTCTTCCCTTCCACCTGGAGGGAAAAAACAGCAGCCAGTCTGTGGAGAAGGTCAAGGGCAGCAGGCTGTAGCTGGGTCCCCACTGCACTCTGACTTGAGGGAGGTTCGGATTGGGATTTTAGAACTGACACTGTTTTTATAATTGGAAGTTGCTGGAAGGGAAGGATGTGCCTGATCACCGTCTAAAGACAGTGGTCAATTACGCTAGTGAATACAGTTTAATGGGATGACAAAAACACAAACAAGCTGCCTTTTTTCACAGGCTGAGCTTCGCACTGTCGAGTAGAACTCAAGCAGGTGTAAGGCTCTTAGAACAGTACTTGGCATGGAGTGAAATTCAGTAATTTGAGCTGTTACTTTTGCGTCTTGTTGGAAGGTCTCCAGAGGGGCCTCTTGACTCTCATGCTTCTCTCTGTAATTTCCTCCAACGCTCTGCCATTCTTGGAACCACATGTTCCACTGTTGGTTGGCATTCTGGGGCACTAAGCGGAGATTATTTTTCTCTGAGCTGATTGGTTTAGTGAATACCCGGGAGTTTTTAATTCATTTCTTTCTAGTAGACTGTGGTGCCCTTTGAAGATGAAAAAATACCACTAGAGATCTACCCTAGAAGAAAAATAAAGCAGTCAGAATACAAATGCCTCATCACAGAGGCAGCATTGCTCATCTTAAATTGAAAATCTTATTAAAAAAGCAACGGGGCTGGTATGCCTCCTTGGAGAAAGTTACCCAGCTGTGAATGACTTAATGTGGATCCACAAGGAAGTAAGTAATATTGTGCTTCTCTTTTCTGCATCTACTGTTTCCTTTCTTTCTTTCAGCACTTTTCTCATCTTCTTCTGCTCTCTTCAGGCTTCCAAGGTGAAATATTATGAACTTCCTCTTATCAAGGAGGAACATCACGACATACATGACTTTCTTGTTGAACTGTTAATGACATAATGGATTACCACTCTCAGAAGTTTTTAAGGAGAGCAGTGAAAAACAATTAACCCAAGATAAACTCTAATTATAGACTCTATGTAGAAGAAATAGTTTGCTTGTGTGGATAAGACCTTCCAGATAGCCCTTAATTCGTACCATGTAAGTAACTGCATGCTGATATCGATGTCACTCTTGAACAAACTGTGGCCCAAAGAACAGGAGAGGATCATGACAGGGCCTTGAAACAGAACTGGAAGAAATTTCTATGATTGGAGAGTGGGTCTGAAATTGTTTAGCCATTTGGTTATTTTTTAACAGATATTAGCCCAGTCCTGAAAAGAGAAATAAACACAGCAGGGATTTCATCCTCACTCATAATCCACTTCCAGAAGTCATCCCAAGGTTTGTAGAATAACAGAGCAGTGAAAATATTCCATTCACAGCACATTTATAACCAGACTATAAGCTCCCCAAAGACAAGATATTATCAGCTTATCAACACATGATGAGAACCAATACATATCTGCTGAATTAATAATCACTCCTTTTGCCTCTCTGACAGTGAGATGATTCATGAAAAGCTGTCAACAGGAGGTGACCTCTGAGCCAAAACAAACAGCACTTGTGCCTGTGGTGGGGAGTAGCCTGTAGTCTTAAGATGGATTTTTGAGTTAGAGACCTGGCTCCTAAACTTGACAGATTATTTAGCTTCTCTGTGTTCTGGTTTCTTTTTCTGTAGATTTAGGTCAAATAGTATCTATCCTTTAAAGTTTGAGCGCTAAATGAGAGGATACATTTGGAATGTGGTGCCTAATACATAAGAGACATTCAATAAATGGTAGCTTATGGAAATGGGACACTTTAATATAATAGGTAGATGTAGAAAATGGACATGCCCAAAGTATTACTCTTGTAAGAGCCCAGGAAGTGCTAGCCCTAAGCTTTTGAGGCTGAGCAGGAGTAAGGTTGCAGATAATGGGAGTTCCATGGACAAGAAACACATGCACAATTCAAACCCATTCTATTTTAACAACCAATTACTCAGAAACCACTACATGCTGGGCACTGTTCTAGGTACTACAGGTTCAACAGGGAATCAAACCGGCTTAAATCCTTGCCAATGTGTAGTTACAATCTGGTGGAGTTGGGGGAGCCAGAAATAAGTAAAATACAGAGTAGGTTAACTGGAGATGGTGTAGAATACCATGGAGAAAATAGAGAAAGGGGATAGTTAAGGGCCAGGAGTAGGGGAATGCTTGTAACTTTTAGCAGAATGAGAAAGACCTCCCTGAAAAGGTTATGTTTCCGTGAGGAATTGAAGACTGGGCATGAGTCATGAGGATGTCTGGGAAAGAGGTAACAACACAAGGAAAAGCCCTCTTTTGGGGCTGAATCGTGTCTTCCAAAGCTGTTGAAGCCCTAATTCCCACTGTGACTACAGGGCCCACAAAGAGGTAAATAAGGTTAAATGAGGTCATAACGGGGGGCCCTAATCCGGTGGGTCTAGTGCTCTTACATGAAGAGGAGCAACCAGGAGTCTACGCACACAGAGGAAAGGCCGTGAAAGGACTGGGTGCCAAGGTGGCCGTCTGAAGCCCACATGGAGTTTTCACCAGGAACCACCCCGGCCAGCACCTTGATCATGGACTTTGAGCCTTCAGAAACATGGGCAAATATGTTTCTGTTATTAAAGCCATCTAGTCTATGGCAGCCCAAGCTAAGACAGGCTGAAACATGCCAGGACAGGCTGCCAGTGTGGCTAAAACTGAGGGGAAAGCTCAAGATTAAGCTTAGGGGAAAGCCACAGGAGATCCCGGCCAGAGAGGCAGCTGCGCAGCGCAGCGGGGAGGGTGGCAGAGCAGCTAGAACTCTGTGAGCATTGCCATGTCTCGGGCTAAGAAAAGGAAGCCACTGGATGGACTGAGAGAGGCAATTTTTAGGCTCTGGCTTCTGTAAAGACATAGACACAGATATGTTTTGTTGGTTAAGCAATCTGATTTCAGCAGAGCAATAATGTAGTAGAGTGTGGACTGTAATTGGGAAGCGACGGAGGAGGACTGAGTAGCAGGAGGTCATTTCCTGACGATCTTCTATTTTCTTATAATTCAGTCTTTCAGTGTTGGGGATACAATGATTTGTTTTAAGCATGAAAGTATCTTCAGAAGAAGTATTTATTTAGCACGTGGGCTATTTTTAGTACTGGTGATGTCTTAGAGAAGTTAGTTCCAAAGCTATAGGAACTATTTATTTGAAGAGACAGAGGCATTTCTGAGACATTTAGAAAGACTATTAATTCTTATATCATATCGACAAGAATAAATGGTACATCTGTTCCACTGAGCACGTATGATCTGTTTAACATTGTGGATCAGAGCAAACTTGATCGTTTATGGGAGGTTAGTATTTTAATACTGTCCATTTCTTTTATTTCACCAGCCTAAATGAATCTAGTGAAAGCAAATACTAGGGACTCATGTGAGATAATAAAAATATTTTATATAGAAGTGTTATTAACAAAAGGACAGAGCTGACAAAAAATTGCCAGTGCATCTGATAGTACAGTCAGTCTAAATAAACAACCTTAAGGTAATAATCACCAGCGTCTGTACATTTAACACAACAATCACCAACACAATCAAATTATGAGAGTTGCGAGCATGTCAGATAGTTGATGTAGCTGATGGGGCTAGACACATCCTTTCAGAATTTTCAGGAGAGATTATATATAAACCTCTCCTTTGAAAAATTAAGAACTAACCTGATTGACACAAACCTTGTCACGTTCTGTGTGGTACTATTAGCTCTGTGTGAGATGTCAGCAGCATGCATTATTTATTTTTAATTACTTTTTATTTCAAACAATTTTAAGTGCTCAGGAAATGGTGAGGGAGAGCAGTAAATTTCCTGCATATGTAGTTCTGTAGCCTCTGGAATTGGCCAGACCTGACTCTATTTCATTCCCTGAGACCTTGGGGCCAGGTTCCAATCTCCCTGAGATTCAGATTCCTCATCTATAAAAAGAGGAAAGGAAGAGAGAGCCCTCCATTTCATAGTGTTGTTGGGAAGGTGAAATTTGATAATACATGTAAAGTCCTTAGAGTGAAACCTGGCATATAGTAACTGGGCAATTAATGAGTGTTACTCTTACGAGCTGGGGTGGAAAAAATCAATTTCTCAGCTCAAAATGGTGGTTAACCTTGTTTCAAAGGTTCAATGATAAAATTGAGTCATTCAACTTTTAAGAAATTTCAGAGATGAACTCATCAGCTTAGTCCCCTGGTCTCAAAAGCACACTAAACTTGTGCATTTTGTCTTCAAAAGTGCATCAAAACAGCCTTTTGAAAGGGGTAGGGGGTTCAGTAGAAAGAAGCAGCTTCTATCACCTAGTGGCTTAAAATATTTCTCCACAATTTTGCAGTGATAAGGCCATTGGTTTACTTCCTATATTTCTCTGGTCCCTGAGGTTTGTCTTGTTGCCTTTAAAAAGTACACCATATAGTTGGTAACTTTAATAATAGCAGAAATCCGCCTCTTTTGGCAAGCTCCACAGTCAGTGGAATTTGGTATATAGTAGAAATGTATGAAACGATCTTGACTTCTGGATTTGCGCTAGGGTACCACAATCAGTCTTTGACAGCACATTTTAGGAAGAAGGGTCATAATAACAGCTAACATTTATCAGGGTCAGCCTCCATTCTAATGGCTTTACATGCTTTAATATCATTTGCATCTTCACAAAAGCCCAATAATGATGGCACCATTACCATCCCTATGATGTAGATGAAAAGCAAGCCATGCACAACTTCTCCTTTGCCTTGATCTTGGGTCACTTCTTCCCCTTTCCATGATTGGGGCAGAAGGTCTAGAATCCAATTCCTTCATTGTACTAAGACCCTAAATTTCATGATTTTTCACTCCGGTATATTCTATGAAGATTTGTCTCTTATAAATAAAGTCCTGATAACTAAAATTCTTCCTACTTCTTTTTTCAGTCTTGCACATTTCTGCAGCATTCCTTAATGCTTAAGCACCATTCCCTTCTCCCACCACCTGGCAGGCAGCAAGTCACCATGTATTTACTCAGCCCGCACCAATCCTGCATTTCATTTTCACCTCTTCAGTCCTATACTGCCTCCTAACAGTTTCTATCGACCTTCCATTTCATCAGCTCTGGGATTTCTAAGAATAAAGGTGCTCTACTGCTCCCTCAACGCCTATATATTATCTTTAATACTACTATTCACAGTTACAGAATTATACTATTACTGCCATTTTCTGAATGTTTTCCATGCACCACGTGTTTTGCATAAGAAACCATTATTTTAGAGAAGTTTCTCAAGCAGAGCAGCGCCAGGGTTTGAACTCAGACCTGTGCAGCTTTCCTTATTGCTCCTACATCAGTGTTTCCCAAACAGTGAAATGTTACTGGAAAAGGCTTTCTGTAATTAATCCAGTTTGGAAGTTTCCTCCTCTAGGAGATGCTCAGTGCACATTATTGTTTCAGAGGTTTTGAGACATTCTGATAAACAAGAATAGTTACTTTTTTTAATGCAGCACTTTCCAAATGGATTTGACTCTGAAATCGTATTTTAGAGAAATTTGCAGTCTAGCTTCTTGGAATGTCATGGAAAATGCTGAGTTGTGTTACACTCCTTCTCTGTTTCAAAGACACCTTTCTGAGAAGAAGCAAAGCAAATGTCAAGGGTGGCCAAGATGCTTATTGGAGAGAGAGAGGAGTTACAGGACCATAAGCCGGGCAGGAGGGGGAAGATGATGGCAAAGGCCAGTGTCACCTCCTCAATATATTTTGCTTGGTATGAGCACTGATCTGAGATCTCAGAAACCCAACTAAAATAGCATTATCATATTTGGCCACATATCTTGCAGCGATGATTTCTCCATAAGCTAGCTCTAAGTTGCAAGGTTATCTCTAACTAAAATACAATCGGTTGTTTCACATCCTAGATCCTGTTCATACTATTTGATGGAGATCAGGTTTTAGGATGTAAAAGACCTAACTCAATAATCCATTCCTCTCCTCCCTCAAAAACTGCATGAGACGACTCTGACACCTGCAAGGAGACATTCTCACTGTATTTCCTCAGGAGTCCTTCCTCTTCATTCTCAAAATGTAGGCATATGTGAACTTATTATTATGACTGACTCTCCCTCCTTCCCACTAACACATTCTCTGCTAACATTTTTGTTTAGGTGTTAGGTTATCTCCATATTTATAAACTTGAGTGTTGAAAAAAGCAAGTTCATTTGTTTTTCTATGCTTGATGAACTACTAATAAATTATTTGGAGATTGAAATTAGAAAGGAAAACTCTTACACTTTGTCTGATTTATGAATCAGATTATCTCTTAAAATGTACTACTGTGATTTCCCACCTCCCAGCCCCAGTTCCAGTTTCATTTGGAGTTTTTGAGATTGAAATTAGTGTATTGGAACATACGGGTATTAGAACAAGCTGAGGCTGATTTACAGGCTATTCTTAGTATCCAGGCAAATTGGATCCGTATTTGTAATCAGGAACTTTGGGACATATTTGTAACAATTTTTAAGATTGTGGCTTTTATACTCAAGCAAATATTTGGTTATTGGGGTCATTCTGTTTTTCATAAGACACATTCATGTTACCAAGCCTCAAATGTGCCTATAGCAAGCCCACCCCACTAAACTGCTATTTGTTCAGTAAAACTGTATAACCCTGCATCTACTGGACCAACTCAGAATACGAGTGAATGTGCACATCACCCTGGTATGTCCACACTCAATACAATTAGAATCCTGAGGTCAGCCACCACTGTGTGGATGTTATTGCAAACTAGGTTATCCATGGCTGGATGGGTAGTACGCTATGATGCTCATGGTATATCTGTGATTGTTGAAAAGAATTATACTTTGATTGCTTTTGCTATGTTTGCAACTTTGGAGTGGGAAGAAAAGTTGTAAGCAATGTGAGTTTGAGTAAAATATATTTTAAATAAATATGTTTTCACAAGCATGTTAGGTACCTACTGTGCTCAAGTTACCACGCCACAAACTGTAAGAGTTATAAACAGGAATAAAACAGGGACCCTTCGTGAAAAGAAGAACCCACTCATGACAGTGTGCTTGACTGCCTCGGAGGGGAGCAAGTCATTCTGCTCCAGGATGTGGACAGTTTCCTGGAGGAAGAATCAGTTAAGCTGGGTCTTAAATGATTACGATGGGTAGAAATTGAGGGGGGAGGCATCTCAACTTGAGGGAAAAATATGAGCAATGGAGGAATGTAGTGACTCAAGGGCAAAGTGAGTGGTGTGTGGCCCTTTGGGGCCAACCAATTTAATTACCGTTATGCCTGACATTTCTGGTTTTGATAAAAACAAACAACAGACTTTTATTAAGCAACTGTTACGTGCTAGTTATTAGGATGAGTTCTTTACATCCTCTATCTTATTTAATATTCATAAGAACCTTAATGAAGTACCAATGCTCAATAGCCTCATTTCATAGAAGAGGACCTTGAGACTCAGAAGAGAAAGGAACTCCCCAAGTCACGCAACGCAGGTGGTCGGTGGGAGAGCAGGATGCCAATCTAGATGATCTAACACATGCCATAGTCTTCACACAACATAATGAGGCCTTTGTTTCTACTTATTTGGGGTGATATAAATGACTCCAGCCACCCTGACCTCTGTTTTTTCAGCTTCTGGTTGAATTTAATGTTTCACCTTCAGCACACATTGTCGGGATTCTGAGGTACGTCTACTTCATCCAACACCAGAAAAGGTGCATTTAAAACAACAAACAAATCATGGAGAGTGGCTCGGCTCCTCTGAGAGTCCTTTGCTATGAGTACAGAACTTGACGGGGTTAAAATTAGGCTCTGAGGGCCTGTCTGGGACACCAGACGCAGAAAAGAGTGAAATTGAAGGTGTTTCCCCAGGTAATAGTCCTTCTTTCTTGTCACAAAAACGTCTTTTTTGTTTGAGCACTATGACTTAGGATTTTCATTTTTATTTTTTAAATGTGTACACTATTTTTACAGAAGAGCAGAGGAAGCAGAAAGGATGTCCGGGAAACTAGTGACAACAGGGCCTTTCCTGCCTATCGGCAGTGTTAGTGAGAGACACCCTCTCCTAGGCTTAGACACTAGGGTTTTGGGGGCATGTGGCTCCTAAGAGGTTGTCTGCTTCCAAACGCTGCCCGAGGCATGGCCCTGCAGCAGGCACCTCATGGCAGGCATTCTTTGTCATGGCCCATCTTGCTGTGGATATATTTTTTTCCAAATATAGTTGAACAGCAAGAGGGAAGGATGTTTTATTTCAAATTGAGTGGGACCACATTTATTGATGATTTCATGTTTTAGCCATCCCAGGATTCCAGGCCCAGCCTAGAGCTCTTCCAAGGTATCAGAGTGATGACTGCTGAGGTCTAGCTGCAGATGGGGACCAAGGAGAAGGACGCACATGGGGATGACCCGATCTGTGTACAGGGCAACATACGTTTAGCTGAGGGGCAGGATCTACTTTCTGAGTCCGTGAAAGGCTGCCTAGTGTAGTGGTTAAGCCTAAAGTCCATGCATCGACTGCTAAGGGTTAATTCAAGGATCTGGCACTTTTCAGTGTTTGATCTTGGAATAGGTTATTTAACTGATGTGAGACTCGGTTTTTCCCATCTGTAAAATAGGGATTTGTGGAGTGGCTAATAATGGTTAGCCACTTTATGGAGTCACTGTGAGGACTAGTTGAGTCAATTACCTGCATCAAGCTTAAAGCACAGCCTTGTATTTTGTAAAAAACTCTGTTATTATTATCATAAAGGAATTACCAAGGAATAATTTTCAGTTCTGTAGACAGCAAGTGATTGACTGAAAAATGGAGTGTAAGATTTTTAAAAAATAAACTGTGGAGGGGGGACAATATGCGCTTATAGTTCATCCATTTCCCTTATGAGCACCCCTATTTCTGGTCCTTTTGGCTTCTAACTATACAGTTGCCTCCCAAGACGTTGCTTCTTCCTTGCCTCTAGTTCTAAACTTCCCCTGGGTCTTATTCCTTATAAAAATTTACTGTTCTATTGCATTAAAAAGAATAAAGTACCTAGGAGGAAACCTAACTAAGGAGGTGAAAGACCTATACCCTGAAAACTACAAGACACTCTTGAGAGAAATTAAAGAGGATGCTAATAAATGGAAATACATCCCATGCTCTTGGGTAGGAAGAATTAATATTGTGAAAATGGCCAGCATAAAGCAATCTATAGATTCAATGCAACCCTATCAAAATACTGACAGCATTCTTCAACAAACTAGAGCAAATAGTTCTAAAATTCATATGGAACCACAAAAGACTCCAAATATCTGAAACAATCCTTAGAAAGAAGAATAAAGTGGGGGGATTATGCTCCCCAACTTCAAGCTCTACTACAAAGCCACAGTAATCAAGATAATTTGGTATTGGCACAAGAACAGAGCCATAGATCAATGGAATAGAACAGAGAGCCTAGATATAAACCCACACATATATGGTCAATTAATATACGATAAAGGAGCCATGGACACACAATGGGGAAATGACAGCCTCTTTAACAGCTGGTGTTGGCAAAACTGGACAGCTACATGCAAGAGAATGAAACTGGATTACTGTCTAACTCTATAAACAAAAGTAAATTTGAAATGGATCAAAGACCTGAATGTAAGTCATGAAATCATTAAACTCTTAGAAGAAAACATAGGTAAAACTCTCTTGAATATAAACATGAGCAACTTTTTCTTGAACATATCTCCTTGGGCAAGGGAAACAAAAGTAACAATGAACAACTGGGACTATGTCAAACTAAAAGGCTTCAGTACAGCAAAGGACACCATCAGTAGAACAAAAAGGCACCCTACAGTATAGGAGAATCTATTCATAAATGACATATCCAATAAGGGCTTGACATCCAAAATACATAAAGAGCTCATGTGCCTCAGCAACCAAAAAGCAAATAACCCCATTAAAAAATGGGCAGAGGATCTGAACAGAGACTTCTCCAAAGAAGAAATTCAGATGGCCAACAGGCACATGAAAAGATGCTCCATATCACTAATTATCAGGGAAATGCAAATTAAAACCACAATGAGATATCACATCACACCAATTAGGATGGTCAACATCAAATAGACAAGGAACAACAAATGCTGGCAAGGATGTGGAGAAAGGGGAACCCTCCTACACTGCTGGTGGGAATGTAAACTAATTCAACCATTGTGGAAAGCAATATGGAGGCTCCTCAAAAAACTAAAAATAGGAATACCATTTGACTAAGGAATTCCACTCCTAAGAATTTACCCTAAGAAAGCAGGAGCCCAGTTTGAAAAAGACATATGCACCCCTATGTTTATTGCAGCACTATTTACAATAGCCAAGAAATGGAAGCAACCTAAGTGTCCATCAGTACATGAATGAATAAAGATGTGGTACATATACACAATGGAATATTATTCAGCCATAAGAAGAAAACAAATCCTACCATTTGCAACAACATGGATGGAGCGAGAGGGTATTATGCTCAGTGAAATAAGCCAGGCAGAGAAAGACAAGTACCAAATGATTTCACTCATCTGTGGAGTATAACAACAAAGCAAATACTGAAGGAACAAAATAGCAGCAGACTCACAGAACCCAAGAATGGACTAGCAGTTACCAAAGGGAGAGGGTTTGGGAGGGTGGGTTCGAAGGGAGGGATAAGGGGATTAAGGGGTGTTATGATTAGTGCAAATAATACAGGGGGGGCGCACAAGGAAGGTAGTATAGTACAGAGAAGACAAGTAGTGACTCTATAACATCTTACTATGCTCATGGACAGTAACTGTAATGGGGTATGTGGTGGGGACTTGATAATAGGGGGAATGTAGTAACCACAATGTTGCTCATGTGAAACCTGAGAATAAGATTGTTTATCAATGACACCTTAATAAAAAAAAAAGAAAATTTATCATTCTATGTATTTATTTAAGAGTGTTGCCTAAGCACTTGTTGACAGAGATACATGGGGTCTAATATTCAGATAAGGGAATAAATCTCATTTCTGGTGTCTGAAAATTTTTGGCAGAGGAGCCTTATGCTCATTTGGTTTTATCCATGACTGGAAATATATTGGACATAGAAGCTGTGGTTAATTACATCAGATGAAGCTTAAACCTTTAGCTTCTCTAAACAAGATCTTCCATCAAAATACCAATGGGTCCTTCCTGCTGCCAGATGACATTGAAGCTGGTCAGTGACTCCATAGCAGCATGTTACCTCTCCTCATTAATCTAAGCCAACTTGACAGGAACTTTCTGGAGATAAAGTCCTATATCAGAGAAGTTTCTCTGATGATAGAAATATCAGGCACTATGGTGAGCCAATGGGAGAGACATTTTGGAGGTGATGGACTCATTTATCACAGCTCAAATGGTAAAGAATTGAAAACTAAATTCAACTGAACACGCTGGTAAGATTTCAGTAGAACTTACAACATCACTTGCAAGGCTGATCTATCATGTATTATACATGAGAAGAAAGGGATTGAAACTTTTAAGATGAAAATAATTAATTTCCTAGATCCCCATCCCTGCCTGCCATTGTAAATTGGCAGTGACAAGGCAACCAGGCACTACTACATGGCATTAACATGAACAAGAATGAGGAAGGAGCCCACGTTTGGTCATCTCCTAACATCAATGGAAAAACAGAAGGCCCCGTCCCCCAATCTCAAACGACAAGAGGAGACTAAATTGATTTCACTGATATTCTTTAAAATACTCCTCCTTCTAAGAACTGCACCTAAGAAGAAGTCAGTATTTCAAAGCGTCTCCATGTGGATTGTATGGAAAGCTTCCCAGAGAGGTGACATCAAATTGCATCTTAATGGAGAATGAATAAATATTTCCAGACTCATTTCTGAAGCCAAGTTGATGTAGAATGCTTGGCACATACATAGACAGTAAATGGTGTTTCAGAGCCTTGCCGGAGGAAAAGTAATGGAACAATGGCATATACTGCTCCTAAACCACACCCTCTCTGGGACAGTGTTGAGACGGGAGTGTAAGGAGTGGTGTCACTCCTGCTGGATTTCTTCAGTTTGCCCTTCCAGCCTCACTCTCCATCCTTCTACCCCTGCTCAGAATGGAGAGAAGATGCCAAAAGAACTCCCTTATCTTCTTGGTTTTTATCCAGTGGCGATTTTCAACAAGAGATGGGGAAGAGGAAGAAGAGGATGGGGGATTTTTTCCTAGGATCCATGGCTGGGTTATAGTTTTGGACGCATCCTCACTAAACTTCAGTTCCTGTCCGAGCTCAACAGACAGCACCATCCTAGGGTTCCAGTAATTATCATGCCTGCTGCTCATCCTGTCTGGTTGCTCTTTACTGTTACTAAGACAGAGACACTAACCATGTCTGGTTGCTTCTTGGAAATCCTACTTGCACTTCTGTACATTGTTCTTTCATTAACCAATGTGAGTGTTCCAAATACAGGATAAAAATATTACTGGACAAAGAAAGTCAGCAGAAACTTGTTAAACAGACATACCATGTTTAAAGAATAAAGATGTTGTAAATTACTGGGATAATGAGAATCAGTTGGATATGTTAGATAAGACAGAAAGAATAAAAAATTAGGCCAGATAATTAATTGCATAGATATTCTTCACAGATGCCCCTCAAATTATTTTTGGCTGAATTTGTCCCCATAGAGATTGGTAGAAATCTTAATCAGGACAAAATGTTAAGTGTCACGTATTTGGATAAGATAAATGACTTACTGAGATTGAATTCCTTTAGAAGAATTTCAAGGGGAATGAAATATAATAGATTTCCTTCTGAGCAGTGGTCAAAAGAATGGCAAGTTACAAAGTGGTAATAACATTATCAAATTCATTTTAGTGAAAAGTGAAGAAAACTAAAAATATTTATTGGAAGAGTGCTTACTGATAGAAATGAAAACAAAGAAAGAGCAAAAACTGCCAGAAGATTTAAAATATTTTTAAAAGTCCTTATCAATGTACCAGGGGAAACCGTTTATAAGCACAATGCATTTCCAAGAAAATAACATGACTACAAGACTTCCATGATGAAGTGGCAAACTATACCCTCGAGTGAAGAAAACAAACAAGAAAATGAAGACTTTTTTTCCCCCAAAATGAAGAAAAAACTGTGAAAGAGAATCAGGGATCCTAGTGAAAGTTGAAGGTCAGCATAAAAAATTAAGCCAAGAATAATTTGAGGGGCATCTGCAAAGAATTCCTAAGCAATTAATTAAGTTAAATAAGTTATTAGAAGATTAAGTTAAATAACTTATCAGAAGTTTAAAATAGAGATGAACTGGGGAACAAACTTGATTACTAAAGGTATATGCAGCGCAGAAAGGGAAAATCAGCTGAAAATTATTTCATGAAATACGTAGGAGTTCTAGAACCACATTATATAGGTAGAATGCATTAAATCTATTGTACAAAAGCAATATAAATAAATCACCTCCCATGATTGATATTTAAAGTACTCAAGGTGTTATGCTGGCTCCTGAATTATGTAATTTATTACTTTAATGATCAGTGTGCTGGTCAATGTGACTCCTCTGATAAGGATTTAAGAGGGATCGACAGATTAGAGCAGGGCTTCCATGCCAGGCAGCTGTTGACAATGGTAATAAATTGTAGGATACTGAAACCCTGTTGAGAATAATGTTGGTAGAAAGGTAACATTTTTCTGCAAGGCAAAATGTGTTCTGTTGGGGATTTTAGAGTTTAAATAAAAACCAAGCAGAACCAAAATGAAAAGAAAAGAGAAGTAAAACAAAAGAGTAGGAAAGAAATTGTGAGCTGGCCACTCTAGACCTGACATTGTGGTAAGAATTTTAGCACACGCATTAAATACTGACAGTGTTCCAGGGGTAAGAATTATTGTCTCCATTTCACAAAAGGAAGCAGATTAAAAGGGCTCCATAATTACATCACTAGCTGACTAAGGTTGAATTGCTGTGAAGTATAGTCCAGACTCCTGCCCAGGTCTGTCTGATTCTAAGTACCCTGTTTTCTTTGTCAATTTTATTGAGACTTAAACATTTTTTTTGACAGGTATTTATCAGAGATTTTAGAAAGTTAATGACAATCTGATTTGGACAGAATTTTGCAAAGATAAGAAGCTGATTCAAAAATAAGAAGGAATAGAGGATAGGAACCATCAGGTATTTCTATGCCTGGGACTCATTAACAGTATTTGCTAGGCAGAATTCTAAGAGAGTCCCCAAGACTTTGCACAAGAACTATGCACACCCTGCATAATTCTAAAGACAGTGAATATAATGGATCCACCTTTCCCAATTAGTTTATGTCATGTGGTGCAGTTGATTTTAAGAGAGGGAGATTATCCGGCTGAGCTAACACAAGCAGGTGAGACCTTTTTAAGAGAAGAGATTTATTTTCTGGGTGGCTACAGGAGGGGAAGTCTTCTTTGACTGCTGTCCTGGAGGAAAGCAACACCTATGTTTGAAAAGCTGAGAGGGGAAGCCCTCAGAAACTAAATGCAGTGCTCAACTGACAGCTAGCAGGAAATGAATTGTGCCGTCAGCCAGTGCACCGGAAGAGGTCTGGAGCCTGGATAAGAACCACAGCCCTGGAGTGAGAGTCTGATTTCAGCCTTGCAAGACCCTGAGCAGGGAACCCAGTTTTAAACTGCTAATTTGTAGTATTTTATCATGCAGCTATAGAAAACCATTACACAGTGAGAACTCCTTCTAGAATTTTCTTCTCTGACATTTTTACAAAAAGTTCAGGTGACTGAACAGTAAAATTATGGAACGCTTCACATAGAGTAAACATTTGATCTTTGGGGAAATACACTGAATGGAGATTGAGCTGTGTTGACTGTGAAATGGCAGAAGGTTCAGTGTGGGCTTAAGATAAAACATTTTAGGAAGAATTTATCTGGGTGATATTTGCAAGATGATGGATGGGTCCTAACCAGCACCTGTGATTCATTAAAGAGCTACAGTGAGCATTTTCAATGTTCCCTGTAGACATGGGCTCAACGTGCTACTTGTGTGATGACTAGCATTTCTGTACATCCTCAGGAAGGGTGCTAAAACTGAAACAAAATGTCTGGGAAAAAAATATGGTCATCCCTTTCCCGGTATAATGGGAAGAGTTACCCTTCTTACCTAGACTTCAGGAAATGCATAACTGATAGTGAAAGTTCCTGGATAAGCAACTAAAATAAGCAACAGGTCAAACTTTCTTAGGAAGTACATTTTACAAATATCCTTTATCTGGAGAACTAAAGATAGAGGAAGTATTCTCAAAGTTTATAAAAATTAGTAAGAGGTGCATTGGCAGCAATCTGAGAGCCCAGTTAGTGGTGAAGGAGGCTTTTTTCTTTCCCCGTCTGGATGTTTCCAGGAAGTTAAATTAGTATAACACTCCCTACCCCTATCCGTCCCTTTGGCCATAGGAAGGCAGTGTGGGAAGGCAGGGTGACTTATCTGGTTGGTAAAATTGGGATGATATATTGGGCATGCTTCACTCAGCTCATCTTTTTTTCTTAAGAAGAAACCTGACCACAGAGAGCACATTTTCTCCTCTGCATGTCTCTAACTGGGTAGATAAGTCTCTCTTATTCTGAGGGTTAGTATGAAGAAGTCTAAGCTCAAAAATATAAGCCATAAACTCCATCCTAGCCTTTTTTAGTAATAAAATGGAAGTGGTGCTCCAGAAATCACATTTTTTGGTTTTATTTTCCTACTAGTTTAAAGTTTGGTGTGTGTAGGGAAAAAAGTGCTGTTTAATCGGTCTCCTTAAAGGTCCTAACAGAACTCAGTAGCTCCTCCTAATGTTACAAAGAATTCTAAAATTCGAAACTAAAAGCATAGTTTTATTCACAATTGATAATACCTTTAAGAAGCTTATTACTTCAAGAAGTTGTACTGGATGAGATTACAAAGGACTTCAAGAATTGTTTAATGAATCTAAATTTGAAAAGGATTGAAGCTCTGGATACATCCCCACATTTTTGAGGTCATATAACTGGGTTATTATGTCATTTTGTGTAGAATCCCTGATATATTTTAATTTGTTTGCTCATTAGTCATGCAACGGTCTAAACCCATGTGGCATTTGACACTCAAAGAGGTTTTCAGCATTGGAAAGATTTTTAGTGCCAATATGTGAAGCATAAAAATTACCTTTCAGCCTCAACGAGAAAGATTTGCAATCCTAGTTCTCTTGAGTTTTTTCTTTATTCACTACTAACTTTAGAATTTGGGTTTTTTATTACCAAATTCTTGATACATACTGGGGATTTTCCATTTCATGATTCTCCTATGAGTTGTTATGAGCACTTCAACCACAGGAAACATATGACAAAGAGTAACTGATCTTTAAACACAAAACTCCCAATAAGACAATGACCAAAGGAGATCTAAATCGAAGACCCTGAGGAGGTGGCCATTCCGGACATCTCGTTATCACAGTTCCCTGTGCTTAGCAGGGAGAAAGGAATATACTGCCTTCATTGAGAAAACAGTGTCAGAGCTGTTGTGTTTCTTTTTCCCTCTGCAGGAATTTAAAGGAGTTGAGAGCAACTTATTGGACAGTTTCAAAGGCCTCTAATTACCCTTTTATCTGCTCTCCTTAGCACTTTTAAGAGGTACCTGCACTGTGTTTAGTTAGAAATATTGTACCATTTGTATGTACGATATTATACCATTATACATTGATGGTCTATTTTGTAGGATTTTTGTATTGTATTTGAATATAAGTTAACCTGCCAGTTTATGTGTAAGATGAAGTTATTCCCCTTCTTTTGTTTATTTAGGTTTACTGGAACCACGTAACTCTCTAAAAGGTTTTGATTCAAGTTTAACGAACAGATAAACTTCCCCTAGTGGGTCCTAACAGAAACTACATGCCTGTGATTCATGCTGGGGTCAGACCTCAAGTACCCATGTTGTCGCATCTGCCTCCACACCCCAGGTTTATTTCCTCTTGCTGTTTAGGGAGTATTGGGTCATTATCAGTGACTTAGGGACCCTAGCTTCAAGCAACAGGCATTTCATCCTTTGCATAGTCACACAGGGAGTTCAAAATCATTAGTACAAAAAGGCAATATAAAGAAGGTAGAATTGATTCTGTAAACTTTGTACCATTTTGGAAGGATACAACTGGAATGAAAGCTTCTGCAGGAAGAGAGGGAAACCAGTGAGGGTGAGATTTATAAAGAGAGGTAGAAATTACAATCAGTCACATTTGTGTTTTCATCAGAACTTAACACATTGTGAATATTTGTATGACAGGTGTTTTAAGCAAGTCACACTCGCCTTATCAAACTTTACATAGGAAGTAATGAGCTATTAATTCTTCAAAATATACCTCATTGGGAGTGTTTTAGCTTCCTATTGCTGCTATAACAGATTCTATAACCATAGTAGGTTAAAACAACATTAATTTATTATCTTCCAATTCTGAAGGTCAACAATTCAAAATGGGTTGGCAGGGCTGTATTCTGGAGGATCTGAGGATGCATCCATTGTTTTTCCTCCAGCAGCTCCTAGAAGTCACCTGCAGTCCTCAGTGCATGGCCTCTTCCTCTATTTTCAAGTAAGTAATGTAACATCTTCAAATTTCTTTCTATGAGCATTGCTTTTGTCATCACATCATGTTTCCTCCTTCATCTTCTGGAGTTACAGCACCTGCCTCCACCTTATAAGGACACTTGGGATTGCACTGGCCCACATGGAAAATCCAGGAGAATCTCATCCTCTCCAGAAGCTTAACTATCACATTTGAAGAGCTCATGCTGCCATGTCAAGTAATATATTCACAGGTTCTTGAATTCAGGGCATGGATCTCTTTCTAGGACTATTATTCATCCTACCACAGGTCACATATTTTCTTTATTTTTGTCCAAAATACTCTTAAAAGAAAAGACTTCATATGACATTGAGAATTTTCTGGTAAGACATTTTGTCTGTGCATCTGCATGACTCCATGTGAAAGATACATTGTGCAAGTTAGCAAAACAGCTAGCGGCCACAGGGGACCCCAGAATTGCCATGTGAGAGGAGCATAGGGGTGGCAACTTGACTGGAAGGAGAGGGCTAGGCAACTTCCAATTGTGTTTTCATAGCAAGCTTGATATTTTTACATGGATTTTACGTTTATCTGTGGGCAGGCTGAGGTCAAGGACTAATGAAACTACTGTAAAATTCTTCCGTATCTGTCCCCCATCAAGCCGAACCCCTTGGTTCTACCACTGCCAGTGTTAGAAAACCCCGCTTCCGGGAAGGGAGAACGGGAAGCAAGAGAGGCGGCTTGTCCCACTGTGTGGACTTCACATGGGTGGACACTGATCAGATAAGTCCCACTCTCTTTGACAGTTTCATTTCACCCATCAGGCCAGCTCAGTGACAGAATGCCAGTGCACCTCAACTTCTCAGGATCTGTGATTTGATGCCTTTATCCACTTTCTGTCTTCAGATGTTCATGTATACTTGAGATTTACTTAGCCTTTGATCAGAATTTTATTTGGCATAACAAAACAAGAATTCTCTTTGTGATATGCTGAGCTTGACCTTGATGCAGGCATCCAGACTTCTGCACGAAAGTTGATTTATAGGAAGACTGATTGTGATATTTTTATAGGAATTTAAGGTTTTAGGTTTTTCCAGTTGTTGTGGCCTTTGTATATTGGTTTCATCAGCATTTATTATCTGCATATAGATTAACAGTCTCACGGTATCTATAAGGATTTAGAGCTAATAAAACACTTGCTATACAGTCGTAAAATATTTTAATCTATTAGGGTAAAAATTTCCATACATTTTAGGATAGTTATTTTTCTAGTTTTCTTGTTTATAGTATCCTCTGTGTAAGATAAATTTAAAAAGAAGAATGTTCATTGCAGTGTTTTGGATGCTACCTTAATTTGTTAAAAAAAATATCCAATAGAATCCTAGGTCATTTTTCACATATATTGTGTTGTTCGTTAATTAGAATATAATATGGTTGTAAAAAGGAATGAGGCACATTTCTATGTTTTGTTATGAAACCATGTTCACATGATACAGTAAAGAATTCAAAAGTCAGCTTGGAAACTGAACATTTATGATTCCAAAAATTTTTGCTAAAAATGTATGTATGTAATTATGTGTGCTTAGAATAGAATCTGGAAGGAAACACACTTATACATCAAACTGTTACTAATTAACACTAACATATTCAATACTTACTATATTCCAGGCTCTGTTCTAAATGCTATGCTTGTATCATTTTACATAATCCCACAGAAAGCCTATGAATTATTATTATTGTCTTGGTTGTATAAGTGAAAGCAAATCACAAAGAGATGAAATAAATTGCCAAAGACACTTGGTTATCCAACACTATCTTTGGGATGTGAATATTCGAAGGACACTTACATCTCATTTGTTCACACTGGATGCTGAATTTCTCAGTAATGAGTGTGTATTATTTTTACAAGTACGAAAAAAAAGGCATGTACTTTTCATTCGAGAAAAGAACCAATTTCCACAAAACAGGAAACCTGTAGCAAACACCTGACATGATGTATTACTAAAAATGTAAGGAAACAGATATGTGAAAACTCTGAGTCTTTAAAATTCATACTTTTGAAAAATAAATTCAAACAGATCCTAAAATCCCCACACAAATAACTGAATAAAAATTCAATGATAGTTTGTGTTTCCATGCAAATTCCATCTTGTCCTAAAAATTAATTTTCACGAGCTGCAAAACATATAAAATGATATCTTCACTTTACAAATAGTTAACCGAATTTTGAAACACATAGCATAAGTATGATGAAACCACTAAAGGATTTGTTTAAAAATCATGTTGGTTTTACTCAAATTGTGTTAATGGATTCATGGGAAGAAACGAAGGACAAGTTATACACCCTCAGATCTGTTGGTATTCTCGTTTTCTGTTGCTGAAACTAGTATTTAACCACCTCAGTAACTAGTAGCTTAAAATGACTATTATTACTGTGCATGGTTCCGTAGGTTAAGTTCTGAGCTGGGTGGCTCTAACTTAGATTCCCTCATGTCGCTGCAGTTAGATTTTGATTGTGGCTGCAGTCATCTGGAGGCTAGACTGGATTGGATATGCAAGATGGCATACTTCACATGACTAGCACTTGAAGCTGGCTGACGGTTGGGAGTTTAAGTAGAGCTATAAACTGGTATGCTTACATACATCTTCTCCAAGTGGCATGGGTTTCTCAGAGAATGGTGCCTTGGTTTCTAGAGGAAGCATCCCCCAAATGAGCATTCAGTTATTGTGAAATTTATAAGAGGTACAAAGTGGAAGCTGCCAGGTCAATGAGTGCTAAGTCCAGAACCAGCATAACATCACTTCCTTCATATTCTATTGGTCAAAGAGGCCAGGGACCCACCTGTATTCAAGGGAGTAGAGAAACAGATTACCCCTCTTGAGGCAACAGTTCAAGAGAAGGGAGGGGGTGGATACTGGTGCAGGTGTGTTTGGAAAATGCAACATGCTGCATTTAATTAAAAAGCCAACTTCACCTATGCTTCGCAAATTATATTTGATGTAAAAAACTTACTATGCCATTGACCAGAAAGGGTTATCCATTCTGGATACCACATGTGATCTCTCTCCCATTGATAGTGATTATTATAAATAATGTTAGATAGGCACTTTATATTTCTGACTGTCTATTTTTCCATCTCAGTTGCTTTTTTTTTTTGGTTGTTGGATGTTGGGAAACGTAGATGCACAGAGTGGGAATAGAGTTTGCAGTAGGGTGAATCCACAGAGAGAAACCATAAAATCCTAAAAGAAGTTTGAGGATAATTGCTACTAATCTACAAATGGAGGAAAGATCACTCTTTCCATATGATTAGAGTAATATACATTTTGTACAATGTAATTTATAAAGAACTTTCCTGTATATTTCCTGTTTGGAGACACAACAAATTTGTATGGATCAGGAAACTGAGGGATGAATAACTTAGGTGAGTTCCTTCAAATCACGTAGCTAGGAATGGGGATTGAAATGAAGGTCTTCTGCCTTCAGGAGCCCTCCTTTTGCATTACAGCACCTTTATAGACATTTGTGTTTAAAAAGCAGGTGAAGAAACAAGGATGGAGTGTCCGTGGGTAAAAGCAAAGATAGTTATGTCATTTTGGACAAGCTACTTGACCTTTTTAACTGGACAATAAATATAATAGAGATGATAGCAATAGGGCGTACCTTGTATAACTGTTGGGAAGATGAAATTGGAAAGTGTCATAAAGTTGAAGAGAGTCTCTGATAGATGTTATCTGAAACTCCTACTATGGCAGCTATCATTAACGTTACATTAAAAAGACAATATGGTACATTACAAAGTATGGCGTCAGAGTGATCTAACTTTTTATTTCAATGTAATTGGTTAAAAAAAGCCATTTAGTGAGAATACCTTTCTGTTCCTAAAATTGCCAGGGAAACTGTTGAATTTGGATGTATATCAGTCACCTTCGGAGGACTACATTATAGAAAAAGCAGCTTCCCAAATCTCATCAGCCTACTCCAAAAATAGCTGATGTTTTGCTCCTGTTCAATGTAGCCTAAGGCAGCTGTGGGTTGTCCGTGACTCTGCTTCAAGACCCTCCCTTAGTCAAGGATCCAGGGTAAGGGGGCGTCGCTATTTGGGACACACTGTTTTTACGGCAGAGGGGAAATGCAATGACCGAACCACATAACGGCTCTTAAAAGTTTTACTCACATGTGATATATGCCATCCTCACACTGCATTAACCCAAGGTACGGTATGGTTAAGCGTGACATCCTTGTGCAAGAATGCTTAATTCTCTTACAGGAAGATGATTAAATAAATAGAAAGAATAAAATAGTTATTGCAGTCCAAGATAGGAATCATGTGGCTGTCAGACTGAAAGTTCCTGGAGACAAAGGAAGTATCTAAGATATTTAAAATTATTTCTTTCTCACTGCCTAGTATACAACTTCATACACTGTAGGATTTCATTAAATATTAATTGGTGAGTTCATGATATAGGTAAAGATGCAACAACACTGTGACCCTGTATCTCCCCATGCTACAAATTGAAGTAATGATTAAAATTAAAATTTCTGTTGTTAATCTAGATGTGTATTCCAACATAATCAGAAAATAAATAAGGTGTCCTTTATATGATTGCAATCATAATGAAGGAAAGCAAGCTATTACAGACAATTAGGTCAAGTTAAAGTAGTTAATTCACTCATTAAACAAACAGGCTATTAGAGGTTTCTATATGCCAGGAAATGAACAGAGTATTTAAAGATGAATAAGATTGAGGGATAGCTCTTGCCCTTCATGAGGTGTAGGAACACTTACTCTGGTCCATAGTAAATTTTATAGTGACAAGTCTTGCAGATTAATTTGTTTTGATTTTAAGCGTTCAGACTAGAGTGGAGAATGTATGATGTATGTCTGTGTGCAAGTATTAATTATTTTAGTGACACTACGTTCTTTGAATAATCTGTCTAGTCTAAAGAACATGGTAAATTTTTCTAATGTGCTTAAAAATAGGAGGTAGCATTGTACATAGATGTCAAGAGGCCTCTTAAATCATAAGCAATATTATCTTTACATTATATGGGAAGCAACTATTTAAAATATGTTCATTTAGACACAAGGAGTTAGAGTTCAAGCTTCCAACTTTACATCATCTTGTGACTAGATTTTAAATGCTAAATTTTTTGATAAGACATATGTGTGTGCAGAATAACATACAGTGCCGTAATTAGCACCTTCTTCTGTAAAGAGACCATATTCAAGAACTTTCCATTTCCCTTCCTTATATTAACATAACAATATATCTCAGCTACATACCCAAGAGATGAGATATCTAGACACTAATGAGGGTGCAGAGTGTGTACTGGTGAAAACAAAAGGAATATTTCCAAACCTAACTTTAAGCATTAAGCAAATATTGAATATAATTAATAATTAAATTATGGTTTCCAAAATATCTTCCTAATTAACCACCTGTAACATAAAACAGGTGCGGTTTTTGATATTTAAATTGCCTAATAAGTTATTAAAAATCACAGAAGACGTATTATGTCCCTGGCAAAAGTTATACATTTAAAGAGCATTCTTAAAAGTGGCTTATTGTTTTAACTGTGAGATCTGTTTCTATAATAAATTGACACATTCAATTTTTTAACAATAAAAAGTAGCACAAACAATGGTTTTTAAAATTATTATGACTTGATGCTAATTATTTAGGCTGTCATTTTGGGAAATTTATCAGTGCTCTTAAAATAAATGTTTGCCCCTCATACACCAGAGAACAATTTTGGAAATATATGTAAGCAAAATACAACAGTAAGTTTACCTCCTCCCAATAGTCAAATGGCCAAGGGAGACCTGCGCTGAGGGCAGTGATCCTAGGGGCATCCGAGTACGCATGCCACCCAGGGGCTCTCTGCTCCTCAGCACCTGACTGGGACTATTTTTCTCCCCAGACTGCTTGAGTTGGGTTTTTATCTTCCCAGCTGGCGCCTCCATTTCTTCACCAACATGGCGGTTGTCTTGCCTGAGTGTTTCAGCCCTGGGCAAGTTCACTACGGATTCAGTGAGACCAAGAAAGGATAATGGAATGTTGTTCTTGGGGTAAAAGGGTTTATACCTGGCTTTATTTTCCTGGGGGTACGTTGAGCACTAGAATCAGATTTGCATCTGTAACCCACTGCCATCTCTGCCTCCACCCAGAGCACTGGGTGGAGCTCTTTATATCGTGACTCAGTCAATAATAGCTTATTGCCTGTGGGTGTGGAAGCAGTAGCCTAGCAGCAGGTGAATTACATCATCAAGTGGTTTAGGGTCAGGTGAGGATCCTGGCCACAGGAACTTCTATTTGCTCCCACAGTGTTCTTGATCTGAGTTACCTGTCTACATTCTGCTGCATTTTTTTAAGGACTTCAATTTTTTTCTGCCTTTCTGACTACCTCCCCTAGAACTATAGTGAAACCCAATTGAGGTGACCATCAGAAGTACCCCACTTTTTCCGTCAAAATGCAATTACCCACTGCCGCTTTTAGCACATAAAGCACAAATATTGTGGGCTATGGTACCAATGTTTGTTTTGAGTTTACAACCAAACATGTGAATAAGAACTGTACCACACTATGTTAATTAAACTAATCATATGTTGCAATGTACAAAGTATGATTAACAACAAAATAAATACCTTTAAAAGTCCTACTTAAATTTTCATTTTAAGTGTGCCCCTACTGTGTCTGTCCTATGTGTCATGCTCAAATTGAGTGTTTTTAAAAATAAAATTTGCTTTGAAATTCTTATAACTTTTGAGCTCTGTTAAAGGAAACACTTTATAGATGCTATGGTCTTATGAGTTATTTTAGATGAATTTTAGTCTGTCCACAACATAAAATAAATAATCAAAAGAAGTGAATAGTGTTGTGGTAGGGTATTTACAAATGAGGATAAAAACAGTCACACAAATATGCTTGTTTGGGGAATTCACACCCAACCCTGAACTTTTTTTCTGCTTCTTTGATACCCTAAAAAAATGTGCAGGGAATCAGAATAAAGTATACAAAGTGTGATGCAAAACTAAAATGCAAAATAAAGTCTTTTCTAAGTCTTTCACTGGTATAAAAGAATAAGGAGATGTTCTACAGGTGGGAAAGGCATAAACATCTTTTGATACCAAATGGTTTAGAAGTCATAAAACCATAGCATTTTAAAACTCATCAAGTTTAAACTCCTCTATTAACAGATAAGCAATGTGAGTCAAAGAACTTAACAATTTAGGACTTAACAATTTAGGAAGCTAGACTCCAGAGTAAGAGACAATTTTCAAAGAACTCAATTACAAGACCATGTTTAAAGGGCTCTATATCAAAGAATCCCAATGAATCATTTGGAGGAAAATCAATGTGAGAGGCAGCTATGATCAGTAATGGCAAAATTAGTAACAAAGAAAGTGCTGAATTATGTCAGAAACTGAATAAAATGTTCTCAATGTTTACTGTTAATCTTAGTGCTGGTATTATAATTTGCAAAGATAAATTACTTTAGAAAGTTTAAAGCAAGTACATAAAAAACAAAAGCTAATCTCTCTCAGTTTACCATTTCTATGAGTTCACACTATGTATCCAATATTTTTTTTATATTATTTCCAAATTGCTTAATTGGTTCTTTATAGACTCATTGCCATTACCAGTCTTTGTTGTAACCATTTTGAAATGGAAGCTTTAGTTATAAATATAGGCTATGACAAGAAAGCAATCGGAACCAGTGAAATGAGAATGGTATCTATATTGACAAGGTCAGGTCGCCGGGCAAAATGTGTGTGCCTGGATTGTATAGCTGAGCTATGGTTGTATCTACGTGGTCTGGGCAGGTAGAGGGTGTGATTGTGTGCCTGAGGTACAACTGTCACAATTATATTTAATGAATGAAGCTCTGAATTATGTGAACACAGTTTACAACAGTAGAGCTGGATCACATAAATTTATTAGTAACAAAACAGGGTAAAATTTGTTCTCATCTTTAGAAACACCCACTGTGAGCAGTAGTTATAGCTTTCTAAAATATTTGTTTTCTGACATATAATGACTCAAATGTTTGGCTGTGAACTCAAAAGTAGTGAGGGGTAAACTCCAAAAAGTAATGAGGACGGCAACTGTAAAAGTAATTTCTACGAAACAACTAGCCAGAACATCGCGTTCCCAAAATGCAATAACGGAAATGCCAAATTGCATGGCTACAAAATTCATGAATTGGGAATCAGCTCTTTGTGTTTGGAAGTTCACATTTCTGAAGCATTTCTATGCTATTTCAAAGTTCCCTGTGAGTGTAAGACTCTGGTTCTAGAGATGCCTGTGCAGAAAAGCTCTTTTTAACTTCCCTGAAAGTCGCTAACTTAAAACCACAACATTAGAATGGAAGCAAAAAAAAAAAAATCTCAAGGAAAATTCTGGGGAAAGGAAAAGTCATAGGCTGCAAGGGAGGGCCTGCTTAGCCAGGCTGGGGACAGCGAGGAATCAGCAGGTAGCTGGTGGCCAGCAACCAGGATGAAAGAGGGGACAGAAGGACAGATGAGAATGTGTCATGACCCAGCTTGGACTGTTTAACCTTTGTGTATAAAAGGACACCCTCAGTATTCAAGGGTAAAAGTGTTACACCTTTGAACTAGTGAAGCCGGGCCAGTATGAAAGGAATTTGAAGTTTTTGGAATATCCACTTTAATGTCTATACCATACTTCTAACAATGAAACCAAAGAAAAACCAGATAAAACAAATGTGCTTTCATGAGTTGCTTGTTCAAAATAGAAATATTGCAAAGTTAGAGAAGATTAAAGGAGTTGTAATCAGACTCTTTAAAAGGTGACTCTTCAGGCCATAGCTCATTCCATGACTCACCCTTCCTGAAAATAGCTAAGTACAAGCCGTGTTTCCCTCTGCAAGGGTTCTGTTGTCAAATTGGAAGGATTCTTCCACAGAACCAGGGTGGTAGGCTAGCTTCATCCTTAAAATAGAGAACTGGATTAACAATTTTTTTCTGGAAATATTGTTTCCACTGAGTATTGAATTTTCCAGCATCAAAACTTTTGCTCAGATTTCTCTCAGACCTGTAATTTTTATTTATATTCTAGAAAGAGCATATTATGCATCTAATTTATAATGAAAATCCATCATGTATAACGTGTACGCTTCTTTCCTTTTTCCCTTTAAGAGTTCATGCTTTAAATGTGTGTCCCCCTTCATGTGTATGCTTCCTTTTTCTCCGTCCTTTATTTTTATTTATATTTTTTCTCTGGCTGTTGCTTCCACTATCAAATAATAATAACAGTTGTTATTGTTGCTAAAAAGAATCAGCATCTCATTTACAACAATTTTTTTTAGGTGAAAATGGAAACTGTCTTTTCCTTACAATACACAACATTTTAATCCAATTTTTAATTAACATTCATTATTCATTTATAATACAAAAAAATGTTATGAAACTATTGCTCATATAGAATTAAAGAGTTAGGTAACTCAGGCAATTGTGAGGATACAACTAGCTAAAGCTGTAAGGATATGGGTGTGGCACTGTAACCGACAGTTCCTTCTATGTACACATTTACCACTGTATGAAAACTGCATCTGTTTCTTATATGGAGACAGAGTGTCCTGTGTATTATTCTCAACTGGCCAAGCAGAGGCTTTGGGATGAGTCCCGGCAGCGAAAGCAAAAGCACAGGGTAGTATTTCCCGTGTTGGTCCCCCATGGAAAAGAGGTCAGTCTGCAGCTCAGATGCCAGCCTCGTCTCTCTCTGGGCCCTGCTTACTTGGGTTGGGTTTTGAGGAAGCAAAGGGTGCTGCCCATTGATCAGGGAAGGACAGCTTCCACTAAAGAGAAGTAGCTTGCTGGGGATCCCAAATGCAAATGGATCTTGCAAACTGGATCTTTCTTTTTTAACATTATTTGCTTTCTCTGTCTTACCTGTGTTGCTCTTCCTGGGCCCTTAGCAAAGTCTGATTTAAATGTTCTAGCGTGAACTCAGCTCTCCTAGAACCCACCTTTGAGTTAGGTATCCACATTTGGCCACAGAGCCCAGTGTGCTCATGGCAGCAGGGAAGAATGCTTGCCCTGGAGAGATCCTGCTGTTAGTGCTAACATTTGAGGAAGAGGGTCGGGCTTTAGTCTTTCTGCAAACTGTCAGTTATCTGACTCATAAGCACAAGGTCACTTTTCATAGGGTAACTATTTTCAACCCTTGTAATTAAAGTGACTGCCACTAAATGAAAGATGGCATCTTCACTGAGTTTAAATGTGCAATAATGAGCACCTCCCAGGCAGGCAGGAAGGCCAAGGATTTGAGTTTATCTCTGCCACTGTCTGTGGAAACTCGCTTTCTTCATCTGGGAAATTCAGGTAATAGTAACTCCCTTGTGGGTGGTTTTCATCACAAAAGCGTCTAATGACTTACATGAAAGGGCTAGACTCATCAATGGTACTCTTTAGTAAGCAGCATAGAACTGGTAACAGTTCTAAGGCATGCAGGCATTTACATTTTAATTACTCCATCTTGTATTTCTTGATTAATACAATATGGAAATTTACACACACACACACATGCACCTTCTCAGCAGTGATTTTATTTGCATGGCTTAGAACAAATACACTTACGCTTTTTTCTAGCGAATAGTAAATCCAGGATGAAATGGTGAAAATCTGTTAGAGAAAAACATGCCTCTGCAGATTCAACAACTTGTGTTCTTAAATTTTCAGATATGACTGCTTTCCTACTATTAAAACAAAAAAAGTGAAAACTGAGTTCAAAGTTTATAAAGGGTGAGCTGGAAGAACGAAGTCTACATGTTGACTGGGTGCAAACATATAATTAAAGTTCCGCAAATGAGATGTTTTTAGATATTAAGTGGTAACTTCGTGGCACTGTCCCCTTATGGTTATAGACAGTGTCTGAATCTAGCAATCTGTCAGTTTACAAAAAAGCATTAATTCTTAGTTCTCTCTTTTCCCCTTAATATTCTCTTTTGCCTGGTGTTTAATGCAAGGATTTATTGTGGGCTTGTTTAGGAAATATTTTCCCATAAAACTCACAGCTATTCTAATCAGAGGCTTTATCTAGTATAAAGTTTTCATTGGGTATTCATTTCCTAACAGCAATAAACTAGTAAAATTCAAAATTACTTTCTCTCAAAACTTAAAACATCTGCAGTAAACTTTTTTCTTCTATCCTCCTCTCCACGTAATTCATTTAAAAACAATTATTACTACATATATGTTGCTGCTTTGATCCTGCTTTCCCGACTCCATTTCCAACTTGTTTTTTTTCTAAACCTTCCTTTGCAGAATCCGTGAGTAGCATGGATAGAACCTGTATATTTTTCTGCCTGATTTAAAGATATGACCCAGAGAGTTTAAATGACATCACCAAGGTTAAGGAACAATGTGGACATTTCATAGGTGCTGAGTCCCATGAAAAACATTACTGCAAACCTTGAAAGAGAATGTTATACTTGCAGAATTCTTCTCAGTAAATTTTCTTAGCTCTGCCAGCATAAAGAAGGCCATGTATCCCGGAGGAAATTGAGGTCCAAGGAGGTGAAAGAGAATTCACTAACCCTTAAATTGCTTATACAATTGATTTGTTCTGCTTTTCTTTCTTAGAAAACCTTGGGCAGACCCTTGGTGGTAAATTGAAAGACACATTTATACAGTTTGTTTTCCTTTATTATAAATTGCAGAATATTTTATGGGTGACCTTGACCACTAATTCTTTGTAACATTAAGAATGAGAAGGGTTATAGATTTGGGATTAAGGAAGTACAACATAGCATTTTTACATCTGTAAAACTACTACATGATTGTACTTCTGAGTTCATTAAATGCCATATCCCTAGGTCAATATAGCTTCTTCTGTGCTGCACTTCTTATTCTCTATTTCATGAGCTTGGAAAATTCGTAATAGCTTTCTACAGTTTCTCCAAAACCCCACCTGGTTAAAATAAGTTGAGCGTTAGATTAGACATGTTATTGGGAGGCATTTTTATTTCTGAAGGCTAATTCAGATCAGCAATGGATTAGTGATGGCATATCCCCTTAACCTCCAAAGTAATTTGTTTTTATGTTCTCAGCTTGGAATCATGCCCTCACTATTAATATTTCATACCGTCAAGTAAGGGTTTCAGTATGTCCATCTGCTAGACTGGCATAATGCCTGATACCCATATCTGAATGTTGCCCTTGTGAATGAGTAATAATGATTTTCAGCCTCCTTCAGCTGCCATGTTTTTTTTTCTCATTTTCTACATGATACTTAGTCTAAAGCAACATAAGATACGTTTCAGCACTTAAGTAACGTGTGTAAATAAATGACTTTGAAAGAAAAAACTAGCCCTAGGAAATAAATCTATTTCTGTAAGTTAGGTAACATAAGCTATTTAAATAGATTTCTAATTATTTAGTATATTCCCCCACTAGGTATGTTTTACATATTAAATGTTGAGAAAAATTAGTAGTGTACAAAAATGTTTTGGTAAGAAGTACCAAAGACATAAATTTTTAGTGAATGATATAAGAAGATGGAAAAAGTCAGTATTACATTGTGTGAAAGATCTCAACGTGTCCCATTAAAACTGTCGGTTGCCGAGTGGTGATTTAGCTCTCCTGATGATACTGTGGAGTGGAGACTTGTTCCCTTGATTCTAAGTACCTGCTAGAATATTGCAAATCTGAAGTCAATGCTTGGTCTCCCAAGATTGTTACAAAGGATATTAAAGTGTATTGATAACATTTCACCATATGAAGAGTTTTCTTGATGTGTTGGGAATAGGATAGTGGTGAGGAATGTCCTGACATCTCAGATTCAAATATTAGTTTCTTTATTCTGAGGTGTATGACCTGGGACAAATTACTGAGCCTTTTGTGCCTCTGTTTCTTCATCTATAAACACAAGGATAACAATGGGTTTTTGTAGGAATAAATAAAATAATGGCTATAAATCATTTGGTATACTAAATACTTAATATATGTTAGCTTATTATGTATTCCCTTAAGATACTTACAGGTCACTTCTGTCTGTCTGGGAACCATGCCCTGCCCAGTAATGCTCACAGTGGAGGACTAAAAGTCTTTGAAACAACTCAACATAAGAAGTCAGTGCCTTCTGGGGAGTCTACTAGCACTGACCCTTCCCTTCTCAAAACAGGTGTTTCTGAGTGCAGTTTGTGTTCTTCCTTTCCATCATGTTTCATGTTCACCAGTCTCACAGTCAGGGCACTTACCTGGGTTTAATGTCTTTTCTAAGTATATATATTTTTTGTGGAAAGTATGGTCACCTTGCAATAGTCCAATTTTATTTAGGGATAGCATACTGTTTGGGGATTTATAGGCGCTCAGCAAAGGCTTCATCACCATTTTCAGTGCTAATGTATTTATAATAAGATGAGAGTAAGGTTTCCTCACAGACTCAGCCCCTATGGCTCACCCTGTTGTTGCAAACTGCCTGTCTAAAGTGAACTTGCTGTCTGGAACATATAATAATTAAGTACATGAAAGGAAAAATAATTTACCACCTCATGTAAACAATATTAATTCATTATTTAATCAGGACATATTTATTAAGTATCTAATAAAGACCAGATAATTTTTGGTTGAAGCTGCCAACACAAATGAGAGTCATTGCCATTGAAGTGTTTTCCTTCTGGTGAGCAAAAGTGAGGGGCAGGGAGAGAGATCAAATCTATATACACCGAAGTGTAATATTTTTGTTTCAGCAGCCATGAGAGAATTATATATTGAGCACAAGTGTACCGCACGAGAAAGTAAAACATTTCTACCAGGTAGGTGACTATCAGAAGTGCCTTTATTGTTCAAATAACCTTTGGAGAGCCTAGTCCTAAAAGATGACTATTATTTGACGAGCTGCATGGGGATGGGAGGACTAAGATATTCAAAGGGTATAGTTGACTGATGCCATGTCAATAGTTTAATCTTTCACCAAAAGCAGAAATATTATTACATCTGTATATGGCAGGAACTCAATACATGAAAAAAAAATAACTGAAAAATACGATCATCCCCTAGGGAAGATGGTAATTATAAAGTTGTCACTTTTTCTAGGTACGATACTCCAAAATAATTATTCTCTGCAGTCAAAACGATCTTTTCCTAGTACACCTGGAATTTAAATTTGGGTTGGGGACACATGAGATGCCTCTTCTCAGCCCTCCTTTCTTCTTCCTTCCTTTCTGAATAACTCAGTCCAAAAGCCATTAGGTGAGGCTAAGAAAGATAGGTATCCATATAGAAATGGAGGTTGAAGTTGAGTGGAAGTAGAAATAGAAGGTATAATCACTATCCTACATGTTATCTGTTTGCATTTTCCCTGAAGGCAAGATTTCCCAGGCTTCCTCCCCACCCACCCTACCCAAATACAGCTAAAGACGTGTATGGCTTGAGTAGCACATACACATGATTATGGTAGGAAATTCTATATGTACACACACTGTCAGTTTTACTTATTTATCTGTTTATCTATTTTATTTATAAAGGAAGGGCTCAAGATATAGTTATTTCCATTTCTTTTTTAGTTTTTTTAACCATTATCCATCAGATATTTGCTTCTTCACTAAATCCCAGTACATGTGTACAGTGACATTAGAACTGTTAACCTATACTCCCATGGGAAACAACTTTATTAGCTATCATATAGTGCTTATGTATAGTTCCTTTAGTCCTTAGTCTTAGTCTCTATTGACTTCCTATGTTTCTTAGGTAAAATTTTCCCCATCACTAATCATCAGAGAAATGCAAATTAAAACCACAGTGAGATATCATCTCATACCAGTCAGACTAGTTTGTATCAAAAAGACAAGAAATTACAAGTGTTGGCAAGGATGTGAAAGAAAGGGAACACCTGTGCACTATTGGTGGGAATATAAATTGGTGCAGCCACTGTGCAAAGTACTACGGAGGTTCCTCATAAAACTAAAAATAGAAATACCATATGATCCAGTAATTCCTCTTCTGGGTATTTACCTAAGGAAAACAAAATTGCTAATTTGAAAAAATATGTGCACCCCTATCTTTGCTGTAGCATTATTTACAATAGCCAAGATATGGAAGCAACCTAAGTGTCCATCAGCAGATGAATGGACAAAGAAGACATGACACATATATAAATGGAATATTACTTGGCTATAAAAAGGAAAACCTTGTCATTTGTGAAAACATGGATGGATCTAGAGGGTGTAAGGCTAAGTGAAATAGACAGAAAAAGACAAATGTCATGTGATACCACTTATATGCAGAATCACAATGCATAAAACAAATGAACAAACAAACAAAATATAAATAGGTTCGTAACACCAGAGAACAAATTGAGGTTTGCAATAGGAGAGAGGTGTGGGGAAATGGGTGAAATAGGTGAAAAGGAAAAAGAGATTTAAACTTCTAATTATAAATAAGTTGTGGGATGAAAAGTACAGCATAGGAAATACAGTCAATACTATTATAGTAACTTTCTATGTTAACACAGGTAACTACACTTACCATGGTGAGAATTTCATAATATATATAATTGTTGAATCATTATGTTGTACACCTGACACCAATATAATATTTAATATCAACTGTATGTCAATAAAATAAATAAAGTGGGTTTCTTGTAGGCAGTATAGCATACAGGATATAGGTGGGTCTTGTTTTTTTTTTATCCATTCAGTTAGTCTATGTCTTCTGATTGGAGAATTTAGTCCATTCACTTTTGATGTAATTATTGATAGGTGTGTACTTACTGCTATCTTGTTAATTGTTTACTGATTGCTTTTATAATTCTTCCATGTACCTTTCTTCTTTTGCTCTCTTACTTTGCAGTTTGATGACTTTCTTTAATGGTATACTTACATTCTTTTCTGTTAACTTTTATTTATTTACTATAGATTTTTACTTTGTGGTTTCCACAAGGCTTACATATAACAACTTATATCTATGACAGTCTACTATAAGTTGATAGCAACTTAAGTTTGAGCCCATTTTGAAGTTCAAGATTTTTATTCTCACCTTCATTTTGTATTTTTAGTGTCAATTTTAATTGTGTATCCCTTAGCTAATTTTGTAATCATAGTTACTTTTACTACTTTTGTCTTTTAATCTCCATACTAGCTTTATAAGTGATTAATCAGCTCCTTCACAATATATTTGTTTCCCAATGAAATTTATTCTTTCATACATTTTCTTGTTACCAATCAGCACCCTTTCTTTTCACTTTAAAGGAGTCCTTTTAACACTTCTTATAAGGAAGTATAGTGGTAATTAACTCTTTATTTATTGGTAACTTATTTATTGTTTCTGTTGATCTCTTCTCTAGAATGTAAGCCTTTATAGGGTTTTTGTGTTTTTTTTTACTTTTATTCACTGACTACAATAGTGCCTGGCACACAATAAGATCTCAATAAATAACTTTCAAATTAAGAAAAATGAAAGCAATGATTTGGACAATATAAATATATATATGAAACAAAGTCATTTATTTTAAAACTTTTTAGTTTTTTGTATTGAAGTATAGTTGATATAAAATGTTACATTGGTTTCAAGTGTACAACATAATGATTTGACTGTTATCTACCTCACTAAATGCTCACCCCAACTACTGTAGTTACTATGTATCAACATAGAAATATGTTACAGAATTATTAACTATATTCTCCATGCTATAATTTCACCTACATGACTAATTTATAAATGATTAAGATTTTGTATATCTTTATCCCTTTCCCCTATTTTACCCACCCACTTTCAAAACTTTTTAACTTCCAAGGTGTTAAATTAGATAGTTTGCATGATTTTCTTTCTAACTGATGAAATAACAAATATTATAATGAAGCAAAGGTTAGTGACATTTTAATAAGCACCTTTTCTTTATTTGAAAGTTGGATTGCATGATGAGCAAAGTCAATGTTTTAGGTATGTCTGGATCAAAGAATGAAAATGAATTATATAGGAGAATAGAAATAAAAAAGAAGATCTAAAAGTATATAAGAAATACATAAAAGAAAAAAGTCAAGCTAGAAAGTAGTGCGAAAAATTTAAAAAATTTAGGGACTTCTACAAAAATGACTTTAAACAGAATCAAGTAAAAACAACTTAAGCAGTATGAGATACTTTAAAAAGTATGTTTTGGCTTCTTAAATATCTTTACATATTTTTTTGGATATTGCACATATGATATAAATACAACTATAATTTCAAAAGAAGCCATAATTTTGTGTTCTGAATATAATTGTTATAAAAATACAAATATAGCCTAATAGTTTGAAAACTGGATTCCCTTATATCCTGAAACTAATCCCTTTAAGAAACACTGAAATGGTAGAGAAAAATCTTTGTATAAACTAAGTTAAATATCTTTAATGGCATCAGATATAGAAAGGTCAAAGGGATACTGCAATAGGCAATGGAGGAATTCTGACATCAAGCCATGACTGGGTGATGGACCCTCATGGGCAGGAATAATACCTCACTCATCTGTATCGTGGTAGTATCTAGTCCTTACAATGCTCAAAATGAGGAGCTTAGTAAATATTTCTTGAAGAAACAAATGCAAGAATGAATGAAAGTTTCAATTTAATATTTAGTAAAGGTACTTTTAATTAAATAGGAGTAAAAATCTGACCTAGGGATTTAAGCTGAAATACCTTAGAAAATAGCAAACTATGTAATTACTTTGCTTGGGAAAGTACAAAAAATTTATTTACTATGTGTTCACAGAAGTGTTATAAAATGGTTTTTATTTTAATGTATCTTCAGAGAAGATTATTTTTTTCAGCCCATTAGAGAAAAGTATTTCTGTTACCCTTCACTTTGTTTGCATTGTGTAAATCTAAATTAGCAAATTTATTCTAGGGCCTTCTTTGGGAGAATTGTTCAACATGTTATCATTTTTATACGGTAAATGTTTTACAGAAATATTGCTATGTATCTTATTGACAGGCAGCTTCTGTTTCAACTTTTTAAGGAAAATGTAAAGAGATATTTGTATCATAGTTTAATGCATATTCAAGTACACATCTGCATATATTTAACAGGAAAAAAAACTGCCTGTGAGAATGGATTGCTATATACATATGGATGTTATGAAAAACATAATAAGCAATTTTGTGGATCTTAAATTTTCATTTATTCAAATTACCATCAAATATCTTACTCTTAAGTGGGTGTTTTAAGAATTTGAAATTAGTCTTAAATATTGGTATTTAACTATCTTCAATCACATAATTCACTGATTATGCATTGAACAAGTCTACAAAACACAGGTCTATTTTGTATCTCTATGGCATGGATATTTAGTATTTCATTGGACATTACAACTATATACACTAATGATTAATAAACATGCATGTTTCACACAAATGTGGCTTCTTGAGAAAGTTTGGGCTGTGGGTTCTGACTCTCCATTTAGTCATTCTTCAGGTTGACAGAAGAGCCTGGTTCAACTCATTATTTCAGTGTTTTAATGGACTTTTTATAACTTCAACATAGCTTTTTTTTGGTCTTCATTTCTTCTCTTTGTAAAACAAAACTAGAGGGACAAAAACTCAGTCCTGACCTGGTAGAGACCGGGTGCAACAGCACGGTAATATTCCTTTATGATGGTCTCAATACAGTTGTCTAAATGCACTTGGAAAGTAAGCTATTTAGTTAGTAGATTGTAATGACTTTCTGAAGCTACTGAGGGCAAAGTGCCTTTTTTGTTTGTTTTTCATGCAGTGCTTTGATTGCTATTGTCTTGTCTGGTAGAAAAGTCCCTGGGTACTTTAGCAGTGTTTATCCCTTGGAGTTTTGGAATGAAGACATGGAGAGCTGAAGCTGAATGGAACCTGAGTTCATCCCACCAGTGGATACGATGAGGACAAAGCCCGGAGGTGGCTTCTACCACAGGCAGCCCCAGCAGGTCCATGCGCTAAAGCCTGCTCCTTACAGACTCACGTCCATGCTCTTTCCTCTGCAGAGCATTCATCAGGCTGGGTTTACAAAAGTAAATCATTAACCATTGTCTCTTCTCATGATGATTTTTTTTTTTTTTGAGCACGCTAAATGCTCAGGTAGATAAAAATGGTGAATATTGTATGAGCTATCCCTGGCACACAGTATCAAATGCCAGTGGAAGTGTCGGACATCTGAGGCTTTCACTCCCTTGATTTTCAGTTACTGCGGCAAAACTGTAGTGCTCATAGGAGGCACTGCCTCTGTACAGCCCAGCACCCATCCCTCTAGCTAAGTCACGAGGCTTAGCCCGGGATCCAGAGCTGGGGATCTGACCACAGGTGGGAGGGTTTAGAGCACATAAAGCCTTCTATTTGCAGACATAGGATCAAATCACACCTGCTGCAAGTTTACTCCTGACCTTGAAGATCAAGTAGAGAAACAGCTTTCTACCTTATTCCTCATCTCTGGCTTCCTTCCCACATTTTCTCCTGCTTTCTCATCTAAACTCCAGGCTTTGTAACTTGCTGTCTTGCCAATGGGTTTCAGTCCAGGGCAAGTTTGCTATGGATTCAATGTGACCAAAGAAAATGAAAGCAAAACGTTCTTGGGGTGAAAGGGATATACCCAACTTTACTTCCAGGTGGCAGGTCAGTCACTAAACTCCCGTTCACTCAGAGCGAGTCTGCATGCAGCAAGCCGGTCTCTGCCTCTGGGCCCCTCTGTCCACACAGCAGTCCCGTGCAGCCGTCCTCCCGGCCTCTCTGAACAGTCGTCCCACACAGCCATCCTCTGGGCCCCTCTATCCACACAGTCGTCCTGCACAGCCATCCTCCAGGCCTCTGCACAGTCGTTCCTCACAGCCGTCCTCTGGGCCCCTCTGCACAGTCATCCCACACAGTTGTCCTCTGGGCCTCTGCTCTGCTCTCCTGCAGCCTTGCAGCCTTGCAGCCCTGCCACTGTGTTGCATTCAGAGCACTGGGTGGAGCTCTTTTTATAGAGTCAACAGCCATGTATTGCCCACAGGTGTGCAGGGAGCTAGTCAACCAGGGCCAGGTGAGAAACCTGGCCACAGGAACTCCCATTTTATCCACACTAGCTTTGGTCTCTACTCTGCTAGGATACTCCTTCCACAGGGACCTGCCTCTATTGTCTGGGACTCTGCTCTTTGTAGGCAGGTCTGCCTGGGACTAACTGCCCACCTGCCTGCCTGGAATTCCTGACGCTGGGCTCTGCTGCCTGTCGGGTTACTCTCTGAACCTTTGTTGGATCTCCTCATGCCAAATGACATTCTGGACAGTCAGCTTTTGCCTCCAGTCACGTCATAGTATATTATTCCCACATGCCATAGTATATTACGGGCTAGACTTTCTCCCAGCACCAGAGCTACATCTGACTCCCTGGAAACTGACTTTCCCTGGGAAGAGATGAACTTTCAAGTTCTGGCCACAACTGTCTGCCCCTGTCTTCTGCATGTAACTACACTCTCTGAGTACATCCAAAGGGCATTTCCAAATACTTTCTTTTTTATGTTCTAAACAATAGAACTTACTTTTTAATTAACTGGGAGTAAAACGTTTTACCTTAGAACTAAGAAGATTATGCTTATGTGAGTTGAAATGTAAGAAATAATGGTATATATTTTAAAAACCAATAAAACCTCTAAAACAAAATCACTGATTTAGTTAAAAAACATAACAAAACTGGATCACAGAGATCATTTACAATGGACTTTCTCAGTTATCCATAGAACTGTAAAATTAATTTAAACCAAACAATTATTTTTGTGGTGTTCGAAGCATTATGAATGATCTTCCAGGTAGCTGACTCACTTTCAGGAAATGGGGTTTTGCCATGCATAAACAGCTTTGGGTGTCTGGTTTTAAATCAAACCCGCATAATTTGGGTGTGATTTAAAATTGAACCCATCAGTTTTGGAAGAGGTCTGAGTTTGGCAAACGCTCATTTTTCTAAGAGCACATTCGTTCTTTGCATGAAGAGAGGTCATGGATGCACACCAAGTAATTTTCTGTTCCCCTTAATCAAAGAATTCAAATTCTCTCATGGAATTTTCTCTGTGACTTTACCAACGGTTTGTTAAACCTTTTTGTCTCACACTATTTGAGAGTAAGAGTTGGGCATTCTTGAGGCAAAAGACAAGAAAAATGGTTGTTTCTTTAAGTTAGCGGCATCTTTGTTTGAGCTGTGCGGCCACTGTGGCTTGCATTTTCTCAGTCTGTAAAACTGGGGACTTGGGCGCAGTGAGAAGGGAGAAGGTGCCATGTCTTCTGACTCCCTCACACCAAGAGATGAGAAGTCAGGGAACTATCTGGAAGGAAGCCCATCCCTTACCGGAATCTGCTCCTAAAGGCGGAAGACAAGAAAACCTGAAAGAGTTACTGAAATCGGCCTCTTCTTCCTTTACTCTAGTCTCAACTTTTTCCCATCTCCACCTAAGTGATTTTTCCTCAGCAAGGTGTCTCCCCCTGCTCCCCCCACCCACAAAAGTCCACCACAACTAAAAAATGCTTTTAGTATTTCTTTTTCTTCTTTGCAAGAGGGAATAAAAACAAAAAACTGGTGAGAAATAGATTTTTAGAGCTGGTAAAAGACTATGAGGATGACCAAAGAGTATTGCAAGTAAGAGAGATGAAGATGTAAGAGATGGAAAAAGAAAGAAAAAGTAAGTTTGGATTTGATTTGGGAGAACTCAGAAGAACAGAAGCTCCTTTAATCAGGATGACTTATTGTAAGTGCCTCTTGTGATTTCTGTCCTAATTCTCCCTCACTGAAGGCCACATAAAATGATATCTGACATCTTTAATTTTGTAGGTAGGGAAGACAGTGGGAACGGTCATATACTGAAAAACCTGAAGTTTGCTGCAAGTTGTCCTAATAGGGCAAAAGGAATAAAGGGTTTTGGTTTAAAAGCCTTGAGCTTTGAGCTTTGGACTCTGGACCCAGCTTTCTCATTCATATGAATTTTCCTAAAACTTTTGCTAAGGCACGTAATCAATTTTCGGTACTTCTTTAAAACTAAAAGAATAATTTTCTCCTTTCCTCATGGAGTGATGTTAACCTAGAGGAGTAAGCTTTCTAGAAAAAGTATTTTACACACTACAAAAGTCTGTAGAAACAGAAAATACTTCACTTATTTTATTTGCCTAATCCTCACTAAGGTAGTACAATTTTATTTAAAAGATTATAGTTTTTAGAATTTTCTGCAAGTTCCCCATTATATAAATGAAAAATAATCCCCATTATATAAATTTAAAAAATCATATATGTATATTACCAGTGTCACATTCTTTCCACATAGGCATTGCTGTTTCCATTTCACAGCTGAAGAAATAGAGCCTAACAAGATTAAGTCACCTGCCCAAGGTCACAGCATTGCTAAGTGGCTGAGCTATGATTCCAGGAGAGCTTAACTGGAGTTTTTCCATTAAGGGTGCCATGCCCTTTGGTTCCAGTGAATATTTAGACAAGCACCTGTGCTACAATATATACCCAAGTCAAATGGGCCTGCAGAGATTCAAGTCATTTTCCACAAAACGTGATCCTGTGGCATCTCTAAAGGCTGACGCTCATTGGATATTCTCCTCTTCAGTCCTTTTTGCTTATTTATTTCCGCAGACTCAGATCATCTACCAACACTGAGTGGAATAAAGATTGGGAGCAGACCAGCACAGAAGGCAGAAACATTTTTGCAAAGGGTGGGCTAGGTTTTTTCACAAAATTATCAAGAAGGCAAGCATCATTTTTAAATCTTTTGTCCAGGATCCAGTCTGCACTCCTCTCCTTTTAGGTTTTTCTCTCTTTTGATCTCATCCTTTCAGAACTGATTGTCATAAGGCATCTGTTTTTAATTGTTTATATCTTAGTGGGAAGAAATCCAGTTGTTAAGCAACCCTGCCCTGGAAATATTCATTATCTATCATTTGGCCTGAAATAATTTGTCTTTGGATCAAAGAATTTCATGAATCAAAAAAGTAGGAGAGAGCTTTCAAGTAAAGTGTGTGCATGCATGCACGTATATGGGGGATTTTTAGAGAACAGTGGGCCCTTCCACACTAGCTGAGGTGATAGCAAAGGGGAGAGATGAAAGTAACATTTATTAAAACAAGCACTTTTTTTTAGCAAATGAATATCTATTGAGATAGGTAATTAAGTTATTTCAAGGTGTTTAAATATTTATATTTATCTTGTGCTTTAAGCATTCATGAGTTTCTACATACATATTTAAGGTTTTATTGTGGCCCTGTAAAGTATTGCTCCCAATTTGAGGGCAATGACATGGCTAATATGACAAACCCAGCTGGGGACACAACCAAGCCTGATCCCCAGGTTTGGGTTCTTGCCAGGGTCTGAGGTCAATTCACTGCCCAAGTTGGGCAGACAAGGGCTGTGCCCTTGGGACTTGAGGAAGCCAGGCCTGAGGCTTAGTTAGATGACAGTGAAAGAAGAAACTGGGGAGCTTTGCCTGCTTCAGGGGTTTCTCTTGGGTGACTTTGAAGAAGGCACCCAAAGAGGTCATGCTGTCTCCTTCACGGCACAGGAACTGAGGGCCGGAATAGACCCATTTACAGATGGAAGAGAGAAAAAATAATTTCTGGCTGTGGAAATGGGACCTACATCCCTTGATAAGAATCTTTTGCTATACCTGGGAAAATAAATGGACTTCCTAGAATCATGATCTTACCCAATGATTATTATTTTCAATTCTACCAAAACAAAATTTGAGATTTCATTCAGCTTTATAAGACTTTTATGTATGGCAAGGTAATCACTTTTATGTTATGTCTGTCTGTTTCCTGAAATGCCTGTCCTCAGAATGATTGGGTAATAAAATAATTCTATTTATTAGTGAAATCCAGCCACAGCATAAAAAATATATATATGTTAGGTTTGTTTTTCCTGGGTTCATTTATGATGCTTATGGGGGCTGTGTGAGTCTGTAAGAGTCATATAAATTATTGGAACAGAGAGTCAAGACATTTTTTTATTTGTGCTGAATGGGGGAAAATGGAGTCAGGAGGGGTATTTGACTGCTTCTGCATATGAAGCTCATCACCCCCCAAATAAATCAGTGGAAAGGACGGAAGAAGAGAATATCCGATGAGTGTCATGCTTTGGAGATGCCATAGGAACATGATTTGTAGAAAATGAATTGAATCTCTGCAGGCACATTTGACTTGGTGTATATTGTAGCATCAGCAGTTGTGTAAATACTCCTTGGAACCGAAGGACACGGTGCCCTTAATGGAAAAACCAGGACCACATTCACCCATCACTGGCTCCTTTTGTGGGCTTCAACCACTCTTTACACCATCCTGGGAAACAGAATAGCCTGCGTGCGAGTGTGTTCAACTTCACTTCCTGTAGAGGGAGATGCAGTATTTCTTGGCTGATGGAAGTGTCTGGAATAAACCAGTGCATTTCCAAGGAAGTAATGTCCTTCCTGTGCCTCTGCTATGTCAACAACAAAGTTCTGTTTTCCTTGGTTTCAAGAAACAGCTTGGAGACACTTTAAATTCTCTAGGGCCTGGCATAGCAGCTGCAGCACAGAAAGCTGTAGGTGCTGTGGAACAGGTAGGGGCCGAGGTCAGGGCTGGGGGCAGATAGACTGGCCCTGCTCAGCTCAGCCCGCACAGTGGGGTGTTTCAGATCTGAAACATGTACAAGCCTTCCCAAAGGTCTGTGTCTCCTGTCACGGCCACAGAGGCTGTCGTTTAGTGAGGAACCCGAGCCAAGACAGATACACAGTGGTTAGGATATTTGATCATAGAAAATGCTTTTTCTCAAGAAAGTTTAGAAAATGTAATGTGAAAAAAGATTATCATAGAGACAATGATTTCTTAGTGAAATATTCTGATAATGATTTTTAAATTCTTTGTGGAAAAGTAAAACTAGCTTTCTGTGGATGAATAAAAAAGGTGCCCCCTGAGGAGCTGGTGTCGCTTTGTAGTGCTAGTTCTCCACCTTCATTCAAAGCAGACTTGACTGTGATCAGGTCACATGTATTCCAAGCTATTTGCTTAGAAGTATTCAGATAATGCAACCCTGTGACCTCTCCTGGCTTGTGTTATAGGCGTCATGGTTCAAAGCCAGGAAGGTCTTTCTGGGTCGTAACTGAACTCTTGTCCTCTGGCACTGCTCACTTGTCTGCATTATTTATGGGATCCCTGTCCACATCCATCACTTGGAAATGGTATCAGTTGATTTTTAGACAGAAAAAAGTTGCTAAGTAAGTATCTACAGGAAATGACTAGGACCCAGTTACCATCCTTCAGGAAGATATATTTCATGAGTGTTATTTTTAATAAAAATGGGTGTAAATAAATCCAAAACATGGAAGGAGCTATCATCCCAAGAAGTGAACGTTGGGCTCTCTAACAGGAGGCTTCAAAGAGGAGGGACCCAGCCCCAAAATACCCCATTCCAGTCTCTCCCGTCTTAGTCCAATCCATTACGTGGCACTCAAGTCACTTAATTCACTTCAGTTTTACTTGGTAGAACTCAACTCAACAATCTTTAAATACAGCAAGAGTTTTCACATGTTGCTGTAGAAAGGAAGTCCCCTCTGTGAATGCCACGCATCCTGGAAAAGCAATGAATGACTTGGGTGAGAGAAAGAGGACCCACTTAGAGAGGAGATCAACCACGTCACCATCAGAGACGACACAGGAGAATTAGAGCGGAACCAGGGAGGACGAAGAGAGCTTGGTTTGGGGAAGAAAGCAGAGAGCACAGCCTCAACAAAGAACTCCTTAGAAAACTCCAAGATTCCTGTACAGAAAAGGTCTCAGGATGTCAAGATGCCTGGGTGATATTCTTATAGAGCAAGGAGAGAGTGGGATTAACAGATCTTGTTTTTAAATCACGAATTTTTTTTTATATTCACTGGCACAATGAGAGTCAGGGATTGTTTACTGATTCTAATTTCAGTAGAATTAATAGTGAGGGAAAAAAAGGATATACAACAAGTTTTGAAGAATGTGGAGTTACCGTGACGGGTAGTGGGGGCAGGCTTTAGGCAAGTGAAATGTGTAAAATCCCTGGATATGTCCTTGATTTACAAATAGAAGAACTCCCATTTTGATTTCAAATAATAGGGTTGTGATCATTATTTATGAAAGATTCAAGTCAATAGGCACAATGAACCCGAACTTTAAAACCTGTTTTGTTTTTTAAGTTCCAATACCCAGCAGGGCACACTGTACTGTTGACTTTGCTAATTGCTCTTTTGTATCCATAAGTGATGAAACAGACTTAAATAAGTCAAACAACAATGGATAGCTATTTTCAGAAATGCATGAATATATAAATGACTGAACAATACAACGATCAGTACTCTAACAGCTTAGCAGAAATAGAATCGTTGTTTTATTAAATCCATTACCAAGGTATTTGGGGCACATTCTCTTGGAAGTGAGAGCTTATTCTGCCTTATTATAAGAAGAGGCATTGCAGGTCATATCCCCTGACTGTCCTTTCTAACCATGGAAAGTTACATTTTGTTTTATTGCAACTCTTTCAGTTTTTTCAAGCATATTTAAAAGCAGGTTTTTTTTCCCAAAGTGCAAACTTAGTTTCACTTAATGGTTTCTTGTTAGATCACTAGATTGATTGGAAGTTAGTATTTATTTGGTTGAGTGATACTTAAAATTATCAGGGAAAAAATTAATGTCAAATAACAGGAGCAAAACTGCAAATGTAATATCATAAATCTTAACTGATTGGAACTTGGTTTGATGTATAATTAAGAAAACTGCAATAATCTGGAAAGATGCCTCAAACCGTTCTACTAAAAAAGGAACCTCCTGACCCGAGAAACAGAAAGCAGTGATGAGATGAGACACTCATTGTAAAAGAATCAACTTCTGAGTTGGAATCTCCTATGTTCCCCCCTCAGGGTTCTCATTTGAAGAATGTAAGCACAGTGTTTTTTTTTTTTTTTTAAAGAATGGGGAGATTTCTATGTACAAGCCTGCTTGCAAAGAAAAAGGGGCAGGATAAAGTGACAGGACATTTAGAGAGGGCTGGATAAGTACGGCCGCACAATATTGTCCTTGCAGTCTGAGATTTATGAGGAAGGTGATTCTAAAGGGCCAAGGGGTTCTCTGCTGGGATAGGATGCAAGATTCCATTCGCCTCCAAATGTAGTTAGCTGCCCCTGTGGTTTGGTTTTGGGGAATGTTAGCCTGAGATTTGCTCCTTCAAACACCTGCCATTTTTTCTTAGGATTGAAGAGGGTCTTTTGGAGTCACTTATCAAAATAATAAATGTGGAAGCATTACCCAAAACTCTCTTATGTGATGTGATACTTCAGCATTTAACCCTTAGTAAGGATTAACAGGGATAAAACACAAAACACTTTCGGAGTGGCAGGAAGCCTCCTTAGAGAAACTCCCCGTTTCCCATTTTGGCTGAGGCTTACTGACAAGGCCAGGAACACAGCACCTTTACTCTGCAATCTAACTTTCAGTGACTCAGCTTAGAAGCCAGCCTGCTGAAGAGGGTCTGGCTGAGTCATGCTCTTTGTTCCTGGGCTCCACTACAGCCTTGGCACTCTGAGACAACTTATTTGCATGCGTTGGGAGCAGATAAGGTCACTCCCCCCTTAGATTTGAGCACAGCGTTTCAAATGGTAACAAAACTGTTGAAACAACTGGACTCAAAATGAGGGGACCCAGCTCTGACACTAATGAGCTGCATGATCATGAACAACCTATGAGCCTCTCAAAATCTCATTTTCCTTCTCAGATCAAAGGGATTGAACAAGATTGTTCTATGATCATTGCCTTAGATATTGGATGACACTGGTATCCAGAAAGTAAAACTAGCAACAACTCCATTGGGAGTTTGCAGTAATTGTTCGCTCATAAGTCTTGCTACTCTGAGTAACATTTTAAATGTTACATTTTACTTGCTTATTAAGACTGAGATATTTATTATCTATAATAAACATGAACAATGGAGGCATAAACAATGGAGGCAACCTCTGTGATGAGTGCTAAATTTCAAAACTGCAACCCTAGTTGAGGTTTTGAACCTTTAAAGCACCCCAATCATTTAAACAAGGCTGATTGACTAATTTTTTGAAATTGTTTGTAATTAGTTATATATATTAGAGAAATTCTCATTTCCCAGAATCTACAGATGTTTCAGGTAAGTGAGCAGATGGTTAGTAGCAAAGACAGGCTGGCTATTTGTTGCAAAGCACAGAAGCACATTTCCTAGAGTAGGGAGACGGGGATTGGCGTCATGCCAACAGTGAGGGGAAAAACTTAGATACTGTGGACTGTTTTCCCTGATACATAGCAAACTATCATACTTTAGGCCATAGCTACCTTTCTCAGAGTAATTTTGTCAGTAGACAAAGTTTTAAAAGATTGAAAGTCACCATAAACTATCGCTTTGTTATTCATGTTCTAGTTACTAAGTACAATGTTTGGCAAAGTTTCTCAACTATGATTAATTTACTTGTATTGTATGGAAAACACTAAGAACATAAGATTCAGAATTATTTTGAAATGCCCACAATTCTTAACACATTTACAATGAATATGCATTTATAAGTTTAATATAAATAAAACAACAAAAAAAACCCCACACAAAACAAATAGTAATTTGATATGATGGTTGGTATTGCTTTGTGGAACTAACAAAGCAGTAAGAACAGGGCACTAATGTCTCAATAGAGCTGTCATTAAAAATAAAGACTACCACACTAGCCATCTGATGTAAATTTCTTTGCAGAATCTACAGTCCATCCTTTGAAACCACTGGAACAAGGTCTGTTTCAGAATTTAAAGTCTTTCAGATTTTAGAAAGGGGCAAGACCCAATAATCAGGCATGATAATCTCTTTGCATTATATGAATACAAACATATTCACAGCAAAATACACAAAATCTATCAGTAGCCTCACAGTCAAACAGATCAAGCTTGCTACCAAATGAGTCAAAGTTTTTATATTAGCTTTTTTTGACTTTCAGAACTTCCTACATTTGTGGCTATAGGTCTACAGGCCTTTACTACAATATGCTTGTAAGTTTTTTTATTTTTACATTCTGTAAAACCTTCTTTCAGACAGCACCATGTGAAATCTTTCAGTTTTCATGGGATGGAAACATCATATTAATATTAACTTCATCTCCATTTAAAAAAAACTTATTTGCAGAATCTACAGTCCATCCTATAGTTAAAATTAATTTCTATATAGTTAAAATAATTCTTGTAGAGCATTTGCTAATCATCAAGAAATGTCCTGGAAATTTCAAAAACCTCAGACACTAGTTTGAGAAATGAACCCAGATCTAATACATTTGAAAACCAAATACATAGACCTCAGAAACCACATAAAGTGGTTTAGCTCTTGAAATACCAAAACAATAACCTATTACAAAGCTTTTTGAGAGCTGATCTTGTGACCTGAACCTTAGAGTTACGGAAGGTGAAGATGGAGGTATTCCAGAAGATACCACATGCTAGCACCCATCATTTGGGTATTAGGTACATTACCTCACCGAAACTTGAAGAACCCAGATTCCAAGGGCACACAGTGTTATAGCTCAGAGCCACTGCATTTTGCTGTGTTTATGAATGAATAAATGATACAGCAACATTAAGTTTTTGCCCACAAATTATGTTTCCAGTTTGCTCTACATAGAAAGAAAAAAGCAATGAGTGAGCACGAGGCCTAGGTTTTGCCGTAATTCTGTTTTATTTTAATTTTGTGTTTAGCTCTGGGCAAGTCACTCTCCCTAAGTCATCGCCAGTTGCTTGGTCTGCTAAGGGCTCTACCTGTCTCTCGGAGTGTCATACGGTTTACTGAGAGTTTGGGTGTACATGCAAGGGCTTTGCCAAAAGAGATGCACTGTGAGAATCTAAGTGAATAGTTACCAACCAGCACACCTCTGGGCACCAACAGAGACCAGAGCCCTCTGGCTGGCCTGTGCTCTGAGGCTCCAGATGATGCTGAGTCAACTGCTCTTTCCCTTATCAGCTTACTTCCTTCACCTGGGGAACTTAAAAGTAACTGATAGGCAACATAAATATGACTACTTTGCAGTGCATGTGTTTCTTGATTTCTATTTTGGTGAACTTCTTTGCAGTTTTTGTGTGCACTGGTAGACTATATACGCTTCTGGTCAGCATCTGTTTATTTATTATTTGTATCTCATAGTCTCACTCCTGTCCCATGGTGGGCCAATTGCTTTGCAGAAAGCAACAGTTGAGTAACTGTCTCTGTTTAATAAATTAAAATATAATGAAACATATACAGCCTTTAAAAATGGAGGATATCTAAAAATCCACTTTTTCCAAACTTGGATACATCTACTCACATACAAATTATTATTCTAGTAATTAAGAGACGTTGGGAGAAAATCAAGGTTAAATTAATCTTTTGATAATATTAATAAGTTTCTTAAATATCTTCTAATGTGCATGTGAAAGATAGTTACTCTCCAATATAAATGGACAAAACTGGATTAATGATTCAATAAAAATACAGAACTGGGTAAATGATTAAATAATGCACAATATTCTGTGTCATATCTCATTGGCCTGAACTTAGAGTAAGATTTTCAGGAAAGTTGCTAGGTTAGTATTAATCAAGTTAAAATTGTGCTGGAATTGATCATGTTGAGAAATCTTATTTATAATTATTTGAAAGGAAGGAATCATATTACAATAGGGGAAGACAACAAATGTGTGAATTCATAAAGCTACAGACTGATTTGTCCAGAATCTCAGACTACTTTTATCACTCTATTTTACACAATAGAAGATTCTGTGTTCAAATAATATTTTAAGTTTTCGGACTTTTTTTCCTATTTATTCATGATTGATTTACTATTAATTCATAAAAGTGTTAGTCTTCTTTTAATTTGGCGGTTGTGGTAGATTGCAAAATATGGTCATAACTTCCTTATTTGCATGCCCATTTGCAAAGTGCCATCCCTATTGTACCCACCAAGGTAGTCTCTTTCCCACCTCTGCCCCTTGAATCTGCTTAGCAACTTGCTTTGACTAATAGAATGTGCAGGAGCTGACACTGCAATTTTTGAGATGAGACCTCAAAAGACATCATAATTTCTGCTTTACCCTTTTGGAACTCTGCGAGCATCGGCTCTGAGAAGTCTGGGATGAGGGAACCACACTGAGAAGGAAGGCCCAGCCTCCCCGAACATTCTAGCCACCCCAGCTGAGGCCTCCGAGCTGCTAAGCTGCAGACCTGGAGCCATGTTAGCCACCCCATTCCCAGCCAATCGATTTGACGGCTGTAACCCTGAGAGATGCCAGGGGAATTCAGCCACAGAACTGCCCAGCTGAACTGAGCCCAAATTGCAGAATTATGAGTGAATACAAGGGTTTTGCTTGAAGGCACTAAATCTGAGATGGTTTGAAATGCCTACATCACTGATGATTTCAATAACTAATGCAATGGTAATAGTTTCTTTTCTGTTTTCATTTCCCCCCTAGAAATAAAAAGCAGGGCTTTGAAATCAATACAAAGCCAAAGTTGTAAGTTAACTTGAAATTAGAAATAGAGTGATGTGTATGGATTTATTGGTACAAATTATTTTCACCATATCCTAGAGGCCCATTAAAAGTTTTAAATGAAAATAAGAAACATTCACATTAACTTTAAAGAGTCATCTCTACCATACCTACTTATGTATATGTTTCTCATCATCACAACCAAAGTTTGTGAAGATTACATGTCTAATTTATGCCCTGATTCATACACTACAAACACATTCCCCCCACCACAGTGCAAGGAGTATCCTCATGCCTGTCCATCTTAAATTCTACTTCTGAAATGTTACTTCTAAGTAAAGCTTTCAGTTGGTATTAAATGAGTTAATATACATGAATACTGTCATGGTGGGGCTGTAATTTTTTGCCTGTAATTCATGTGTTTAATTTTTTGCTTATGTATTATGTTCTTTACTTTGTATTTATGAGTGATGCATCAGTGTCATTAGGGAAATTTGTATAGGCTTCATCAAATACCTCGACTACACCAGTTTTTTAGATGGGAGGTATTTTAAGGTCCAGATATTATTTTTCTCTGGGACACTGTCATTGAGATGTTAGACCCAAACAAACCTTTTAGAATACAGTGTGACAATGTTTCCTTTGAAAGTTGTATTTTTACCTGCTCTAGGTTATTACATACCATACTTCCCCAAACTATCACAAGCTTGCTGTGAAAAGAAGTAATACACGGTCCACGTTAAAAAAAAAGTTGCTGAGACTGTAACATCAATTTTACGGCAAATGTTTTGTCTTTATGGCATGTAGGATCTCTTCAGAAATATAAGACAGCAGAAGCAGCAAGAAAAACACTTTTACTTTTGGTTACATACACAATATGCTGTGTCACCACTCTGTGTTCCTGTGAGACTGTTTTGGTTTATAAGGTTTCCTTTTCCCAGCATTGTGATGTGCAAGGATAAATAGCAAATAAAAATCATGTCCCTTTTTGCCCTGTAGCAACTGGTTTTGATATTCGAAAATTCTCTTCTTATCACAATATGTATTACTTTTCATTTTTGTATCACAATATGTATTACTTGCCTTTGTACCCAGAAAATACAAATTCATTTATCTATGTCTTTACGTTCCTTCACACCCTAGAACACATGAGGAGTCAGTATATATAGTAAAGCAGGATGGCACAGCCGAGTTCTACTTAGAAGTTGGGCTGCATGTACCAAAAAGCGCATTTCCCGGGCAGCAGCTTTACATCTGTCCTTTCTGCCAAGACAAGGAAACTGGTCATACTATTGAAGAGCAGCAGTGGTGCCACTGGCGCACTGTCCCTTCTCCCTCCCACTGAACCGGCACTGAACAAGCTATTAAAAGACCATGGAATGCAGACAACAGATTAGACAACTAAAGCACTGTCGCTTGTGAAGAGAGGTTTGGTGACAACGACTGAGTTCCTAACCTTCTTACCTCTGAAGGTCACCCAAATTTTGATAAGTGACCTTTGGAAGAAAAGTTAAGGAAAACAGTCAAAAATAGACCAAGTCTGAATTTAGTTACTTTTCTGAAAAAAATAAACAAGACAATGTAGTTTTTATAGTGTCGTCACTCAATGAGCCATCTGTTTGGCATAGATCATGGTAGCTTGATTATCATATTTAATGTGATGCAGATCTAAGTGTTTATGAATTTACTACTATAAGTTAACTAGTCAATTAACTAATATGCTACTACTACTATGGTCTTTCCCACACACCTCTGAGGACAAAAGTTGGGTCTTTGTCAGATTGGGAAATGTGTAATAAATTTACAAACCTCTTGTTGAAATCAAAGTTGGCTTGCTTATGCCATTACTTATTTAGATATGTTCTAGATTTATGTCTCCAATAATTATGATGAATTGTTGGTTAACCCGTCTATCCTCCTGTCTCTCTCTTGTGTGATCACTGCAAGTGTAATCCTGAAAGTGGGTTATCACAGTCAAGGAGTAAAGATTGGATCACCAGGACCCCCATGACAGGCCATGTGGTTTTCTGACACCTGCCCCCATCACATTGTCATGAGTAGGTATTGTGGAGAGTCAATCTGGCTCCCTAAATGTGGTCTTAGCTCTTCATGTGTTGACCTGTACCAAAGACTTCATCCCTATCTACCTCACAAGGCTGATAAAAAAGTAAAAGCATCAAAAATTCTGAGTGAAGAGGGGCAATGTGTCCATGGCACTCTATATCTTTTTGAGCCAAACAATTCCTAGAGTGTCTTACAAACCATATGAATCAGGAGAGTGGTGGGGAGGGCCCAGAAAGCTGGCCTCATTATTTACTGAACAAAACTTTATTTCTGAGGAAATAAATCTTTTTGACAATGATCAAGAAGCAGGTAATAGAATATTCTTGGTGGGCTGGGTGCATCACCATGATCCCAGGATTAAGACCTGTGTGTGACACTCAGCGTCAGGATTAGGGGGTTACAGTCCTAACAAACAACAAGTTAGGAAAGCTCCAAAATCTGACATTTTAAAGAAACAGATCCAAAATAACATTTTAGCATGGAGGTTTCAAATTGTGCTTTGTAGAGCACAAGATTTCATACAGGAAAAAATGCCTTCATTATTACTGTAAGGTACGAAGAAGAGACTCCAAGAGTCACTAATCTTTCTCTTCCTACAGAGCAGCTATGTTCTTGTCTGTTTTACATACTAGAGGTTGGGCTTCCATATATGATTCTGCATGAGGAACAATTCCACTAATAAGTTTTAAAACCACGAATTTAACATAAAAAGAAACTAAAGATTCAGATTTCATATTTGGGTGGCCTTTGAGAAGAAGGATAACAAGGATGATTTATAATGTGCCATTACTGTTTTATCTCTATTATTTATCTGTGGTTTATTCATGGGCACACAAAATCCATTAAACATGCAGCATGGTTGTAGAAGTATTTGTATTTTAAGTAAAACTCATACCTTGAGGAATGAATGGAGGGAAATAGAATGCAAAATAAAGAAAAAAAAAACTACACAGGTGCTGTGGAAAACTAGATTAGCTTATTCAATGCAGAAGACACTAGTTAAGGGATAAAACCTCCGCTGGACACTAAATGTGTAGCTTTGAATGAAAGGTGGGAGTAGGGAAAGGAAAGGAGATATTCACTTATAGAACCTGGAAGCAGGTGGAGAAAAATGGACTTTGAGAGTCTTATATGGAGAAATACACTTGAAAATAGTTTTGTCCCACCTAAATAGATTTCGAAAGCTCCCAGCACAGTGTGGCAGGAAAGAATACACCTTGTGCTGGGGCATCTACCCTACAGCATCTGAGTGGGAGCAGGCCTGCTCCTCCTGAAGTCCTGGCAGTGCAGTACTGCAAATAGGAAAGAGCTCGTGCAAATATTTTAAAAACTGCAGTTGGAGTTTAAAACAGGAAGTGCCTTTGAAATTCATGTTTACCTCTAAATAGGAAAAAGACTAGAGTTATGGGGATCTTGATGCATGAATGTCCAACATGACTTGGACTGGAAGGTGACAGAGAAGCATGTCACAGGGGACATATATCCAGAAAAATAGCAAAGGAACACAAATGCAAGGCTCTGTTTTCTGGTCTTCCTCATGCTCAGTGCAAACATTGTACACTGCAATTTTTTTCATTTCTTAGCACCCAAATTATCAGAACAAAATTGTCCAATCTGTCAGCAACAAGCCTTCTAGGTTATATTCCTAAAATACAAATGAAATCCATCTGTTGATCTCCATTTCCACTGTTAATTACTCTAGCGACAGCCCTCTGTAGGCTGGATGACTGTAATAGTCTCCCTTCTACTCTTATTTAACTTATATTTCTTGCACATTTGTCAGAGCAATATTTAAAATATGTAAATCAGAGCATGTCATTAAAGCTCTATAATGGCTCCCCAATGAACCAAAAGTCATCTCCTGACTCCAGCCTGTAAGGGTCATGATTTGGCCCTTGCCTACCATTTACCTCATCTCAATCACTGCCATCCTCACTATTTCAGTCACAGTACATTTTCTTTTCCTGCAACATGCCCAACCCCAGGTCAGGCCTGTGGGTACTGACTTTGAGTGCATTTCCTCAGCTCTTCAATGGCTGGACCCCTCTCCATCTCCAGGGCTCAGACTATCATCTTCTCAGGGAGATCTTGGAACAACCAACCAGTCCACCTCCCCCAACAAGGTTATTTTCTTTATATATCACCCAATGTACTATCTGCTTCATAATAATATCTGAAATTATACTTTTCTTTTCTTTTTCTTTTTTGATCTGTCTTCTCACATACAATGTGATTTCAGCAAGGTGAGGATCTTCCTTTGCATGTGTCTCCATAGACCTTAAACTGTGTCCAAAATGTTATAAGCACATAACAAGAGCTCAAGAATTGTTTTTAAAAAACCTCTAGGTGTTCCTATTTAGAATTCCAACTTTACAAAGGTAATTTTTCCCCATAATTAAATAGCAACCTATATTTTATGGAAGACATGCAAAGCAAAATAGAAACCATGAGTGATATGAAAAGAAACAGCTGGTCTTCACAGTGGTGCCCCGAACACACCCACATGTATCTGCTGGTAAGTGGCTGAACAGGGAACTCTCTGCGAGTCATCAAGTGACTTCGGCCTCATAGTTCTGTCATGCCACTATCAAAAGTGGTTGACTTACAATTTATAAAATATTTTTTACCCTAAAAATCGTGGTGGGAATCTTTTCTCATATTACAGAAGTGGTGATGAATTTTTATTTTTGAAATTTGATCCTACATTGTTAATAGTTTCTTTTCTATTCAATTTAAAGGCATGTTATTCCTGTCAGCAGTCCTTTCTCTTCTCACAGATTATGCTCCCAGTCCCAGTGCTCTAAAGGCAGCTGGTTACATATAACCCGTTCATAACTTTCTGAGAAACGTTCAAGACTTAAGAATGTTTAGTGATGGTCAAAGTTCCACACAGAATCAAGACACTCAGTTCACTTTTAGTTTTTCCTTCTACTACCCTGACGAGAGAGGGAGAGGGAGAGAGGTAGTCTCATCCTCTTCCATTTATCAAAAACACTGACAAAGAAATGGTTAAGAATAGTGTGCAAGGTTGGTGGGGTGATTCAAGTCTCCCACAGCTGAGAGGTTACTGAATTCAGAGCTGTGCTGAGTTTCCTGATCTATTCCTAGTCTCCTGACAGACAAAGGTTTCACCCACAAACTGCAATCAGCACGGGAGTTATATTAAGGAGAGGAGGCTGATGTATTTCTAAGTACATCGGCAGGGAAAGAGGTGGAAGCCATCAGATGCAGGCAGGACATCACTAAGTATCAGAAGAGTCCAGCCTAGTAAATACAGCCCCCAGGCGTGTGAGCGGGAGAATGGAAAAACAGTGAGCATATTTGTTTTAACGATTCTTCCCTATGGGTCTTTCCACAAAATCTGGAGTGCTGTAGGGAAATGGACTCTTGGCTAAGGGCAATGGGCAACCTTAGGAATTTGAAAGCAGGAACATGTGTCAAGAGTTAAGTGATCTCGTTCAACAGGGCCAGATGAAAGCTACAGAAATGGGCACCTGCTAATGTTTACAATTTCCCCCTGCAGTGACCCTCAGAGCCTTTATTTACTTACAGGAAAATAGAGCACTATCTTGTTTGTATATCTGTGTTACTGTAGTGATGTTAATAAGCTATATATGATGCATATTGTATTCATATATATATGTTTATTTACATGTATATTATTTTATTTTATGACTCCTATGAATTGACTCTACTGGCAAAGGTTCACCACCTCAAGTTATTTATCTTCTGTGTAACTGGCCATATTTACAGATACAAAAGCTTCTTTCTTCTTGATATCGAAATAAACATGTGTTTTTGACATCTTATCAACTAACTGTACAAGAAACATATATATCAGAGCATTTTGTAAATGAAATAAGAGGGTCTGCACCTTATTTCTATTTTCTAGGTTTAGATAGACATTCTATTTTTATCCAAATCATTACATTTACTAAAAATCCAGCACTTAAATTACATTTAAAGAAATGATATTACGAATATGGGGGCCAAATAGTAAAGATTTTAGGTTCTGTGGACCACAAAAGTTCCCTGTCACTGCATAATCTTTCCTTTTGAACAATCCTTTAAAAATGTAAGAATGATTCTTAGTTCTAGGGCTGTGTAAGAAAGGCTGCCTGTGAATTTGGCCCTTGGATCTTAATTTGCTGACCCTTGGAATAAGTAATGGAAATTATGCTCTAGCATTTGCTTTGCTTCAGCCAAATAGCCTCACTTTTCCTCTTCAGCATAAGGGGGATAATAATATAAGCAGACAGAATTGACAGATATTCTGTATTATGAGGGAGATGGCTCACTTGGAGAGTAGGGATGCTAGACACTTCTAATACCCACAGTAGTGAAGTCAATCTTAGTCTACTCTAGTACAATCTTAGAAAAAATGTGACCCAATATATCATTGGTAGCTATTTTTCTTTGTTTCCAGAAAAGGCAAGCCTTTGTAATTCTGAAATGCCATCTTCAATATAGTTTTTGTGATGCTTAAATTGGACTAGGTTGGGCAGAGATAAGAATCACCACTTCTCATCTGTGATAAAATGATTTTCATTTCTCTTTTTTCCCCTGCTTTCAGTCCAGATCTTCAGTCTTGGTAACTAAAAATGACAACAATAGGGCTGTGTGCATACTTGACATTTTTGTTTGCAGAGTTCTCATTTCTAAATGAAAATGAAGATAATTTCTCTGTTTTTGTTTTTAATAATACTTGTCAAAGATTCAACCCCCTGATAGTTTAATCAAATTATCTTCAAAGCAGACCAATTTATGTATTTATTGCCTCAGTATATCCACAGACAAGCACTCAGATATTGCACGCTTTCATTCAAATGTTGCATATGCTCATTCTAGTGGTATCTTTCCTGTCCTGCAGTTGCACTTGACTGGCTAATTCAATGCATGAAGGATGAGGGAAGGACTATGGCCTTGGTAGCAACATTTTGAGCATGGTGTCCTTTGTCCCATAACCTTTGGGGACAGTTTTCTCTCATCTGGTGGCAATTTTTCTAGTTGTGTAGTGTACATCTAGCCCATGACATTCCAAATTAGACTTGTAAGTCATCTCATTTTCATTTAGAAATGAGAACTCTGCAAACAAAAATGTCAAGTATGCACACAGCCCTATTGTTGTCATTATTAGTTACCAAGACTGAAGATTTGGACTGAAAGCAGGGGAAAAGAAAAAGAGATGAAAATCATTTTATCACACACATTCCAAATTAGACTTGTAATTTGGTGAAGGCCTTGTGAATTTGGGGTAGAAAAGGGCACATCACCATCAATGTCTTTCAGAACATTCTAGTCCTTCTCACAGACATGATGGTTTATAACCGGTGAATATTCCTCTTGGAAACATAGGCTTCGTGCAGTTGCTTCAGCCACTACTAGTCTTTGTTAATCTCTCTCTTTTCTTTCTCCTTCATATCTCACTCTTCCTCAACCCAAGAAGGTTTCTTACTGGGGATGGGCACTGATCTGGGGGCAAGGGAAAGGAAATGTAGCCAAGCTGGATTAACATTTTGTAAAATCCATTTTTTTTGTACTAATCAGAAATGGGAACATTTTCAGGTATGTCTGTTCTGAGTTCCCAGTTAGAATTCTGTTTGTGCATTACTTCCCAGAGGACATTTCTACCCCCCAGTACCAGTACTTCCAGCTACTCTCCAGCCTGTTTATTCTCCCTGTCCAGTGTTCACTCTTTTGTCCCCTCTCTCCTCTCACCCCTATGTAGAACACAGACAGTTCTACAGAAACCAGTGTTTATCTTATGGTAAAGAAGGGTCTGAAACCAACACTGTACACACAGGTTAAACTGTTCAGAATCTACCTGTGTGCTGAAAACACTAGATAATTCTTGGAAGATCTATGAGGTTAATGCAGAAGTTATCATACAGTTTTGTTTGTTTATAAGCTGAGGATATAGCAACAGAGATGGAATCTCGCAAAAAAGTGACATTTTGCTTCAAATTAAGAAAACAGTAACAAAAATATCTTTAATGATATGAAGATGCATTTGAAGGATGTTAAATGTGAATAAAAGCTATAGATATCCATAGGCATAAATAGTCTTTTAAAACAGCTGAAATTCTTTCAGTATTACATGTGGCAAAAAAAATCCCTCTAGGTATTTAAGCAGCGCAATATTTTAAAAACACAGTGGCACCTATAAAGCAGCATATAGACTATAAATTTTAATGTGCTTTTAAACAATTTTTGAAGGAGCCTTTACTTAGTGGTTTGATCAATTAAAAAAAATGCTACTGCACACACTGAGGAATACTGTGTGGCTATAACTTCAGGTATTTATAAACTAGAGGTGTTGCTATATTAAATTTGCCATATGAAGTGATTAATGGGATTAGGTCAAAAGTCCTTTCTAGCTTTAAAGTTTCATGGGGAACAGAAGATGGCACACCAGTTTTTCTTGTTGAACACAATAAATATACTTTGTTGACAGCATTATTCAGGCATGTCATATATTCTTTATGGTGTTCCATAGCAAATATTATTAAATATTTTATGAAAGAATTTTATAATTTCCCTAGTTGAAATCATGATATTCTAATCACTTATTATGAAAGGCTATGTACTCAAACTATTCTCACAAATGAGCATATCTCCAAGGAGATAAATTAATATTCCACATCAATATTATAGCCTCACAAGATCACAGAATCCTAGTTCTTTCATGCTACTGGATTCAGGCAAAGCTGTAAGTTAACAGCCTAGATCAACGCTATCTCTATGAAATAACATTCCAAAATTAAATTAGGGCTTTAACACTCCAGATCTTTTGATTTTACTTAAGTCTAAAGTCTTTATAATATCATTCAACATATTTTCTCTTCATTTCTCTTTGGACATTGACCAGCTTTGCACTCTCAATATTTCTAAATCCCTTTGCTAACATACAATTTGTCTAACTTCTTTTTTAAACTTTTTTTTCTAACTTTCTTAACTTCTTTTAAAACGTTCTCAACTTTTTCTGCTTTCCTTGTAATTATTTCCATTCTAGGCTTCTGAATTTTTTTCCAGGGTTTCTAAGACTTTCTTAATTTATATACTTCATAAATGAATTTTAAGATACTTTTTAACAATCAATCTGCATATTCATTAGTTCATTAACAAAATTATAAACTATATTTAATCAAATACTAGATTATACATTTTATGAAATACATACTACTCTGCTCTTTTTAAATTGTACAATCCCAAATGATACGTACTTTCTAATTAGCAAAATAATGCTGACAAAAGTATAGTTTATGACCCAGGAGATAACAACTAATATCTGCTCAATTCATCCATTTCAAACTTGAATTTTGCAGTCGGAAGTATCTTTAGTAAGTATGTTGCCACAGAGTTGATTCTAGGGAACTCAATTTCATTTGCTTGTAATCATTTTTCAAACTGTCAAGGTCATTTTTAATTCAAATCTTGTCTTCCAAGGTGCTCACCCATCCTGATGATATGATGTACCCTGCGAATTTAATGACTACTCTCTCCAGCTTGTAATCAATCACACACAGAGACGTTAAATGCATCCAGGACTGCTTTCTGCAGAACATCACCTGTTATGGGCATAGGGGCAAGTGTTCTACATTGTGTTATTTTTAAACTCTGGTGATTGCCTTATTCTCCACACTGAGTCTCAGAGAAAGACAAATAGATGTCTCACTGAGTTAAAAGAGACCAAATAGATACAGGAAGGTGATCACCCTTAGGTGGCATCTTCCCTCAGAGCACTTTACAAATTATGGCATGCTGCCTTGACATTATTTCATGGACAAACCAGATAATTTGAGGGTGGAAGGTTTTGCCTCTGTTAGATTTACTGTCCTTTTGATTGCAAGACAAGCAGCATGTTGCCCACTATGCAGGAAAATTTTATTTTGTCCATACAAAAAGAACTGGTTTCAGTTGACAATTTCCTGAATGCTCTATTACTTTTGTGTGAAGCAGAAATGGTAAAGAAGGAGGCAGGCCCATGGTGAGCAGTTCCATGTGTATGCTTTGGTTTAGGAACGTGGAATATGGGGCAAAGGAGATTAAAGTTTTACTTATTCTCTGGATCAACTTACTTTCAACAGGGAAAAGCTTCATTCCAAGATGAGAGGCTTGATCTCTAGCCCAGTTGTGAGTGAGTTCTGAGTCTCCTTAGCTGTGAAATGGAAATTTGAACTAGATCCACTGTGGCAGGGTTTTTTTTTTTTGCTGGAGTGCCAACTGGCTGGTAGTGTCTGCCTTACGTACTCTCCTGGCAATTGTGAGGTGGATTCTATGTCTCATGAGAAAGAACATGCCATGGAATAGCGATGTCTCCTCTGGGGAGAGAAAAAGAGGGAGGAGGCACCGTGTGTGCTATTTATTATCCCAGAATTAGATGATTTTAGAAGTCCTCTTTTGCTCTAAGATTCAATGAGAACAGAGTCAAATGGAAAGAAAAAAGAAAAAGATAATGTCTATTGTTCACATTGATCCTCCTGGGGGAAGAATTCCTAGTTGGAATTCTGCTCTTCTAACTAGTTGGAGAAGAATATCTGTGTTCGATATAATCCAGTAAAAAGATGTGGCCAGTGGTTTGAAGATACAGCGAAAATGGCATCAGTAGACCAGAGGTCGACTAGGCTATGAGTCTACCTTTCCAAGTTCTGGGCATTCATCTCTAACTTCTTTCTCCTATTGCATCTGTGCTGACTTCTCAATTAAAAAAAAAAATCAGTTTTTTTTTTAACATATCTCAAGCTGAATGTCTAAATCAGGGCACAGGTGACCTTTAATGATCTTTTATTCAATTTTTACTTGATGTCACATTCTCTAACAAATGATACAATTAATCTTTTTAACTTTTTGTGTGGCCCATCAATGGTAAAGTTTATTTTAACTTGTCTTCTTTGAAGGTTAATAATTCATACAGTTATCTGTGCATACAGGATGCACTCAATCACAACTGATCAACTTGAAGACTGTGGAAGGCTTTACCAAGTTACATTAAGTATTGTGAACACGGGCGTGTGAACACTCCCTTTCACGTGTGCATGGACTGCACTTTATTTTCCTAATAACATTTTCATGACATGCACCTCTTTCACTTGAAAGGAATGAAGTCTGCAGCATTTTTTGAATTCACATTACCTAACAAATACATTGATGTCAAGGTTAAGAAAAGCGAGAATAGTTTAGTTGTGAGTTAAAAAAAAAAAAAAGATTCTATTCCAGAATATAAACCAAACATGAAAAATTAAATGCTCCTGAGTCTAACTCAGAAAGGAACTACAACTAGAAATGTCCACTGGGGTGTGAGGGTTGTTGCAGAGGAAAGGTCTGGGGGGATTAGTGGCAGGGGCATAAATGGGTGAATCTATTATAATATTTTGGAATAAAATGCAATTTCATTTTATTTTAGTTCTTATTTACAAATGGGTGAGGAACATGGTCTGGTAAGTTAGATTAGGGATAAAAGTAGGAGGCCTGGAAAGAAACTTGCCAAACCCTGACAGGTAAGCAGGAGAAGGGGTACAGTTTGAGGGCCCAGCTGAGCTCTGGTGGGAAAATCAAAACCATGTGTGAAATTGCTGCAAGTTAATACATATGAGGTAGGCGGTAAATATCAAGTCCCTCCTCCCACGGCCTACAACACCCTAAATGACCTGGCCTCTGGTTACCTTTACAAACTTATTCTCTGCTTTTCTCCTCACTCACTGAAGTCCAATCTTCTCTCTATTCTTGAACATACAGAAACATTGTCATCACAGGACCTTTACACTTTTATATTCCCTCTGTCTATGATTTTACTTGAATCATTCCTTCACTTTATTCAAGCCTCTGTTCAAATTCTGTTCTTTATGAAGACCCTCCCTGACCACTCTATCTAAAATATTCCAATATTATTTATTCCATTACTCTGGATTGGTGGGTTTTTTGGTAACTCTTATCACCATTTGGTGTTGTATGAAATTATGCTTTATCTGACTGAATGGACAAAGAGGCCAGAAAACGAGAAATAAGCAGTGAGCATAAAAGCTGAGCATGAGGAGGAGAAGCTGGCCTCCCTTGTGCTTGCATTCCTGCAGAACTGCACTGAGTTCGAATCGGAACCAAGCAGGGACACAGCGCTGGGCTTGAGCATCACCACGCTCAGAAGGAAAGCTAACAGGCAGGGCTTGCGAGTGTGAGGCTGAGTTTTGGTGGCAACTCTGAGAGTTTAAAGTATAGAGTCTTCTTATTTTTCATTTCTGCTGAATTTTAGGAATCCCGACTACCACCAAAGTATACTATAGACACTGCCAGTATAAAATGTATGCCAGTTACAATTTGACTGTACGATGCTTTGGGGATCTATAGATTGCAAGAAGATGAATATGACCTACTAAGTAAAACAGGTGGTTTTTATTGTTTACTTTTTTAAGTCTCTACTTAGTAGGGGCATTGATGGTGCTCCCAAGTTCTCATTTTGTTCTTTGATTTGTTATATATCTGGAAGACTGGTTTTTGTTTTTGTATATAAATGTTGTACTTTTATTATTTATATGGCCAAATATTTCTTTCTATTGTATATTTTCAGAGGTTTATTGGAAGATGCAGAAAGTGATTGTGCCTTACCAAAAGGAAAATAGTGATCACTTGACCTATAAAGTAAGAGAAAAACTACATCCCCCCAAAAAAGATCCCCTCACCCTAACTTTTGATATTAAAAGCTGCGTTTCAGCAGTGGTATATGAGAATTGAATACTGCTTGAGCAGCTACAAAGAATTTACCTATCTGTGTTAGTGCAGAGGAGAAAATAACCTCAAAAACTTATTAAATATTTTATAAATTAGTCCTAAAATAATCAAATTACCAGCATTTTTACAAGTTACCAGAGAGGTTCCTGGTCAATTCTCTTTTTCATACTAGAAAATAGAAAAGTATCTAATCTCACATGAGAATTGCAAAAAGGAAATACCCATCAGAAGCTTCTTTTCTGGAGGAGATCTAAAGTGTGTAAACATACCATCTCTCCTCATTCTGTGTGGCTGAAATGAATGAAATTCCACACAGGTTTCCTACATACCTAAGTTATTACTAGGTTTCTTGGGCTGAGAGCATGCAAAGAAAGCTAAAGCAGCATTAATTGCTGTCACAGACTACATGATAGGCTATAGTTCACCTTTATAGAAGCAGATTAATTTTGCTTTTCAATTAAGTCTGCTCTGGAGCTATGACAAGATATCTCATTTCAGAGGAGATTTGTTAAATCTGATTACAATTCTTGTTTCGGAAACCATCAAACGTAAAATGGTCCATTGGCCAGTAATAAACAGACACTTAGAGAGTTATAACTAGAAATCTTTGTGAGAAGAATACAGAATGCATTTTTATTTTTGAAATCTTTAGAAAAATAATAAAACCATTCTCTTGAAAGGATTTCCTTGTGATTTCTATATTCCTCAAAGGGGACAGATGTGAGCATGAAAATTCTGCTTTAATGTGAATCCCACAGTTATCATTTCTCTGATGGAAAATACTCCAAATGTAAGAAAATGGTGTGGTTATTTCAAGTTTCACTTTTCAGCTTTGACCCTTTCTCTCTGAAAGCTTGTACCATCCCTGTTACTGAAGTTGATATGAGCTTTCCTTGATACTGATGTAGACCCTTGACAAAGTCACTGAGAAAAATTCCATAACTTCCATAGGTCAAAAAATCTGGGGCTCCACTTATACTTAGATACAACTAGGATTCAGGATACTATTTAAAGTTTACTCCAATTTACCAAGATGTTTTATACTTCTCTATTAGCATATTAGGTCATATTGCAAGCCTTCTTAGTAAAAGCTAAGCATAGTATTTTATTTTATTTTATTTTAATTGTGCTAGAAAGATTAATATGCTATTCAGGGCGGATTTTTATAAGCAATGGAAAACTATACAGTAGAAGATCCCTTTGTGTGTAAATAAATCTCCCTTACCACCTTCAAATTCTATCATTAAATATTTCTTTCTTGGGCCCATCAATTTTTATTTTTCCAGATCCTTTATGGCTGCCAGTAAGAAATAAGTTTGAACATATGGCATAGGATCCATGGCCTGGGAGAAAAGCATGCAGTACTGAAAGAAATCTGTGACAATGTACAAGTCTTCAGTGAGAAACCTGATTTAGGAATTCAAAAGTAAAAGCCAAGCTTAAAAAAAAAAGATGAATCAAGTTAAAAATTATTGTGTTAATTAAAATTCTCATTGAGTTAACTGGCAGTAAATTAAAAGTTGATTAATTTTGAAGTATTCCTTTAATTACAAGGTGACATTTACTGTTATCATTTTTTAAATTATTTTTTTAACTCGCTGTTTTAAATCCTGAATTCTCTTCAATTAATTGGAAACTGATGGAAATGTAATAGAGGATATGTACAGTTAACAGAAGCAATATAAATGGCTTACAAATGTGAAAAACGTTCCACTTTACTATTGATCATATCAATGCTCAGGGTAAATTTGAGCAGATAACCATTTTCTGCTTATCATGACAACCAAGATAAAAACACTGTATTGTTGAGTATATATCCCTAATCATACATTAGTTTTAAAAATGAAAACTTCCTGAGAAAAAGATGTGGTAAAATGATATTTAAAGTTCATACATTTGGAATTCAGTGATTCTGGAAATCTATCTTATTAAACAAACCAGAATCTTAAAGGATTTAAATAAATATCTCCATTAAAATATTACTTCTAATATGACAAATGCTAAAAACAGTCTGAATGTATGGCAATCAGAGAATGAATAAATAAATGATGGTTCATTCATAGTGTGGAATATTATGATACTACTGAAGCTGGTACTTGCCCATAGTTACCTGTTGACATGGAATAATGTTCGAAAACAATGATACAAGAAAAGGATGATACAACATGCATAAATAAGGACCCTAATTTTTAAAATATAGATTAAAGATAAGACTAGAAATGAATATGTCCAATTATGGATAGTGATTATTTATAGGTGGGAGATTACAAATTATGTTTTCTTCATGTCTTTATTTGCCTATGAACATACACTCATTTTACAATTAGGGAAATAAATCCTTTTCAAAAATTAGTAGAATTATGGCTTATGTATCAATAGAAAACAAGCTGGCTCCTCAGTTGAGATATAAATTAAATTTTGAGAGAGTAGAAACTTGTTTGGAATAAAGAGAAAATATCTTGAATTATCAGTTGGACATTAATGAATAATAATTTAAACTGTGAAATTATTCTCTTTATTAATAATATTTCAATATCCTTAATTATATCTTTAAGTTGAATGAAAATTCTAAACACATTATAGTTGATACAAATTATTTCCTGAACATAAAATACTTAATATTTTAAATCACATATATTTGAATCAAAATATAATATTTTAAAGTGCTAAATTTTACAAAAAAATTAACATTTTGTTCTCCTACAAACCTAATACATTCAGCCAGCTTGATGATATGAATATAACTGCAACGTGTGTTAAATCTGGACTCTGCTGACTTACAAGGCTTCTTAGTTTACAGAATCTGATTTACTCCTTTACATGTTTCTAAATCTAATAAATATTCCATACCTGTACTTCTTAAGACAGGTTCATTCCATTATGTAAGGTGCCAAATCTAGTTAGTATTTGGGGTTGTACTGTGTGCTTAAAAAGAAGTCATATTTTGAAGATAGAATTCGGTTTTCATGTGTTGACCATATCTCTATATAGGCTGAGCCAGTGGAACACCACTTGGGCACTGAGCAGACAGGGACTCATGTGGGTGGTCAGTGGCAAGATTAGCTGACCAGAAATGCACAGCCAGCCTGATTAGGTACATTTACCTCCAAAGGAATTTGCAGTAGTGTTCAAGTTCTTACTACAGGCACATGATGATGCTTAACTCTATTCTCTAGCAAGGGAACCTTCAGTATGCTGGGATCCGGGCATAATGTGACCACAATTCCACACTCAGAAGTCATTTCCTTCTGATTTTCTACGTTAGTGTAATTGCCCATTCCTCCCAGGGAACAAGTGGGGGGCTCTGTGGAGCTATCAAAATTCTCTTTATTTAACAATAAGAAGAAACCATGTTATATTTGGAAGGTGGCAAATATTGCCCAGTGAATTCCTTTTTGTGCCCCAACTTTAATCAAGCAGGCTTAGCTACAGTCCCCTGAAGATTCCATGCATTTCCACCTCCCTGCGTGGGAGGTAGTCGGGTGCTATGAACTCCAGGTTTCTTCTACTTCCCCTCTGGGCCCCTGGAATTGTTTACTTTATTGACTGTAAGCAAAGCCCCACAGAACTGGGAGTTCCTTTACCATTTGTGAATAAGTGAATGAATGAATAAATGAGTGAACTTCTCAAATGTTATTTAACTTTTCTTACATGTAGGTCTTCTATATTGATAATGAGGTTTTAGGGTTGTTGAGGCTTCTCTTTCATTTCTGTTGTGTCCGCTTTCACTCAGCATTTCACACATAATGGATTTTCAATAGTTATAGGATTTTTTTAAAGGGCTGCATTGGATTTTTCCTTTACATTGTTGTCCTCATATGAAGTCACAGAACTCTTCTCTAGAAGGGCCCTCTGAGATCACTTAGTCCAACCTTCTCATTGATATTTCTTTTGGATTCTACTGTGGAGGTATTTTAGGTATTTTGGCCCCCAGGCAGGATGAGTTATTTAAGAAAGAAAGTGCTAAGAATGCATAAATGAAGTTAAGGCAAACTCTTGCTGCTTTTTCCTCCTTTTAAAGGGAGATTTGGCAGAAAGTGGAGGGAAGGGAGGGGAGAATTGGGAGGTGGACTAGCAGCTCCCAAGAGAGAGCCAGACACTAACAATGACTCTGATAGAGTCAAGGATTAAAAGGAGTTGGACGGTCAGGGGGCAGGTGTCACAGCGCTATCATCCCTGGGGGCTGGCTGGACCCTGGGACAAACCTGCCAGGAGGTCACAGTGCGGAAGAGTTTGAATCCAAGCTAATTCAGTCTGATTCAGGCCGAGGGGGCCATGCCTAGGAGCGCCTCAATTCTAAGCTGTCCTTAGAAGGAAGAGCTCAGGGATGAGCATGGTCACTGCATGTCTCTCTCTCACACTAACATTTTTGTGCAATGCCATTCAAAGTCATACTAGAGCACTCTTCTTAACTTTTTCAGAAGTACATTATAGCAATATAACTCGAGAGGTTAGGGAACCTAAGCAAGCAAACCTCAACTGATTGCCTAGGAAGGCATTTATGTTTTTATTTTATGTACCACAGTTCCTTTAGGGAACAGCTAATGAGTTCTCGTTCCCACTAGGTCTGGCTACCCCCATCATTTTCAAGAAACCTTGCCTCTATGGAGTGCTGTTTTCTCAAAGTTTAGGATACAGGGAGGTTATCCCAATTCACTAACTGTTAAGGCTATTCTGCCACTGAGACAGAAAATACAAGTAGGTAGAGAATTGTTTTTATAGGTATATTTCTGGAGGCAACAAAGATTCCCTAATTTTGTTAACTTACACGTGATCTACAATTTATTAAAATATCTTCCACTTTCCTAGTCTATTTTCTGCCAATATCATGCAAACAAAACAAAAGACTGGTGATTGAGCTCTTTTTATGTTTATTTCCTCTTGCCTCTGAGAAGCTATTGAAATAATAATTGGGTTAATATCCTAAAAAATCAGTACTGTGTTTTTTCTTTTGCCTTCTGAGTACTAGACCTTCACTTTGCTTCCCTCAAGGTAGGCAGTGAGAAATGTGCTAAGAAGCAGGATTGTTAGGGAAGGTATTAAATAACAAACAGAAAAGGCTGTGCTGTGAGAGAGTGGATGTGAAAGACAGGTTCCGTGAAAACACGATATTGGCCAATATGGGAAAAATGAGGTCATCCTACTCCATAGAGGAGGGACCCCAAAGAGAAACACCTTGTCCCTTATTAATTATGATTATGGGTTCAGCATAAGAAAATATAGATTCGACGGCCCTGAGGCCCTTTTCCAACCACCTTCAGTCACACTCAGCATCGGTGGGAGTTTGAGAGCCAGCATGGTGGCCAGCTGTGGGGCTCGCAGCGGTGGCAGTAGGTGGGCTGCCAGGGTAAGGGGCAAATGGAAGTTGTGGTAGTGTTGCAGAGGTGCCCAACCAGAATGAAAAGAGAAAATATCTTGAGTTACACAGGCTTATTCATTATCTAAGAGTTCTAACAGAGCAAATGGCATCAAATGAATAAGAGATCTTGTTTAGTGACATGAATGGCCAGATAGCACCACACCTCTAGACTTTGACTTTCGTTCTCTGGTACAAGGTTGTACAAGAGACGCTCTGCTTTCCAATACTCTGATGCCATTCTAAGCAGGAACTGGGAAATGGATAATGAACTAAGAAATATGAGATATTAAGAGATGTTTTCTTAGAGAGAGTGAACATTATTTAAAGGGACTAATTAAAGCAGAAGATTTAATAAAGACTGAATGGATTAAGCATCAAGTTATTATCTAAGGCTAATATGTACTTGAAGTTGGGGTGAAAAGCATCATTCATACTGGGAGAAATATTTGCACATTTGAACATAGTGAGAGTTAAACCTGCAATTTTATCTCACAGCAATGTACCAGATATATAATAAGAAAGAGTAGCACGTATTTCCTCTCTGGAGACACTTAAAATTGAGTAGGAATCTCGATGATGTTATTGCTTCACTGATGTCTGACTCTAATCCTAGGTAGCAAGCAAGGTTCACCTGGGGGTGGGATCATCACGGGATGCTTGATAAGGGAGGCAGAAGTTCAGTTGAATCTTATGCACAGGACTTTGGAAAACGGCGGAAGTCACTGCAGGAAGAGAGGACATTTGAAACAGCTGTGCAACCAGGCGCACATACAAGGTTGCTCATAGAAAGCACCGAATTTCACTTCCATTTTCACATTATGGCATATGAAATAATCTGAAAAGCATGGTGAATATAAAATCCCTAGAAATGTTGGGGAAAATACAGCAAACATTCACTTTAGACTCAGAGCTGAGCCTCCAAGAGATGAAGGGAAACAGTGAGGCATCAAAAGTGAAAAATACGTTAAAATCCAGAGTGGAAGCTGGTGTAGACGTCACGGCTGCCTTGAAAGGGTTGCCCAGTCTTGGCTGACCAAGTGGATTCAGTATGAGTGGTTATGCAGGTGTAAGGCAGAGAGCGCCACACAAAGCCAGGACCCGTGGATGAGGACGCCACTGGCGAGAGGTGGACTTGGGAAAAGTCAACTCATTTATCTTGACCTGAAGCTGAATGGAGGGAAAAAAAGTCTCCTCTTGAAAATCTGTAATCATAGCTACATTCACATGGGTTTAACATCAAACTTTTGGTCTGTAGGTAATCTTGGAGACCCCAAATAGAACAATGCCATAAGTAATTGGTATTGATTGATACTCTACCAGGACATGTGGCAGAAGGAAATGGCACTTGTCAGGATTCCCAGAGATAAAGCCCTACCAAACATGAACTCAACTCAGACAGTTAAAATAAATTACAAAATAAATGAGGAAGAATCAGCAAAGTGCTTAATTAAACTGAGATCCACAAGAACACCAGTTAATTTAGTTATTGAATATATAATGTAAATACATATATTTAACGTGCTCAGAGAACAAGTTAACACAGAAAAAGATGACATCTTTTTAAAAGATAGTCATAATTTTAAAAAACACTTTTAGAAATACAAAATAATTCAAATTTAAAATCCAATGGAAAGCTTAAATAACAGACTACTCAGACACCAGCCAAAGGGATAGGTAATAATTAAGTAATATGTATCAAAATATTTACCTAGAACTGAGCACACAGACATAAGATGAAAAATATGATAGAGAATTTAAGGGGCTTGGAGGACTAAATGAAAAGATTTAGTATATATCTAATTAGGCTTCTGGTGAAGAGATGTTATATAATTAGATAAATGTAAGATAGGGAAAAACCAGAGATGTTTTCTAGAGTTGAAAATCATAAATCTTCAGATCACGGGCGCTAATAAATCTCAAGTAAATAAGAAGGAATCCACAGCTAGATACATCATGTCATGTCATAGCAAAACTGCATAACACTAAGTACAATAAAAATATTTCAAAAGCAGCCTGAAAGGCACATTTTCTCCAAAGAACTATAATTAGAGTGACTGTAAACATCTCAATAGTGTCATTAGAAATGAGAAGACAATAGAACAATTCTTCCATGTACTAAGAGATAATACTGTTGAATAGAATTTTATTCAAGTGAAGAATATGTATTCTAGTCAAAACAGCACTAAGAAATTGCCATCAACAGACCTTTGGTGAATGGAAAAAGTTTTAGAGGACTAAAACTTCTTAGTTACTAAGGATAAAATTATAAAAGGAGGATAAGAAACTCAAAAAGTATTGAAGTAAAAAATTGGTTACACTTAGGTGCTCCTTAACAATTGATGATATAAAACAATAATAATTATTAATTCAAGTGGTAAAAAATGAGATGAAAGAATAGACTAGATAAAAATAACATGTGAGAGAGGTGAGAATGATTGTAGATAAGTATACAGGTTATTTTTTTGAAGGGTTGTCACTAAAGGAATGAAAATTGGGTATTTAACTTCTATCATAGAGGGGAAATGAAATAGAAACTGAAAAATCCCTCCACTGAAAGAAAGCTTCAAACATAAGCTTAGACAAAACAGCAAATAGAGCACATGGGAAAAAAGACTTTTCCTCACTTCCAGTGTGAATCTAAATCAGCACAGCTATGCTGAAGAATAATTGGCAATGTCTTAAAGATTAAGTCATGCCTACCCCATGACAAAACAATTTTATCCCAAGAAGCATAGACTAGAGCAATACTATCTATGGCTATCTATGACGAAAACAAAATTTTAAATGTGTAATCCACTGCAGAACAATAATTTTACAAAGCACAAAATCAGAGACACAGATGTAGCAATGTCAAGTTGCTTTGAACGTTCTCAAATGCCTTCTCTTGGTGGCTGTACTTGCTTCATCATAGATAATTAGTAATTCACTGATTGACACTAGTCCACACCACACTTTGAACAGCTTTGTCCATACAAAGTATTCAATACATACATAGGGAGAAATATACCAGTGTAATCACAATAGCACTGCCTATAATACCAAAACAAAACAAACTAGATAAATGCTCCCCAAAGAATGACTACATAAATTGTGGAATACTCATGTATCTAATAATATTTAGTAAAGTAAGTGAATGACCTAGAAGTAAATCTATCAAAGTGGATAAATATTTTTAAAAAACATGATTTGAGAGGAAAAAGAATTTGCAGAAAAACGCATCTTGTATGATAGTATTCAATGATACAAACTGATGCTAATGTTTTCATGAGGAATACACATATTTGTATTGAATCATAAAAACATGCCTAAGAATGATAAGCAACAAATTTAGGATAGTTACTATTTCTGGGTAGATGGTGGGAAGGAAGAAAATGCTATTGGAGAAGATTCTTGAACTCTGTTTGTATCATTGTACTTCAACTGATGAACAGTTTCAAGTGTGTTGATTATATTCATTATATCTTTTAGTACATTTGAAACATTTCATAATTAAAAAAGAAAAAAGATGCAATCATTAAAATGTTTCTTAAATCGAGAGTTAAAAATTATAGCCATATGGTTTAAATGTCAGCAATCATTCATGTCTGCCATTCTTTAACATACTTGTAGAATTTTGTTTTTCAGTTTACAGAACTTCAAATTGTGCACTGTCACTATTTCAAGCTAACATGAGTATATCACCTGTAGCTTCTGGTCACTTAACCCTACTTGTCCTGACTCTTACGCCTACATGAAGCAAGTGTTTTCTAGGCACCAGTGTGCAGGCAGCATGGAGGCCATCAGAGGAGATTTTACAAGAAGATTCTGATAAACATGCAATAGCACTGTGCTTCCCACCTAAGCTTAACTACTATATGCTTTTCATTTTCTTATTCAGCACTTCAAACATTGTCCACTTGCCTTACTCTGCTGACTGTTTACATAAAAGAAAAGACATTAAAAATATATCACTCGAGGGACTCAATTAACAACTTAAAACTAGTGAGGATTTGCCTTAGTGGTCGGCGTGACTTGTGTATTATTTGTTAGATTATCCTGACGTTTAAAAAATTTATTTAAGTTCTCAAATATTAGGTAGCAAGGCAAAGTCATAATTCTACCTTAAGCATCGTATTACTGTTTTGCGCACACAGGAAGTATAACCAAGCAATGGTTACTTTTAATTAGTAATTATTTATCATTTATGCAGCACTCTCTTAATGTAGAGTAGAGTAAGTTAGAGTTATTTTATTTATTGTGAAGGTAGTGAAACAATTAGGTTATTAAAATCTCTCTTTGCTTTACTGTCTTTTTTTTTAAAGATTTCAATCAGCTAAAAGTTTTAGCTGTGGGAGTATGTTTATGAATGCAATTATAATTATGAATGCACATGCAAAAATGTACAAATGACCCATACTTTAAATACGCAGGCAAAAAAAAAGTACAATTTCTTTCCTAGATTGCTTATAAGTTAGTTTTCAAGTAATTAACAAAATGATTTCCTATTTTGCACTAAATTTGAAGCTACTGAATTAAAGATAGGAAAGTTGCTGAGATGAGTTTCTAATACTATGGTTTCCTAAAGTGCTTTCAAACACAAAGTGCTGCTGAAGTGGAATCAGGCAAATTTCTTTAAAAATGCCAGAGATTCTGCTTGTGTACTGGCTGTGACATGTCACTCTGGCATGGCCTATCACTTTGAATTTTTCCACATTAGTTTGATCTGACCTCCATTTCCAAAGTTTGCTTTTATGACTCATGGGAATAAATGAGTGAAAAGCAATTACACTCAATTCAGTTTTCACTCATATATATTAAATAAAGCCTAGGTTCTTTATATCTAATATAAGTGGTGGCTGAAAATGGAGGGGATGACATAGCCTTCTTCGTCTGGACTCTTGAAGGTTTTCAGTGAAGACAGGAGTTGGAATGCTAAGTCTCTTAAGTGAAAAAACAATCACATAGTTGTTTCGTATCTGGTGGAGAAGAGAAGTAACCTGGAGCTAAGAAACTTGGATTATTGTCCTTGTGTGTCATCAAACTAGCACCACTTTTAACCTTCCCAGGTCTTGGTTTCCTCATCTGCAAAAGGAGCAAATCAGATTGTGTGATGTTTAAATTCTCTTCCATCCTTCCCACACCACCAGTTTTCCTGGCCTCGTTGTCCTTCTATAGGATTTGTCCTTGGCCTCAGTCTCACCTTTATGCCAGCTTGGTGTGGGTGGCAAGATAAAAAGGAAGCATCGCAGAAAAACGAACTCTGTGAAAGTCTAGAGACGACCTCTGTCACGGGGTTTCTCTTTGAAATGGGGAAAATGCCTACTGATGGAAAACATTGGTGCAATTACATCACAAAGAAAATTTGTACCGTATTTTTTTTTCAAAATGTCACTTACTTTAATGCTGAAAGTATAGAGAGAGATTAATAGTAAAGAGAAAAATCCGGTAATCTCATCTATTCAGTACTCTCAGCTGGCACATGGCTGCCAATCTGGCATGTGTGCTGTTCTTCATATTTTTGTGTGTTTCTCAGACTCAACATATAATGGTAGCCCTGAAAGGTGAAGCTTCAGGTCGGAAAGCAGTGGATTCGAGAGCCAGCGAATCTGTTAACAGTGTTGACTGGAAAAGCTGGAGTGAGAAAGAAGCACAGCAGAGACTGTCATCTTGGCTTTAAGAATTCAGGAAAACCAAAGCAACAGGTTCTCCAACAGAGGCTCAGCTGGGGCAGATGATTGAGGAATGAAGGACAACACTGAGAAAAACCACAGAGCAAAGCCATGCCTGTAAAGCTGAGCTGAAGTTAGGATTTTTGGTAGAGGTAATGCTGATCTCAAGTCAGATGCACAGAAATTGTTTGGAGGGCACTGGCTTGGCAGCCAATGTTTGTCTAATATTTCTAGTGGATTCAATGGGTTTTCCATGTACAAAATAATCAGAAGTTATTAGCATTCAACCTGAATTAGTTCTAAATAAAACCTGAAAAAATAACTATAAAATCAAATTTATAAACAAGGAGAAAAGCTGCATTCATTAAAATGGTATGCCATTTAGAATTTTTTTTTTCTTTGAGAGGGCATCTCTCATATTTATTGATCAAATGGTTGTTAATAACAATAAAATTCTGTATAGGGGACTCAATGCTCAATGTACAATCATGAATCCACCCCAAGCCTAATTCTCATCGAATTTTTTATCTAACATATTTTCTCTTGAAGTTCTTATGTGAAGCTTAGAGATTGGAGCTTACTACTCTCACTTTCTTAATTCGATAATCACAAACTTAAAATTTAGGGAGCTTTTTTGGCATTCATGTTTATATTTACAATAAATAAAGAAAAGAAATTAATGATAATATTTCCACTTAAACCTAAGTTTAGTAAAGAGATGTATATTATTAATTTATCCTATCAGGCAGGATAACGAAGGAAAAAAGATTGATTATGTTTTTCTATGTAAATGCTGCATAAGAATAGTAAAAAAACGATTATAAAGTCTCATAATCATAGATTATTGCAGCTATTAGAGATTTAATTACTTCTTTCCCCTATGATTTAGTCTCTGGTCACTTTACGTGGTAAATGAGAAATGGCCTGTTGCTCTCAGAGGCAGTATGACTGGGAAAGATAAAACCGGAACACTCTCCTCATCACTGGCAGGACGTTTCCCCAAAATATGGCCTCTTGGCATAGTGAGAATTTCAAGCTGAAGGAATTTGAGAAACGGCACGTGCAGGAAGGACTTCCTGACCTTTTCCTGAAGCTGCTCATAAAACCCTCATGTGAAAGGTGGCTTCCCCATACCTGGAGGGAAGGAGCATCTTTATCTTTGAAGACAAAGAGACAAAGAAATATGAATGAACAGGCCTTACTAAGTTTCCCCATTTACCATACTTAATTCATACACGTTGTCTTATCACATCTTTCCACTAGTCATCAAACCTAGCATAAAAACATGCAATTTAACCATTTCTTCTGTTCCTCATTTCCTTATGAAGGCTCCCCTGTCATCTAAACTTACATTAAGTACATATATAGGCTTTTTTCCCCTGGTACTCTGTCTGTATCATTCTACTTTTCAGACCCAGTAGGGGATCCTAAAAGGGCCAAAGAAAACCTTTTCCTTCCCTAAATCCCTAATATGAAACTTATAATACAGATTTTAATACATTAAGTAAGCTATTATCAAATGTGCATCTTAAAGATATTTTAAAGGGACCAAACACACACACACACACACACACACACAAAGTTTACACAGAATTTTAGTTTAAACGTACACAAAGAAATCATTAGTTAACAAAATGAACTCAAGGACTGATTTGGGAATAAAACCATATCTAGTTCTATTTTGGAAAGATGAAATCTTACTTTTGAAACTCTAATATTTTATAAGCTGTCACATTTGGTATAAAAATTACTTTGTATTTTCTATTTCATTACTTGTGATGTGAATAAGTCTATGAGTTTACAGTTGCAGATGTTAATGAATTGATGAATCAGTTGAATCTGCTCTTAAACTCACTGAAGTAGTTAGTAAATATTAATAAATGTCTCCGATTCTTTTCTGTGTGCACTAGAAGGAGGTGTGGAAACTATCCAACACAGGAAACTGATTTAAGTCACATTATTATATCCATTAATTAAATGGTATGCAAAAGAGTAGAGGAGCTAACTTAGGAGGCATTAGGCCAGGCAGTTGGCTTTCACTCATTAACATATTCATTCACATAAGTGTTGATTCATTCTTCCAGCACACATCTGTTAAAATTCTGGCCTGAGCAAATCTCTCTTCAAGGCACTGTTAAGAATACAGACTTGAAAGGCAAACATACCTGTCCTTAAGGATATTATAATCTTGGCCAGCTTTTGCTGAATGTACACCTTATCTGTCTACTGATTCATTTATTAATTCATTCAGTTATACTTCCTCAACATTTGTGTGTCAACAGCTGTACTAGGCCATTCTCTCATTAACCATGGAAAGTACAAAGTTATTAATTAAGAAAAAAAATTATCAGCTTTAATAAATATATCTTCCACTTCATTAAGATATGTCCCAAACAAAGAATGAGATATTGCTAAGAGAATAAGGAAAGAATTAGGAAAAAATATCAAAGTTTCATTAATTGGGTATATCCTACGGGCAGTCAGGACAAAAGACCAGGGTAATATTGAGATGTCTTTGAGGGGAATTAATTAAATCTTTTAATTCCCCTCTCAGTACTTACTGTTCCATTCTCAGTAAGATGGAACAACAAACAAAATTAGTCCTTTGGTCTAGAATACTCAATTCTTCCAAAAAGCCAAATCCCTTTTCCTGTCTCACTCTAGAAAATCTCCCAAAATCAATGCCAGGTGATAGCTGATTTATTAACGTTTCTCTCTGTGACAACACAACCTGAAAACAAAATACAAGACAATTATGTCCTTCCCGCAAAAGGATCCTTTTTATAGATAAGCCAGGATATATCCCTACCATCGATTAAATAATTCTCTTTTCACTTAAGTATTTGCTGACAACTAAAGACTTTGTTGACAATTGCAAATTAATCTCCACATCCTGAGAGATGCTTCACAGTAATTAAACTTTCCTTGGCCCAGAGATTTTGTTCCAGGGCATATAGCTTGCAATCTAACTTACTCATTTTTATTTACCATTATGCTCTATTATAACAAAGCACGTAAGAACTTTGCATAAACATCTAAACTAAGTCTAATATTTACCACTCCTTAAGATTTTGGGAATTCATGACAAGCTGTTCTATGAAGACCCCTGAATTATAATGGAATGCTGAGTACAAAGTACTGAGAGGCCTGTGGACAGTCCCCAGATCCATTGCTTTTTAGTTAGTTGATCTTGCATTGAATCATTTTCTCTCTTTGTCTCTCCCTATAGATAGATGATAGATGATAGATAGATAAGTAGATAGAGAAATAGATAGAGAAATATAGAGATATATGGGTAAAGATACACAGGTAGCAATATCGGGCTCCATGTTGGACACTATCAGTTAAGAGACTGGACTACATAAATACTAAGGTGTCCTCTAGAAATATGAATGTCCACTAGAAATTTTAAGACCTGCAATATCACCTTTATGCTGATTATTTCAAATGTGTATTTCCTGCTTCTTTAGACTGTTATTTGTCAATTATTATAGGACGGCACAACTTCCTTGGCTTAACTATTTTGACCTCTGAAAATGATATTTTAGATAGAGAGCTCATTATTCTTCTCTTTAAAATATTTTTCTTTAAATATTTCCTCCCTGGTTTTGACAATGCTACTTCTTAGGTTTCCTAGATTTACAACATTTGTCTACTTTTGAGATCCTTTATCCATCATATTATTTTTAAAATCGTGTAAAAATTCTGTCAATTACACCTCTCTGAGGTCTTGTGGATCTTCCACATTATTTGTGTCTTAATCACTAACTAACAGTCACCTTATATATATACAAATGCTAAAGTCTCTCACGAGTTTTTCCTACCTCCCTTTATTCTGGATGCCAAGGAATCACAGAATAGTCTTGTCACAGATGCTCTGTTACATAATTTCTTTGCTTGGCAATATACAGGAAATCTCCAATATTTAGCATGAGCATAATTTATTATTCTAACTAGATATTACACTGAAATAAAAGGCATAAACTGGGAATGTCCCCAGTTACTTGGACATATGATCAATCTAAACAGAAATGATTCAAATCTTTCCCTAACTTCCAAATGCCTCCACTAATTAGCTTGTCCCCTGCTGTCTTTTATTTCACACATACTCTGTATGTGTGTATTGTATTAGGTAAGCAATTATTTTTAGTTACCCCCACAGTACATTGCTAATTTTGAGCCTTGTAGCTTCTGTAGAGGCAATTCTACAATTTTATTTTCTGATTTCTTGTTTTTCTTATTCAAAAATACTGGGTAAAATCAACATTAAAGTCAGAAAATACAAACTTATCTCACTTTGTGTTCCAAAGTTGAGAAGAGGGTTGGAACCTTTTTACAGGTATTGCCCCTCCCCCTCCATATATAGTTTTCTAGAGTTTTGAAAATAACTTGTCCTTAACTTGCCTTGACAACTGATTATATGCTATTAAGTGTGTGGCTGGATAAAATAGCACAGAATTATGATCTAATAATATATTTAAATCACAGACTTCAGAACAATTCAATAAATATATATTCAGTACCTACTCTGTACTGTGGGTATATGTATAGAAAGAGCAAAAGGGTTAAATATTTATCAGCCTGTTAAATTTCTCCAGAGGCTGAAATCTTATGTAAAACCTCCTTTACATAAGAGGTTGTTCAGTATACAAAGTAGCCATTAACTTTTGTTTTAGCAAAACAGAAGTTTATTTAGCTGTATTTATTCAAGAATCGGTTTGCATTATTCTCTGTATCATCATAGTTACACATGTAGCATAAATATTTCTTTTATGAGAAAAATCACCAAAATACCAAAAGATAAAATTGCTATTAAGAGGTATTTTCCTCTTGCCACTTCTCATGTTGTCTTTTTAAAGAATATGCCATCTAATTTCTCTCTTGCTATATAGTTTGCAATTCTATTTCTGCAAAATGAGAACATTCTGTTCTATTCATTCTCCCACTTACTTTTAGAAACTGCAGAGAGGCCTAAATTAAATTCCTAAAGAAATTAACTGCCATTCTTACATATACTTATCAAATATACAACACTCCTGTGTCGGCTGCTCATAGGAGTCGTGCCATGCTGATGAGTGTCATCAGCTCTACATTCATATAAAACATCATAGGAGGGAGTAGCAGAAGTGAGTCAGCACCATCCCTTCAGATGATGACAGGCAGGCTGTGCTTGTATGAGCAGTGAAGGGCCAGGAAAAGGCTACTGGCCACCTAGTCACAATGGGCCATACTGAATAGAATGGTTTTTTTGGTCTAACATAACTATATTGGTCATTCTTTTATTGCAATTCAACAGCAAGTACCATCAAACAGGTCCTTCAAAGGCTGGCAGATGTCAAATGAGGTTAAATCAGCTTACTCTTAACACAGAATAGTTATTGTTAAATACCTATGTACCACAGGAACATTTACTGACTCCCTTGGTTTCAATTTCATTCTTTATTAGGGATGGGGTAAAAGAAGGGATTGATCTCTAAGTAGGTCTAAAATGTTGCCTTTGAACACCTAGACTTTTGGAACACAGTAGTAAATTCTCCAACTTACATTTATGTATGTGATGCTAAAAGCCCAGTTGTAACTGGTCACAAAATCTGGTTGTAGAGCTCCAAAAAAATGAAGACTTCTGATTACAGGTGCCCAGAGAATCAAAAGCCATTTGGGGATGTGATCAGGAAACAAGAAAGACTGGTATAGAATGTGTGTTTTGGCTCTTGGCTTTACCTCTTATACATTGTTTCACAGATTTTTGTTCTTTGTTTCAGAGATTTCTATTCTTTAAAATGGAGGGGCTCTAGCAGAGTATGTCACATTCCTCTTTAGTGGTCCTAATCATCGGCAATAACAATCTTTAAAGATGGAAAAGAGCAAGTAATCTTCTACTTCAAATTTATAACTGAGATGGGTAGAATACATAACATGTTTAGATAGTGTTTTTTAGTGCTCAAAAACTGCCTTCACATTATAAATCACGAAGTCGTCTGTTCAAATCTTCATGGATTGGAATACGGAATTGTAATAAGTTTTCATAATGCCTTATGCTATAACCTTGTCATCTCCTTTACCTACTTTCATCTGGCTTTGCATTCTGCATTTGATAAGGAGTGATTTGCACTGGGGCATGGTGAGTTCACACAGCATTAACCCAGAAAAGTTGAAGATGTCTTCTCATATTTCTAGGATTTGTTTTAGAAGCAAATATTTGTCGATCACTTACAGCTTGTTGCATTAGTTTCTAAAAATGTTTGTATTTCACTGAACAATTTGCTTAGAGATAACTGCATATCATCATCTCTTTCTTACTGGCATTTTTGAAGGTCTAAAATTGTTGAATATTAGCAATTTCATATAGTTTGAAGTAATGGTGATAGTTCATATTGAGCAAGGTTTACATTACCCATTTTCTTATTAAAGTATCTGATATGTCAACAAAAATAAAATGGCTTGCCTACAGAACTGGGTTTTATATGTGATCTATTAATATTGTGGGCACACATTGTAAAGCACAAATCTAATTAAAATTCCTTTCACTGTGATTTAGTGTATAGGTTAAGAACATGAATTTCAGAGATAAATTGCTGGGTTCAAAGCCTAGCATTGTGAATCATCCATATAATTTTTTTTCAAATTATATAACGTCTCAGTTTCCTATAAAATGGACATAATATTACCTTATGGGTTTATGATAAGTATTAAATGAGCTAACATTTATAAAATTCTTTGAATAGTGAATACATCTAGTTCATACAATGTATGTATTACATCTAGTTCAGACAATATATCATGATCTTTTGACTCAATAATTTGAGGACTCTTTGAGTGGCAGCATAAAACATGCATTAATAGAAAGGGGTGTATGATCAGAGAAATTCATATTTGAGTTCTTAACCCATATACAGTTGACCCTTGAATGATGTCGGGGGTTAGGGGCACCGTTTCCTGTGCCATTGAAATTCTGTAACGTATAACTTTTGACTGCCCCAAAACTTAACTACTAATAGCCTACTTTTGACCAAAAGCCTTGCCAATAATATAAACAATCATTAACATGAAAACTGAATATTTTATGTATTATATATTGTGTTCCTTTAATAAAGCTAGAAAAAAGAAAATTTTTTTTCACATTGTCATGAATCCCCAAAACATTTTCCAGAAAAAATCCACATGTAGATGGACCTGTGCAGTTGAAATTGTGTTGATCATAGGTGAATTGTAAATCTGTTTCCTCATTTGAAAAATGGGAAGTGCTAATGCCTATAATAATACAGTGTAAAATCTGGTCCATCATTGGCTTCTGTGCAATGCCTTCCTTTATTTACACAGTCTCGCATCTCTAAATTTCCAAGGGCCTCTTAAATTTCGATATTCCAAAATTAATAGATAAATCCTTATTTGTTTCAACTATATCATTTGTGATTTTACAAACTGCTATCATACAAATCTTCCCAGAATAAGGAGTTATAATTATTTTTAGTTACATCTTATATAACTGTGCCATTTCCTTCACCAATTTCTAAAACTTCTCTCCTATTCTTCTCTATTTCTATCGTCAGTAATCTAATGATTCATTATACCACTAATAATGTACCCAAATTTCAGATGGCTTTCAGTAGCATGGTGGTTGAATGTGTAACTCTTCAGTCTAACTCCCTGGGTTAAACCCCTGGCTCTGTTACTTCTATGAACTTGGGCAATTTACTTAACTCCTCGGGGCTTCCATTTTCTCATCTATTAAAAAAAGGACCGAAAAAAGTAAAGAAAAGAGTTCCTGCCTCATATCACTGCTGTGCAGGTTGAAAGAAGTATGGGCAAAGCACTTAGAACTTTACCTGCCACCTGAGAAGTTTTCAACAAATGGTGCCCATTTTTATTTTCTCATTTTAGGCTGGTAGGAATAGTAGGGGGTGAGGTGATTAGCGGTGAATGAAGAATTTTAGAGCTACAACTGCTTTAGGCAGAATAACACCACAGGCAGCAAGATCCCTTTTAAAGAAAAGGAAGGTCTGTAGTTACTACATGACTAAAAAAAATGGAACTGGGTAACTGGAAAAAAATTAATATAAGAATATTTGAACTCCACACACCCCACAGAGTTTTATTGCTTAGCTTTCTAGTATCCTGTTATGCATTAGGATAATAAGTAGAAATAGCTGCAAAATTGGGGATGACACACAGGGTAGTTTACACTGGAAAGAGGAAAAGCTATAACAATGGAAAGAATTTATCAAGAAAAGGAGGGGTAAGAGCTGAAATAAAAAGGTGTAGACTGGGTTGAAGAGAAGGAGGGAGAGGAGGAGAGTCTTGGACCTGGAGGAAGGGGGCTTCTGAGAACTCTCCCTGCGGGAACCTTAGGATGAATCTAAAATTAAAAACAAACAAAAACAAACAAAAACCTTTTGTTGATCATGTGGAGCTCATGTGCATGTCATCCTGCCACAGGGCTGGGACCTTGGGACAATCTAGTTAACATTCTGGTTACATTTTTGGTGTAGTTGTTCTTAGCTGTGGAGTGTTATGGATATGGGGAAAATTTATATGAATCTGTGATTGTTTACCTCAATTTTCCATAGAAATATATTATGCATATGGTACGCAGTTTCAATTATACTCTAAAATGCACAACCTTAATTGTGGGAAAAACAACTGGGTAAAAACATCAGCAAACACAAGCCATTTGTTAATTCAGATAATAAGTATTTAGAGGCCCAGAGTAGCCACAGAAAGCTTTGACATTTTTGGATGAAAGCTTTATAGAAACACTTAGTTTTATATAGCCTTTGTAATACTTAGCTATGCCTGATGTCTCATAAGATACTTACAATACTAATATTAATCACAAAACAAATTTTAGAAATGGCACATGCTGCTTTGGGCAGAAAAGAGGAGTAGCATATCTAGAGGAAACTGGAATTCTGATGTCAAGTAGGCTGGGATACTTGCTGTGATTGATGACCTCCAATTTTTTTATCTACAGAAATAAGTAATTGGCATGTGTGATACATGGTAATCTAAATACAGTTCAATGAGTAATGGATTCTGTGATGTAACAGATTTAGTCACAATATCTGAGCTGAGATTAATATACTGATTTTTCTGAACGTAAGCCAGCAGTACTGTCATTAGGAGTAGGTGCTATTTATCACTGCATAGGCAAGTTCATTCTATATACATTATGGATTATTATTAAAGATTTATGTCATTATAAACTTCTCAAAAAATGAGAATTAATCCCAGTTATAGACATAAGGGCAATTAGTTGAAAAGTCAATTATCAACAGAGGAAATAGAGGGGAAATAAACTGATGGAACTTCAATTTTTTATGCTGGAGTTTTTCTCCAAAACCTCATTCTTACCCTGTCTGGTTCTAATGAAAGAGGATTTAAAAGCTACATTGCCATCGAGTTCTTGCATTGTGGCAGTGGAAAGATCATGCTCCTAGAATGCACTCAAATATATATATTTGTTGAAATAGTGAATGAATTCTCTCATAGTCCTGAGAGAAGCTTTTGAAACTTCTGTATTCTTTTACATCTATGAGGAAATCAAAGTCTATCCTCTCACATTTACCAGAGACATCCGACTTTATTTCTCCAGCACCTAAGAATTTTGAGAGTGCATTGTAATCTAGATTTGCTCAGGGCTTCAGATTTGGGTAAGTGCACAGGTCTGTGATTGGCAGCTGATACTTTCATCTCTCTGTATTGTAACTGGTATAACAGAGAAGGTAAGATGGTGAATAAAACAGCATGTCTGACCAAGGTGAGCCCACCTTACATTATCAGTGTTATAGTTCAATATATGAAAAATATAAAATCCATGTATATTGAAGCTAAATTAATGTTATTTCCTTAAATAAACTATTTCTAAACATGTATTCAAGCAAACATTTTGAGATGACTGAAAATTTTAATTTATGAGTGATACGTACTTAGACAATATATGCTCTATAGAAATGTTATCAAATACATGGATAAATATTTTTTCATGAAGCAAAAACTGAAGGATATGAAACTGCCAGTGGTTCTCACATCTCATTTGTACAATGAACTTTTAATATTTGACTTGGAACTATTATTGATACTTGACTTACTACTACTAAGGAACTTGGGATGGTTTAGTGGTTGGCCTGGACTTTAGAATAATGTGATCATTATATCTGTCATTACTTGAATGAGTGACACAGACAATATTTAATTTTTTCTAGTGAATAACATCTTTGAGAGCAGAAACTGTATCTTTTTCCCTCTTTAGTTTCAGAATATAGTAGTGACTTCTACATAATGGAAACTCAGAAATTGTTAATCAAAAGAACGATTTATCAACTATACAATTTAAGGAAATCATATGATAAATATATATTGTCTTTGCAGTTTCTATCAAAAGCATCAAATTTTATAACAATAAAGAATGATAAATTAGAGTTGTTTTAAAATCAAGACTCATAAACATACATATATATATATATATATGTATACACACATATTCCTTTATGCTTCCAAATTTAAGATGATAGGTGGGTAGACAGATGGATAGGTGGATAGGTAGATAGATAATCTCTTTGTGAGAGTATTGACATTAAGAGGAAAATAAATTTATTTTCTCTTAATTGGCAAGGCATTGCATTGTAACATAAGGGCTTTTGAAATGTGGTGCACAGAAAGAAAATTTCCTTCTCTTTGATGTGTCCTACTAGGATCACATGGAACAAAGAAATTAGATTACTGAAGCCACAGGAGAGCAGGTTTCCATCCTCTTGCTCCAGGAAGAGATATAATATTAATAAAAAAATATGAAGAGTGTTTTCAGGCCAAACGATTTTGTGATTGTTTACTTTCCCCAACCAATGGCACCTGTGGGAAAATGATCTTTGAAAGTTGAAGTCTCCTATCCTTTCTACGTGCCATCCTTCCTCTGTGTAGGGTGGGGAACACTCATTCTCTCTCCTTATGCGGAATCTTTATTCCCAAAGGGATGCCCTTACAGCAGTTGGCAGGTATTTCTGAGCATGGGGGAGAGTGTACACTGTGGACCTCCAGGTTAATGAATGGAGGAACATATACGGTTTTCATCCCTCTTGGGGGTGGGTAAGGCCAGTAGCAATATGCCATTGCAGCATGAAGAGGGGAGCCAGGTAGAAACGAAAAACCGCCACCCCCTCCCTGCCTAGACCTCTATTACACTCACAGTTTCTGTAAAGCCAGGAACTGAATGGTGGTGTGGTGATGTGGAGGGGGTACACATTTCCCCCATAGGTTTAGGGAAGGTAGCTGGACCAATGCTGACTTGCCCATCGTACCAAAGGGCTGCCTAAAAAGGAAAATGCTCTCACACAAGGGCTCTGGTGAGTGTCTCCATGTGATTCTGCTTCCATTAGATCACTGGCACTAGACCATGACTGAGGTACTCTAGTAGAAACACAGAGAGAGAGTCACATAATACAGTCAGGGGCGGAAAGTGGCCCGTGGCAGGGACCGGACTGGGTGAGGACACCGCAGAGAAGTGACCAGTGTGCCAGTGCTGTGCGGTCACTTGTGGGTGGATTCCCCTCCCGCCCCACTGCCTCAGCTGTCAGATGAAGGGAAGCATATGTCCTGCTGTGGCTTAGAATCTGGAATTATCGAGGATAATGGCACTTGTGGGAAAATGATGTTTAAAAGTTGAAGTCTCCCATCAGGGGTGCACCTGGGCTAAAGTTTTAATATTCTTGAAGGAAGAGGTACAGATTTAGGTGGGCAACTGTCTCTTGGTGTTCAGTCAGCCTAATTTCCCAGTTCAGGATCCTGTGATTCCCAAGATCCTGCCTTCCCGGGACCTGACTCATCCCCGTCCATGTGAAGGCCCGCTGCGTGGGGACACCACCTGCAGCTGGATCACACAGGCTGAGGTTTCACAGCTGGGCCTCAAGACCACCAGACTGGCGGACCGAGTAGGTTTGTCTCGATATTTATTTACCTCCAACAAGCGCATTTGAGGCAATTGAATTTTGCGGGCTGCTACCTGTGTTGTGACAGGGTTTCACTGCACTAGCACTTGAGGGGGGCTTGTAGGTTGAGAAGCTACTCCCACCCCCACCCCACTGTAGGTGCCACTATGTTACTCATTTACATTAATTTTTGTTATTTCTCCACATTGAGGAAATTGAATTTTTCACTGTCTCTGGGTATCATTCTAGCAAACCACATTTCCCTGTGATAATGGTGTGTAACAGAAGGAGGTAAGATATGGCGTGTTCATTTTAGAATCTGTTCTAACAAAACACAAGAAAACTAAGGAAATTAAAATAACAGACTCATAAAAATTGTTCGTTATGCTTCAGAAGATTGGAGACTGACGAGAATTAGGCTTGAGATGGATTAATGATTGTGCATTGAGCATTGACCCCCCTATACAGAATTTTATTGTTGTTAACAACCATTTGATCAATAAATATGAGAGATACCCTCTCAAAAAAAAAATTGGGGAAAAAATTTTATCTGAACTGTTTCTTTTCAATGGATAGATGTAATATCTAACTCCTAAATAAGAGTGAAGTTGAAATAGATTCATAAAATAATATTCCTTACTTTAAATTTAAAAGGTTTTGCTTAAAATGTTGAATTCATTACAAAAAAATGTGCAAAGGATAAAAACTTATTTTTTAAAACATAAAATAACATGAGTTCATTTCAGTTTCAAATGAATTTGTAATGATAGTACAATACCCCAAAAGTATCTGAAACATTAGGGAAATAAGAGGAAGTATAAGAAAAAATTCTAGATCACAATGAATCACAGAAAGAAAAAAAATTAATAGCCCTTTGAGAGGAAAGAATTTCAAGTCAGAGAGAATGGAAACTAACAGAGCATGAAGAAGAATATACATGTCAATTTGAAAAGAGAAATACAAAACGAAAGCATTACAAGGAATTCTGTTGCAAAGTATCATTAATTAAAATAATGAAAACACAGTGCTCCTTTTTTGTTCTTTTTTTGTTTAAATAAAACCATTGAGCAGAGTTCTTCTCTTTTCCACCACCTATTCCTCCGATTTTTCAGGCATTTATCTCCCAAGCAAAAACTGTAATATCCCTTTCTCTGGCTGAATAGATCCAGGGTGGTTGTGAAAAGGGATAGAAGGGAAGGGGGTTCCTAATCCTAATGAAGATTGTTTTTAGAAAAAAAACACAAAAAATGTACTTAATGGTTAAATATTAGAAACATTCCTATGAATCAATGTCACAGACAAAACTACTGGTCAGCACCATATGTAGGTGGTATCATTTAAAGAAAAAGAAAGATAAGTAAATGAAGGTGTAAATATTGGAAGGGAAGGGATACAGCTTTTAATATTTGCTGATGATAAAATTATCTATTAGGAAAATCTATATGAATCAACTGAAAGTTACTGAAAGTAATAAAATATTTCAGGGAGATAGGTCACCAAACTCAACAGCTTTTCTGTAAGACAAGACTACCTAATTAGCAGGTTTAATGGGAAAAGAAGATCATTTATAATAACAGAAACAACAAACAAACAAAATGCTTGACAGTGAATTGAAAAGGGAATGTGTGATGATAATGAGAAGAAAACTCAAAGCTTATGGAATATGTGGTGCTAAAAATAACTTAATAATTAGAGAAATATATCAAGTCCCAGATTTAAAAACTCAGTTTTTTAGGATGTAAATTTTCCTCAAATTAATCTATATATCTAAAGCAATTCCAATCAAGATCTAAACATATATTTGTAAAACCTGGTAGCTATTCTAAAATTCATGTTAAAAAAAATTCAAGAATATAAATGTTTAATTAAGAATCCTAAGAGAGATCAAAGCATATAATAATTAAAACAGGGAGGTTATCTGAGGAGTAAACAGGACAATGGAAAAGATGGGAGTCCAGAAAAAGATCTCTAAGTAAATACTAATATTAGTTGAATAAATGACATTTAAAACTTTTTTAAAAGTATTGACTATTCAATAGATAGCATTGTGACAATCAGCTCATCATTTAAAATGAAACAAAATTAGATCATTTAGAGTGCCTTATGCTAACAAATTTTATGTGGATTAAAACCCCAAATACTAGATAAAAATACAGGAAATTTTATAATCATGTGGAAGAAATTGAAAAGAAGGGAAAGACTTCCTAAGTCAGAGCCATGAAGGAAAAACCTAATAGATTTGACTAAATAAAACTGAAAAATTTCTCTACAAAAGACAGGAAAAATAAAAGTCAAAGCAAATAGTTATCCTGGAAAAATCTTTGAGAATTCATATCAGATAAAATGTAATAGTAACATTCATGATCTATAAAACTACATAGCAAAGATATTAACTCATGTTATTTTAAGATGACCATTTATTGAGCATTTTACTATGCTTTATGAAAAGCACTGATATTTTATACATTTTCAAATTTGTCAAGTTAATCTTATGAGGTACATTATTTCACATTTTAACTTTGAAAGTAAGAAAACATAAGTTTGGATTAAATAATCAGCCTGAGGTTGCATAGTTACATGTGCCCAGCCAGCATTAAATTTCTAACTCTACAAGTTTCTTATTGATTGTGTTTGAAAACTTTTCACAGTTTTGGTTTATAATTTAATTTGTTCATATGTTTATTTAAGTAAGTAGTTGAAAGAGTCTATGGACATACAAGTATTATCTATGCAACTACTTCTTTACATGTCTAGTATGCTTTCCCTGAAAAATATTTTCTTCTTGTTTCTTGGTGTCATTTCATATAAACCCTTAATCCATCTAGGATTTATATGGTATACAGTCTGAGGTGAGATGCTAAACTTATTTTTCTCCTATGCTGGCGACCCTTCCATGTTAAACTCTTATTTTTATTAGGGGCCACTTCAAATTTATTCACTTTATTTCACTTGTTATGTGTCTATTCTTGTACCTCTATTACCTCTGTTATTATTGAAACTCTATATATTTTAATATTTGAAAAAGCAGCTCATTATTTTTATGTTTCAAAAATTTCCTAGAAGTTCTCCACAAACCTTTGGTTTTGAAAAAGATTATGCTTTTCTACATCATTCACTCTTCTCATCTAAGAATAAGTTATGCCTTTGCATTAATTCATATCTTCTTTATATATATATTTGATAATTCATACAAACTTTTATAAATGTGATAACTTTCTTCCTATAGATCCTTCATATTTTATTGTTAACTATTTTCCTAGATCACTTATTTACCTGTGTGTACGAGATGCAGAAGTTGCATTTAAAATGAGTCTTACTATAGTTAATGGGATATTTTCTGTTCTATTGTATCTTCTATTTGTTGCTATTGCTGGTTGCTGAGTATTGTAAGTACATTGTTCTCCTTTAGCAGCAGCAGTGAAGAGTGTATTTTATATCAAATCCATTAGTCATTTTTATGCACTGACTTATAGGTTCTGTTCTAGGAGCATGAAGGTACAGGTAAGACAGGAATCTCTTCCTCAAGGGCATGCAGGGCTGGCAGAAGTGCCTGAAATATTTATGTGAGAGGCTAGGATTACTGACATATTGATAGGGACAGAAAAATTATTGGTACCTACATAGACTAAAAGAAAATTTTCAGAAAATCGCTCTAAAAAGCCAGGGACTAAACTATATCCTTCCAATATCCTCACAGCACTTAGCACATTATCCTACCCTTAACAATGACTACAATAGTAGCAGCTATCGTCTGCTATCCTTTATGCATCAGGCATTGCAATAGGGACTAAGAAGAATGTCATTAATCCTAACAACAATCTATCAGGTGGATATTATAATCCCCATTGCATTGATAGGGAAACTGAGGTTCAGAGGGTTTAAGGAACATACCCACAGATACTCTGCAGGACTTAACAAACCCAGGATTCCAACAAGTCCGCATGCTCAGTGTTCTTCTATTACGTTCTGCTGTAGACACAGTCAATGATTATGAGATGAATGAGTGATATTTGGTCACTGCTGGTTAACAAGGAAAAGACCGGTCACTTTTAAGCAACCTGAGATATGAGACTATTTCTTTTTTCTTTTGGATTTTTTTACTTGATGAAGGATGATACATTGAGAAGAGAAGAGAGTGTAGTCAAATAGTATTCAAATAACAGGCTACAAAACCAATACCTTCAATCCCCTTAACTCTCCTGCAAAATGTTGCACCAACATGTAGCTGCTTCATTTTACATTTAAATTATTTAAAATTAAATAAAATTAATAATGCAATTCCTTAGCTGCACTAGTCACATTTCAAGTGTTTAATAGCTACTTGAGGCTAGTAGCTATCAAATTGGGCAATGCCCAAAATTTCCATCACAGAAAACTCTATTGAACAGTGTTGGTTGAACATTTCCAAACCAGAGATCATTTTCTGGAATTGCTGTACAATTTCATTTTCTTGGTGAATATTTAACATGCACTATGGGCCATGACATCAGCTAGGCATTGATTTATAAAAACAGGAAACACAGTCTCTTTCCTTAGGTTTCCCAAGATGCCATGGGAGACAGATGCAATAAAACTGCCATTCTTGGGAATCATAAGTAATAGGTCCAACAGAGATTACTGTACTTTTTCTGGTCTCTTTCCCTGCACAGGTGTATAATTTGTTTCTATTCCAGATTGAACTGGGATGTTTTGAATTATCTATCACCATATAGTTCTATAAGTTTAGTCCTGATTTTTGACCTTAAAGTTTTGCAAATCTTAGTGCTGATTTTGCATCTACCCACACAAGCCCAAAACTGCTGTCTTGGCAGCATACATCTGAATCATGATTTCTACTATTTTTTTTTAGCTAATAACTTTGTTGTCGAGAGTAATCTATTCACATCTTGTCTTTGTTACCTAATAAAAATAGGATATCTTGACCTAGAATTCTCCCCATTTCATCTTGTACAAAATAAACACTGATAAAATGATTGCAAAACAGTCCAATTCTTTACAATAAGACATTTGAAGTTTCTTATTTGTGATACTGTTGGAAAACCTTGTTCTCCCACTGTGTGAGAGAAAGCTTGGCTTTCCAATGAATTTTCATCCACAAGCCAGAGGAGTTTCTAGAAATACCTTGCTGCCAAAAAGCTACCAATATGCCCTTTATGTGGGCTCTCTTTTTACCCACAGTTAATAAGGGCAATTTTGTTTCTCACTATAAAAAATATAACAAACCCATTTTATCATTGTTGGACAAGCCTTGTCCATTTCATTAGACATAGCTGGCACCTACTTTTATTTTGAGTATTTTAGAATCCGTGCATAAAATGTCTTTTTTCCAAATCGATGTTTAGTAGTATTTATTTGGCACATTTTCCTATTTGGCAACAAGAACACTTTATGGGATGACATTATTTCATGAAGATAGACTAAAATTAGACTATCAAATATGGGATAAATTAGAATCTTAGCCAAATAGAGCAATGGAAAAGAAACGATTAAATGTATCTGTAATATTCATCTTCCTCTGTAATAAGATTTGTCACTGAACGTTGTCCAGCTTTTACCTGAATCATTCTGCTTAGGCCATCCAATACAGCTGCTGCCAGGTACTGTCAACCCCAGCGCCAGTATCACGTTGATTGCTGCTTCCTGCCAGTTATTGGACACTCACTGGCTTTCCTAGTCCACGCAAAATCACCTTTGGCTAGTTTCTCATGTTCTCTTTTCCTTGCTGCCTAGACAAAAGCTTTCTCTTTTGTTTCCAGGCCTTGATGATACAGAGAACCAGTATTTTAATGCCAGGCAAATGATGGAACGTGACAGTTCAGTGACATGATAAAATCATCATCTATTACGTATGTCACATCACAGTGCAGTTTTTAATCAACCAGCCATTGTCAGGCTTTTTAGGTATTTGTTTTCTTCATATAAATGGAAGCAATATATCCAAGGGACATGAATGGAGCCACAAAACCCCACTGGATTAGCCTATAAATTCTTTGAAGGCAGGCAACAAAGCTACTCATTTCGTTTTCCTCCAAAGGACCCAGTCCTGCACTGCGCTCTTGCGAGGCCACCCTGACTCATGTCCAGAAAAACAGAGCTTGTCTTTGTCACTGGCAATTTAACTCTCAACCCCCCACCTTTCAGCAAATGATTCCACCATCTAATTAAGGCCATCAGAAGAAAAAAAGAGCCCTCCTACACCATTGGTGGGAATGTAAATAGGTGCAGCCACTGTAGTGTGTCGTCTCTTCTTGCTCATACTTGCATTTATTTTTTGATAGTCCCACACAAGAAACATAATGTCTTAATTCAAAGAGGTTATAATGATGAAGGGAATTGAGTCTCAGTGGCAGGCTTGTAGAAGAACTTTTTTGGAATAGGGTGTCTCTCAAATTTTACCATTCCGAGAGAACCACATTCCAGCTATTGGTATGAAACTTAAGGATAATATTCTTAGCTAGTTTATTTTTGATAATTGAGGTGGTCATTTCAACACAATCTGGAGGTAGAACCTGAAAGTTTCTAGCTTCACCTTCAAAAATCTAGGGTTTATGATATAAAAGTGCTGATGGTCAGTGGAACAACCTCCCAGGAGACCAAAATAGTCCCTAGATGTATATAAATTCAGATTTTGTTTCAGATTAGTACCACTGGGAAACAATTGGTATTCAATCATCAATTGAAAGTTTTTCTACCAATCTTGAGGCCATTTTTCAAGTGTTGATTTGACTATCAAGATGAAATCACTTTACATACATTGTTTTTTGAAGTGAGTCTAACAGAATATAATAATCACTTGAGCATATAGCAAAGTAAGTTTTTGCATTTTTAATCTAACTTTAAAGCCTGTGCATCCAAGCACAGAATTACAAGATCTTTGAATACCAACTTTAGTTAATCTATAATGAAAACAAACACAAGAGCAATTTTCTAGTGCTGCTACTGAATCTTATTGTTAGACAATGTGCCACATCATTAACTCTGAGGAGTTACTGAAGTAGGCATAAAGGAAAGCATGATTTTAAAGTAACCAGAATTCAAGACCAAAAATGCAAAGTCAAGGAAGAGTTATTAAATGCATTTGATGACTATGAGCAATGTGTACTAGAAAAGTGGAGCTACTCCCCCAAAATACGCAGTCTCTGACTGTAAACCTTCACTCTCTGACTGGTATACCAATTAAATCTAGGAGTATAAATTAATGTATTAGTAAAAGGGTGACAAAGGGCAGTTCTGAATTTGAGGGAGGCAACCAAAGAAGGTATCATGAGGAAGGTAGTTCTGGCCAAGAGTTAAAGAGGGGATGGGAATTCACTGGTAAATTCATTTATTTTACTTAATCTATAATGAAAACAAACAAACAACTGACATAAAAGCTAATTGTAATGCTTAAGATTTAAATATCAGAGTGTCTGAAAGACAATGCTTTCTTAAGACTGAGATCAAGGCAAAGATGTCCACTCACACAGTTGTTGTTTAACATACTGCTAGAAGTTCTAGCCACTGAAATAAGAAAAGGAAATAAAAGTCATCTACATAGGAAAAGGAGAATAAAATTGTCCCTATTTATAGATGATACAGTTGTCTACATAAAACATCCCAAGAATTAATAAGTGAGCTAAGAAAGGTTACAGGATACAAGATAAATGCAAACAATCAATTATATTTTTATATATTAGCCATGAACCAAAATTAAAAATACAATGCCATTTGTAATCACAAAAAATGTAATACTTAAGTGAAAATATAACACATACAGGACTTGTATTTTGAAGTGATGTGATTCTGCTGAAAGAAATCAAATACGATTTATAACTATAAATGTAAGTATAAATTTATAGTTATAAATATTTATAATTTTTATAAATGTTTACAAATAAATCAAGATATCTCTATGTTCATGCATTCAAAGACTCAAGAGTAATGATTTCAATTCCCCCCAAATTGGTACAGGTTAACATAATTGCTATCTAAATCCCAGGAAGACTTTTTATAGTAGATATAGGTATATTTATTCAAAAATTTATATGTAATGGCAAAGGAAGTAGAATAGTTAAAACAACTTAGGAAAAGAATGAATTGGAAAACATCAATCTATATAATTTCAAAACTTATTGCATAGCTATGTGATATGTACTTATAAAGACCATGTGATATTAGTAGAGGTATAGATGCATAAATCAATGAAACAGGAGAGGGAACTCAGATACAAAAGCACAGAACTATGTCCTACTGATTTTTTACAAGAGTACAAAAACAATTCAGTGGAAGAAAGATAAGATTTTTAACAATTGGAGCTGATGCAACTGGACATTCAGCCATAGGCAAAAAAAAAAAAAAAGGAAAATCTGTTTTTTCTATATAAATCTCACAACTTAACACAAGAACTAATTCAAAATGTATTACAGCCTTAAACATAAAATATAAGTCTATGAAAATTTTAGAAAAAATATCAGAGAAATTCTTCAAGATCTAAACTAGGCAGAGTTCTTAGACTTGACACCAAAATCATGATACATAAAAGGAAAAAAATGGTAATTCTGACTTCATCAAAACTAAAAAAAAATTGATAAAAAAGACAGTCTACAGAGTGTGAGAAAATATTTGCAAACCACATATCCAGCAAAGGACTGGTATCTACTATCTATAAGGAAGTCTCAAAGCTCAACATTAAAAGAAACAACTGAGTTAAAAAATAGACACCGGGCATTCAGAGATGATACGTTGAAAGGATATAGAAATGGCAAATAACCAGATGAAGAGATGTTCAATATTATTGACTTAGGAAAACGCAAGTTAAAAACCACAATGTAAGAACTTATTCACTATGTAAGAATTCGTTCACCATGTAAGAACTTGTTCGTTATGCTTAAGAAGATTGGAGACTGACGAGAACTAGGCTTGAGATGGATTAATGATTGTGCATTGAGCATTGACCCCCCTATACAGAATTTTATTGTTGTTAACAACCATGTGATCAATAAATATGAGAGATGCTCTCTCTCAAAAAAAAAAAACACAATGAAAAATCTTTGCACATTTTTCAAAATAGCTAAAATTAAAACAAAACAAAACATGGAGAAAACCAAATGCTAGTGATTTAGAGAAACTGTATCACTCACACATTGCTGGTGGGGATATTAAATGGCACAGCCACTCTGAAAAACAGCTTGGCAGTTTCTTAGAAATAAGCATTTAACTATCATGTGATAAAATAGCTGAATTCCTGGGGGTTTATCCTAGATAAATGAAGACTTATGTTCGCACCAAACTTGTACATGAATGATGTACATGATGGCTCCTGTCTGAACCTTAAAGTACTCAATTATCTGCACAACTCAGCTAGTATATTAACCATAGCAGCAAAATCATATTGACTAGCCTCTATATGTAAGGTGCTGCACTAGAACACAGTACGTTTTGCATTGCTATCTTACATTCTAATTTTTATGGTATTTAATTTTCATTTGCACATGCTTAAAAAAAACAGATGTTTGTAAGGCCCTTCAGGTGCATTCTTGTCTCTGAATCTCGTCTGTGTACCTCCCATGACCCTATGACAATGTTTTATGTGCAGCAGGCATACAAGCATATATTTTTAAATTATGTGATTGAATTTAAGATTCTCAGTTGAGCTTTATACAGTATTTTCTCAAGAAAGACCTAGCAGGCATTGTGGGCTATTGAAGAGTGTTTTGTTTTGCAGTATTTGAAGGATTTAGGCAGGATCATTTCTGCTGCCAGAATGCTTCTTTCATTTGTATCGTTGACTGCTAGGAGCACGAGACACTTGTCAGCAGAAGCACCTGCACATGCCTGCTGGGGCCACAGAGGTGCTTCGGGTTGCAGTCACACTTGCTTAACTTGAACTCCACATCAGCATGCAGTTGTTTTCTTGCTGTTCTTACAGGATGGAGAGTAGATAACCAGGAGCCTGGAGTAGCACTAACTGACCAGACAAGCACCAAATACCGGAGATTTCAACACGTGTTTACAGTTATGCTGAAACAATTTAACAAGGGAAGGTATAGTGGTCAAATTATGGGCATTTGGGGAAGTGTAAGATGAAAGAATGCTTATGGTTTTAGAATTTTAAAAATACTTTATGTAATACAGTGGAGAGAAAATAGAAATATTTGTGCAATTAAAACTTGAAACCATACACAGCCGAAGCTATTACCGAGAGGTACTCCTGAGTTAATGGGATTTCTTCCTTTGAAATATTTTAATGACTCTTAGAACTGCTCTCCCAGTGTCTTTATGGCTTTTTTTTAATCAAACAATGCTAAACCAGCTTACTTTCCAAACTTACTGTATCAATCAAATAAGAATCACAACATTTTACTGTATGTATTACATATATCTATGCCTCCAAAGCACATTCAAATAGATGCTCACAACAACACACACATGTCAGAGCCCTGGTTAAGAAGGGAGTTAGGAGACTGGAGAAAGGTCAAGGAACTTCAGTTCTCTCAGCTGCGTGGACCAGGAGCTGTTTAACTAATTCATATGGCCCATATGCCATCAGATAGACACATCGACTGACATTTTCCACCTTTTTTTACTTGGGACCAGCAGTCTCTTAACTCTGGGAAGCCACAACTGAACCCTCGCTGTATCTATTGATGCAAATTGGTTCTGATAAAATGCTCAGTGCGGTGTCTAACACAAAATCAATAGTCTGAATGATCATCAATTAGGGATGCTCTGAGCCAGCCAGCTGCCCTGATCGATATAGCCAAGTAATGGAAGGATGATGGCAAAGTAGTTAAGAGCTTGGATGTCAGATACACATAGTTCAAGTCCTGTCTTTGTCATCAACTAGAATTATGATCTTTGGAAAAACATTTTCTATAAGCCTTATGTTGTCATCATCTGTAAAATGGGTTAAATGATAGTATCTTATTCAAAACACTGTGAGAAGTAGAGAGTAATACATGTAGAGGACTTGGCATTGTGTCTGTAAACACTCAATGAGTTTTATTTATCAGCATTTAAAGACTTCCCTGATGAGGAGAGAGTAGTCCTTCTTAAGTAATCCGCTAACAGATACTGGTATGTTCTTTAGAAATGTATGGTTTTCTTATAGCAGCAGTGTTACCGCATGATGTTAATGAATGCTTAACAGCATTTGAGATGCCTCCAGCTAATGTCTGACCTACTTATTAGGAAGGAAGCTCCAATAATCTTGCCCTTAAAAAGTCTCTGTTTTCCTGGACTGTGGAAATCACATAATTGCTACTTTATACATTGCTATAGAATGATTCCAATTATTTAAAAATACTACAATTCTTAAAGTAGTTAATGGGTTACTTTTCCTAAATTTATCCATTCTAGATCATTGCAAATGTCCCAAATCCCCAAAATATGTTTTATAAAATGTGCTAATCATGTGGGTAGCATCATTAATAATCATATTTTAGAGTAAGATCAGCCTTACTTACAAATAAGGTAACACTGAAATAAGATAATGTAATTTAATTTTATAATATAAATTTTAGTGGCTATCCTAAGAATAGTCATAGCCTCACTGAACTCTGTAGTGTTTAAAGAGATCATAATCAGTCTTTTATATTCTTCCAATCTTCATGTCACATTTTGGAAGAGAAATTGATAGAATGAAAGCCTCTGAGAAAGGGCAATGGATGATTTACAGTTTGCAGGAAAGAGCACATGAGGCTTGGGTTACAGTGTTAAGAATGGGCAGGAGAAAAAATTCCCAAAGGGCCATGAGTGCTACAAACAGAACTGAAAGACAGTTGTAGAAAAGAGGAAAGAATTAGTATGATTCCAGAGGGCAGAATAGGGACCAATAAATAAAAATTATAAAATTACAAATAAAAATTATAAAGCATTGTTCAAAAATGGAATGGACAATTTGGGAGCAGTTTGGGACTCCTTGTCGGTGGCAGATTTCCAGCAGATACCAGATTGTCACCTGTCTGTCATGCTGGGTTGTTAACTTTATTGGGATGATGGGCTGTTAAGGGCACTGCTCATTTTTTGTAGTCTCTGATTTAGTGGTTCTAGAACATTGGGCAATTGAAGTTCATTTCTTTCTGAGCTTGAGTATCTTAAGATTAGTCTAGTAAAAAGTGTTGGTATGGGAGTGGCCCTAACCTTTGAGAATCTTTTCTAAATGTTATGATTCTATTAATGATTATTTTGTGAATTTTATTTAATGAAAGTGTAATTTAACCCCTTTCAGGGTGGTGGTTTTGAATTTAGAAGCTTCCACAGAATATCCACAAGAATAATTTGTTTCAATGAAATAATATTAATAGCGTCCAGTCTCTGAAACTGAAAAACAAGTATTTGTTAAGTGTGTTGGGCATAAATACAATGCTTCTATCATGAGACTTTTCTCTTCATCACTGCTTATATGGTTTTATTTGAGATCAATGGAGAGAGGCCAGTGCTTGTAAAAATTTTCCAACATAAATACTTTATATTGCTAATAGGAGTTTCAGCTAGGCTGTGTCAGGTAACTGCACACATCAGTATTAGGCAATAATAAAAGTAATAAATACCAAGTTCATGTTTCAGGAAGATGGAAATTTCATTAAGACACTAGTTCCACTATCAATTATTAAATAAATTCACCTGAGTGTTTTCTTTTCCTAACCTAGTCAAGACAAAACCTCAGAGGAAGAGCATATTCCTTGTTGTGCCTAAGTGGATTTTGAAATAAAAAGCCCCAAATCTTTTTTTTTTTGGTATGCTGAAGATTTCTTAGAGCTTATACTTAAATAATTATGTTGCAAGGCTTTTGTTTTGAGAAAGGCTCAAATCTACACAAATAGTAAATTGTTAGAGAATCAAAGTTGCCAGAAAAACTTGAAAATTATTTTTACTTTTAGGTTTGTAATACAACTATTTTGCATTCAATAGATTTTTAAAAATATTCACTGAAGGGAAGTTCACCTGAGGAGTGAGTGAGAAGTCACTTTGCACGTGTTTTCTTGTTTTGGGGAAGCCACTCTGCACGTGTTTTCTTGTTTAGGGGACCACACACATGAGGAGGTACCTTTATGAGAACTCAATGAGACAGGGCAGAAACGGAGAACAAATCATGGGTCTTCATTTCCCAGTTCTGCACTGAAGGCTTCTTTGATGATGTTTTGCCATCACATATTTGTACCAAAAAAAAGAGAAGGTGGAATCTTCGGATGTTATTTGCAACTCAGAAAATTTACTTCAAACTGAAAGGTGATTCTGCTGTTTGTTGGGTAATGGAGCATAATTAAATACAGCTATTTGCATTCACCTTTACAATTACACAGCAACAACAATATGTCATACGTTAATGACCCAGGGTTATTTGATTGCATGTTTACTCATATATTTAATATATTTCTAATATATTGGGATTTTAGGTAAAGCCAAACAATGCAGTACATAGTGAAGGAAATAAAAAGTAATTGCTCCCACCTTTATGTACTGAGAGCATTTAAATAAACCAGAGAGTTTGACTTCAGCATGATTAGATGATATTTTGCTCATTGTTCTTCCGGATCTTTAGTTTGATTATGGGCTGTCAGAACACAGAGACATTATCTTGTATTTCTTTGAGACTCTAAAACCTAGCACAATTCCTGGCTCATTGTGGTAATTTGTGTGGTCTTTAGTGAATTTCACATGGCTGTAACTTGTGCACATTTGTCCACAATCATTAAGCAAATAGTATAGTTATGTCATATGTCAATGGAAATGCTTCACAATTGTTCCTATGATAGGGTAAAAAAAATCCTCTGTGTGTGTGTGTGTGTGTGTGTGTGTGTGTGTAAAGATAAGTATGAAATAAAGACTTTTTAATGACTTTCAGCAACTCATTTATAACACTTGAGTGGATCGTTTTCAAAATTCAGAGGCCGGGTGTTCAGTTATGTTCTTGAAGGCTATGCTTCTGTATATGATATCTATTAAGTATGAAAGAAGCGAACAAGGAAACCTTGGAATATGCTGCCATAAGGGAGACTCTTTTCTTCCCTCTTCACTTGGAGAACTCCTATTCATTCCTCAAAATGCAGTTCAAATGTCACCTCTTCAGCAAAACCTTCTCCAACCTTCCCTACCAGGTGCAATTCTCCTGTCAGGTACTCTCATGGTAGCATCTATATTTCACCCTCCATTAACTTATCTCAATCAGCAGTTTTCATTTTTTCAGTATAATTAGTTATGTAATGTCTGCACCAGGAGAGGGGCCAGGTATGCTCTTCTCTTAGCATAATAACTGGTATGGGGAAGGTCCTCCACCAATATTCAATGAATGAGAATAAATTGACAGAGGAGTATGTAAAGATGCAACAAGCCTCCATCACTTAGCTGATAGGTACATGTGACTACGGCTGTACCCTCCCCCAAACCAGTCTGCAAAGAACCACACCATGAATAGTATTCAATGACAGTATATTAAAAAAATAAAAATAACTACTTATCATCTTAAAAAATGCATGTTTTCATACTGAAGAAGAACTGCTAAGTTTTGGAAACTTTTTGGAAGAATAACATCACCCTAATGTGCACTGACCATTTGAATTCATTAAAAAGTAAGCCATGGCATTTTTTTTCTGTATGCTCAAGATTAATTCTGAAATATGAATGTTTACAAAATGTGGGAGAGAAATAAATAGTTTAGTGTATGATTTTTTTTTACAGACTCTTAAGCAAAAGAAAATGTTCTGCTTCCTAGCACTTCATAGTTATCTCCAGTTTTGATTTGGAAAATGCAACAGTAGTGAACTTCAAGCTTTTGATGTGGTGACAAAGCTGAGACTTTACAATCTATCTGAGTGAGTCTGAAACCACCTGGATTCTTGGGCAATTCTCCCAAACTTCTAAACCTTTAACTTCTCATTCTCAAAATGAAAATAATAATACCATTTAGCAAGACTATTACAAGGATTAAATGAGATATTTTGGAGAAAATACCTGTACTACAGATACTTTATAAATACGAATTCCAATTTTAAATACTTTCATAACAATAAACCTCGAAAGTTGCTTTTCTGTATACAACAAACACATTGTTTTAAGTTTCTTAAAATGTATAGACTATTTGAAGGAATCTGGACCTACATGGCAGGAATTTCTTTGTGTCATTGGAACTAAAGTAACTGTAGGTATCACTGAGTGATTCCCTATGTGCCAAGGGCTTCACTTTATTTAATTAAATCCAAAATAAAAAACGAAAAACCCAGAGTTATAATTTCACTCGAGAGAAACTGAGGCTTAAGGAAAAAGCCTGACTCTGACATCACAGACCTTAACCTAGTTTTAGTTGACTTAAGGCTGGCATGAAGACTAAAGGTCTGGGTTTAGAATGTAGCATACTGGACCTAGTAAAGCCATGCAACTTAAACACATGTGGCTGCTGTTGGTATATTTTCATAGGTATTCTGTGGAACTCAACAGAAGTTATTGGTGGAATTTTAATATTTTCAAAGTATCAGGATTTGAAATCCTAAAGGTCCAATATACAAGGTTATAAACCAAGCTCTTCCAACTATTTGTTATGAAACCTTGGATATCTAAAGCTCTATCTGTAAAATGAGGGTAATAAAGTCTAGTTTGGAGTTATTATAACTATCATTGAAATATTGTATTTAAATTTTTAACATAGTGCCTGACACACACATAATTCTCAATAAATGTTTGACTTTACAGTGATAATAGCAATGGGAATTATAATATATATTTTAATAGGACAATTTTATGACTATGTATTGGCATAAATAACAGTATAAAACCTACAAAAAGATACAACTGTGTATATCTACAATCACTTAAAATAACTTCAGGCAAAAAGCCCTTCAAAAGGGATTCTGTCATGCTGTACATTCAGTTCTTAAGATACAAGACTTCAACACATTTTAAATATTCCTTCTTGGAATTTGAAAAGCCTGTGTGGATAGTTTTGTCATTTGTAAACACACTTTCGGAAGCCCAAAATCATGCCTGTTTTGTCCATGACATATTTACTCTGGAGACACAGAAACACAAATAAACCCAATGACTCAAGTATCTATGCCACCTTACTGTCCATTGTTTAATGAAAATTACATATAAGGTCTGTATAGACCATAAAACAGTGTATACAGAATATAACATAATCTATATGTACATAATTGAAATGGCATATGAGGAGTGAGTGTTTAGAGGTAGGTCTTTGAATACAGTTCTCTTTTGCTCTTCCTGCTTGACTTCCCCTTTCTTCTTATCCATCATTTTTATGAGAAAAGAAATCATAGACTAAAAGTGTTCAGGGCATATGTAGGCAGGTGAAAAGGCATTACTTTACTTCAGTGATAATGAATGGACACAAGGGCCACAGATGATCTCTTCTCCTTTCCATTTCTCTGAGACTGGGTCTAGGCCTGTTAGCAGGACCCTGTGTTTTGTTTGGCACATTTGGTTGTAATGCAGAAAAGTCAATAAATGATTAGGTTAAGTCCATGCTGAAGCATGTAGGTGTGCATTATGGAGCATCAAAAGAGAGTGTAGAAAAACAGGCAGGAGAAATGCAGTGATTTGTATGTCTATATCAAGTTTTTAAAAAGTCTGAATATTGGAGATGATTAATCATGAAGCTCAAGGGTTGAAAACACAAATGACAACAGATGAGAAAAATGGGAAACAAGCTGGGAAGGACTATGGCGATTTGGAAAGCATGTGTCCTCTCTAAAGGTATCAGGCAGCTTTAACACATCATTGCCGGAAAAGGAGATTCTTGTGTAAAACTTCCGATTTTTCAAAGAAAACCATATTCATTGTAGAAGTTTTAGGTTCACAACAAAATTGAGTAGGAAATACATAGAGTCCTCATATATCCTCTACACCCACATGCACACAGCCTTGTCTATTATTAAAATACCATGCAGAGCAGTACATTTGCAGGACAATCTATGAATCTACATTGACACATTATTATCCAAGGTCCATAGTTTATATTAGAGTTCATTCTTAGTGTTGTATATTTTATGTATTTTGACAAATATATAATGACAAACTGATGTTTATAGAATAATACATAATAGTTTTACTGTACTAAAAATTCTCTGTGCTCCGCCTTATCTCTCCATCCCCATGAGCCTCTGGCAGCCCCTGATCTTTACTTTATCCATAGTTTTGTCTTTTCCAGAATGTCATATAGTTGGAATCATATAGTATGTGAGCTTTTTAAGCTAGCTTTTTCACTTAGTAATATGCATTTAAGATTCTTTCATGTCTTTTCATGATTTGATAGCCCATTTCTTTTTAGCACTGAATAATATTCCGTTTCATAGATATACTACAGTTTATTTATCAACTCACCTATTGAAGGACATCTTGGCTACTTAGAAACATCCATGCGTGGGTTTCTGTGTAAACATGTTTCAAATTCATTTGGATAAATACCAAAGAGTGTGATTACTGAATCATATGGTAATAGTATGTTTAGTTTTGTAAGAAACTGCTACACTGTCTTCTAAAGTGGCTGTGTAACTGTGCATTTCCTCCACCAATAAATGAAAATTCCTGTTGCTCCACATTCTCACCAGCATATGTTATCAGTGTCTTGAATTGTCACCATTTTATTAAGGGTATAGTTGTACTTTTTTTTGTGTGTGGCTTCAATTTGCAATATCCCAATGCTATATGATGTGGAGGACTTTTTATTTGCTTACTTGTTATCTCCATATTTTCTTTGATGAGGTGTCCATTCAGATCCTTTGCCCATTTTTTAATTGGACCATTTGTTTTTCGCCGTTGAGTTTTAAGACTTCCTTATACATTGCAGATAATAGTTTTTTTAACAGGTATTTCTTTTGCAAATATTTTCTCCCAGTATGTGGCCTCTTTATTCTCTTGACAATGCCTTTCACAGAGAAGGTTTTATTTTTAATACAGTCCAATTAATCAATTATTCTTTTTGGGCTTCATGCCTATGGTGTTTTATCTAAAAAGTCATCACCAAACAGAAGGTCATCTAGACTTTCTCCTTTCTTCTAGGAATTTTATTGTTTTTCGTTTTACACTTGTCTGTGATATATTTTCATTAATTTTTGTGAAGGGTGTAAAATCTGTGTCTAGACTCAGTTTTTGCATGTTGATGTCAGTTGTTCCAGCACCATTTGTGAAAAGATTATCTTTTCTCCATTCAATTGCTTTAGTTTCTTTGTCAAAGATCAGCTGATTATATTTGTGTAGATCTAATTCTGGGTTCTCTTTTCTGTTCCACTGATCTATTTTTTTGTATTCTTTTGCTAATATGGCACTGTCTTGGTCACTATAGCTTTATAGAAAATCTTGAAGTTGGGTAGCTTCTGTCCTCAGACTTTGTTTTCCTTCTATATTTGGTTGGATCTCTTGAGTCTTCTGCTTTTCCATATAAACTTTAGAATGAGCTTATTGATAGCCACAAAATAAGTTGGTAGAGTTTACTGGGATATGTTGAATCCATAGAATGAGGTGGAAAGTTTTCCTATATGTAACGTTAGAAAATTATCCATTTAGTTAGTTCTTCTTTGGTATCTTTCATCAGAGAATTACAGTTTTCCTTTTATAGATGTTATACATATTTTGAAGATTTATACCTAAGTTTTTCATTTTGGGGGAGTGACAACATAAATGGTATTGTGTTTTCAATTCAAATTCCTATTGTTCATTGACAGTATATAGGTAAATGATTGATTTTATATGTTGATTTTTCTATCTACCTTACTATAATCACTTAGTTATAAGAGGCTTTTTGGTCAACTTGCTTGAATTTTCTACATAGAAAACCATGTTATTGGCAAAGACAGTTTTATTTCTTCCTTTCCAATCAGTATACCTTTTGCTTCCTATTTTTGTTTTATTGCATCTACTAGGACATCTCATGTGATATTTAAAAGAAGTATTGAGAGGGGACATCCTTGCTTGTTATGATCTTAGCAGGAAGTGTTGAGTTTCTCACCATTGAGTATAATGTTAGCTGTAGGTATTTTATAGATAACTTAAATGAGACTTTTTATCATGAATGGGTGTTGGATTTTGCCAAATGTTTTTTCTTCTGTAGTTACAGATATTACTGTGATTTTTTTCTTTTTAGTCTGTTAATAATTGATTTGTAGTAATCAATTTTCAATTTTTGAACTAGCCTTGCATACCTGGAATGAATCTCAGCTAGTTGGAGTATAAACCTTTTTATACATTGTCAAATTTGATATGCTCGTATTTTGTTGAGGATTTTTGCATCTCTCTTCATGAGCGATATAGGTGTTTGGTTTTCTTGTCTTATATCTTTATGTAGTTTGGTATTAGGATAATACTGGACTCATAGAACAAATTAGGAAGTATTCCTTCCATTTCTATCTCCTGGAAGATATTTTAGAGAATTGGAATAATTTATTCAATAAGTGTTTGGTAAAATTCACCAGTGAACCCATCTGGACCTAGTGTTTTCTATTTTGGAAGGTTATTAAATTATTTATTCAATTTCTTTAGTAGCTGTAAGCCTATTGTTTATTTCTCCTTGGGTGAGTTTTGGTAGCTTTTATCTTTCAAGGAATAGGCCCATTTCATCTAGGTTAACAGATTTGTGAGCATAGAGATGTTCATTTATTCATTTATGATCCTTTCAGTTTCCATAGGATCTATAGTGATGTTTCCTTTTTCATTTCTGCTAGTAGTAATTTAAGTCTTTTCTGTCTTTTTATTTCTTAGGTATTTTGGTTAAAAGTATTTGGTTAAATACTTAGGTATTTGGTTTGTTGATTTTATTGATGTTTCAAAAAACCAGCTTTTGGCTTTGTTAATATTGTCTATTGACTTCATTTTTTCTATTTCATTAATGTGTGCTCTAAATTTTATTATTTCTTTTCTTCTGCTTACTTTGCATTTGATTCTTTCTCTAGTTTCCTAAGATCGAAGCTTAAATGATTCCTTTTAGATTCTTCTTTTTAACATAAGGATTTAGTGGTGTAAATATTCCTCTGAACACTGTTTTTCTGAATCATAAATTTTGAGGTAATATTTTCATTTAGTTCAAACTGGTTTTTATTTCTTGAGATTTTTTTCTTTGAAACATGAGTTATTTAATCTCCAAGTATCTGGGGATTTGGTACTTTCTTCTCTGGATTTTTATGTTAATTATATGTAGTCTAAGAGCAGATGTTACATGTTTCCTATTATTTTAAAAATGTAAACAGTTTTTTATTGTTTAGAATGTGGTCTATCTCAGTGATTGCTCATGCAAGCTTGAGAAAAATGTGTATTCTGCTGCTGTCGGATGAAGCATTCTGTGGAGACCTATTATGGCCAATTGATTGGTGATGCTGGTAAGTTAACTATGCCCTTCCTGACTTTCTGCCTGCCACATCTATCAGAAAACTCCCAATTTTTCACTTTAGAAATTAATTCATTTATTTTTTACACAATGGCAAGCCAAAAACTGACACTGTGAAACATTACAGTGTGAATTTAAACTAACACAATCTTTCATATTGTGTATGTAGAATTTAAGGCCAAGAGAAGGTAAAAATCTGTACATCCTGCAACTATTTGATGGAAAGACTGAGACAAGAACTTGGTTCATTAGTCACCAGGAGAGCCTCAGTCTTGACTGGTATCCACTGATTCTCAAAAAGTTGTGTCTAATAATGTAGTACTTTTCTTTGAAAAAGAGATCTATCTTAGAGAATTATTAAAATAGTTTGACTTGTTGATATGATGAAGAAACTATCACAAATTAAATTTATTCCAACATGCTTTGAATAAATACATTTTCCACAGGCAAGATGGAATGCAACAATACTATAATCTTGTTTTCCCAAACATACAGTGTTATGGTCCAGTTGCTACCTTCTGCCTGCACAGAGAAGTGTGGAAAGTTCCATGAATGGAAACTATCAGTCTTTACCTGTTAGCAAAAGCAAAATCATTTCTTATGCCCTGTATTTGCAGAAGGTTACCAAAATACTAAAAGTTGGTCTTTGAGATACGAACTTGAAAAGGTAGAAAATTCAAACAGAATAAAAATAGTAAAGAAAAAGAAAGATCATAAAAGATAAAACAGTTGTAATAGAAACTGGAGTATGGCATCCTTAACAAAATTCAATTCAGAAATAAATATGGTTGGGAAACTTTAATTTTTTCAGATAATGTTATTTGTGTTAAAGAACATAAAAGGGCATATTATACAACTGAAGCTTATTTGTGAATTTAAATATCTCCATTCATCCAAATCATTAATTTCTGAGTAAGCTATGGGTGTTGATTGTTGATATCATGGAGCTCAAACTCTATGTTAATGACAGGGAACTGTGAATTGTAATAGAGCAAAACAACTCTAAGAAGCTATTTCAGGTTATGAAAAGTTCATACATTTTATGGGATAAAAGTTATGTACCACTGAGAAAGTGGTACTGCAGATTTAGAAAGGAAATGAGAAGCAAATATGCATTTTCAGAAGGTATATCCTCCAATACCGATTCCAGGAGTCCTCATAAAGCTTCATGTTATATTTTTAAGAAAATAATTTGGATTTGCAAAAATTTTGCTTGTTATGGTTTCATCTGTATTTCTTTTCCTTTCCATATTTAGTCATCCTAAGATATGCTTTAATGGCAACTTTTAATGATTTACTAATGATAATAAATTCAAGTAGAACTACTCTTATTTACCTTCCTCTCAGATTAACACATAATTTTGATTATCACTAAATTCTCCTTTTTAATAGAGAACTGATTCATTTGCTCTTCCAGAAAATCAGCATTATTTTTTTTCCTACTCTGAAAATGTTCAAGAGAATCACATGATCAACTGTCAGAGAGAACTGAAATTTAAATGCAAATCCAAACATTTAACGTGTGTAGGGAAGAGCTTTCTGAATAAGTTTCATCAACCCCTAATATGGGTTACTGAGAATAAGTAACATCAGACAATATGATAATATAATAGTGATGAGATAGCTTAAATGTCTCAAAATTGGGGAGAAACGTCAATATAAAACAAGTAAAACAGTCAACTGAGGTATGTAAATGGTTTTGAATAAAAAGAAAAGATAAAACAGAAGCAATTTGAAATATAACAGCTTCCCAGGAATCTTCAGAATTGCTACCCTTACTGCAGACCGCATCACAAAGCTGAAGTGTTTTTCTCCCTGGCTTTATTAATTCTGTCTGACTCATCTACTCATTTCTGCCACGTTCCCCTACTCCTCAAGATCATATCAATGCTATAGTCTTCTTTCTTTGAAAATTCTCCATCATTGGTTCCCCTGTTTAAAGTTATGAGTCCCTGTTTAATTCCTGTCCTTTCTCCCTATTCATATTTTCCCTTTTCATACCATTCCTTCTCCTTTTTCTGCCAATGTTTCTTCAATCATTTTTTCTTCTGAACTGTTTTAAATTCTAAAAATCTTACACTGTTTTTTAAATTCTTTAAGGACCTAACAAATGCTGTGACCCTTTTCCCCAGAGGAATGTTGTTTCCCCGATACAACCTGTTTTGCTTACAATTTTAAGGAATTCTCAGACAGTCTAAAGCTCAACCATGGAGAAACCCCAGGTAAAGAACACGTGCTTTAGCAGCCTCCTTCCAATTCTCAGAGCAGTAGCAGTGGTTACCATTTATTGAGAAACTGTCATGGACCAGATGCTCTGCTAGATGCCTTCTATTTTTTTGTCACCAGCTTCATGAATGGATTTTCACAGAAGGTGCAGTTGAATGGTAAAGAAGTTAATGATTTGTCCAAAATTACAATTCATTTATAGTGGAATTGGGATGTGAATCCAAGTCAAATTCTATATATGTGCTTTTCCCACTACACCCACTGCCTTGGGACACTTGGTGAGGAGAAGAAGAATGAGACACAGAGAAGAAAAAGCAAAATACCAAAGACTTAAAGGTGATTAACTGGAGTTTGTGTGGGCTATTGGTTAGTCCATATACAGTATTATTCATGTCTTTTTATGAAAAGTTATGTTTGACTGGCTCTACATAGAGTTGAATTATGGGAAAACTGAATTATTTATCTTAAAAAAATAGTCCATTTTTTAATCTTTTAAAAAAATTGATGGAAGAAAAATATTCCAAATGCTCACTGAGACTGTTGTAAACTAAAAAAACGGAGCCATTTCTAACTTAGTATTTTATCTGGAAGTAACTCATTTTTGAGTTGTTACTAAGAAAATCTTTTACCTGTTTCCCCCTCTACTTGGTATGATACAATGATTCAAGAATCAAGTGTTTCTCTACCTGGTTCCCATTTCCTGATAATTTCTTTTTATTCTGATTCAGTTAACATATAAGATGCAAGCAGCCTTCACTGGTTTATATACTTTTCACTCTAGTTTTAACTGATCTTCTTACTCTCCCTTTATTTCATGGAATTTGCTGCCTAAAAACATGAACATGAATGTGGAAGTCAGTGTTTCTCGAAGTATGGTATGTATATAACACTAATGGTATACACAAGGTATCGTAAATATCACTTCTCTTTTTTTGATATTTTACCTTTATTTTAGTGTAGATTTAAAAAAAAGTGCAAGCATTATCACATCAGCGTTTTCTTCCATGTAAATGAGGCTTAGATAGAGTTTAGGATGACCAGCTACCCCAAGATTCTCCATTGTCTTGTGCCCCAGGGGACAACTAGACAAGCCAAATAGGGAGGGGAGCTAATTCCTGGTTTCCAGTCACCGCTGTGTGCCCCAACTTCCAGCACTTACGTCATCACGCCTCATTCTTCCGTTCACCTCTAACAGCAGCAGAGACCCGGCCTTCTCAGAGTCTCTCACACCTTGTGATGATCACCTTCCAAATCTTCTGAATGCTCTGAATAATCCCTACTGATTCCTGTCCTTCATCCCTGTAACTACCCCACTGTGCATTTTATAATTTTCACTGCATGAAATGCCCAAAAGACATTTCTCTCCTTCTTTAAACTTGTCTACGGTTTCCTTTACCTCCTTTCTTAATGAACCTCACTCTTTCCTGAAGACATTATTTCCCTGACATATTCAAATAAAATCCCTCTTTCTTTCCATGCCTCATGCCTTGGGCCCTGGAGCTACAGCGGGCGCCTTCTTTACTTCCTATTTCTGCTTTCTGCCTCTACTGCTTCTTCTTAAAAAAACCTCAACTCCTTTAAAGCACATCATCAAACCTTACCATCCTTTACCTCTCTTCTTTATTGTCGTCTATCAAACTTCTGGTCATTTTATATCATTTACTGATGATGTCAGCAACTAGCTCCTGACTTCTCCACTGTTCTTGGGGATTTTTGCTGTCATTAAGATCCATCCCAAACTAGGCCTCTTAGATCCTTTAGTTCTTGAAAACAATGTCATTTTTTTTTTCTACTTTGATCTCTTGTCGTTACCATATCCCCTGACTTTCAGGTTGAATCTCATCCTGCCTCATTCACCTCCAACATTTCAGCCATCCCAGTCTTTTAGTAGATCCACACCCTCTATCCTGTCTTCATTCTAACAGCGGCACATCCTTTCATATGTAGGCTTTGATATCCCCCCACTGACAATCATTCCTCTCCTTATAGGCCTTCTTCTCTACCTCATCCAATCCACCAATTCTCTGAGCATAGTAATTTCCCACTCTGTGACTCTACGTCCTAAAAACGCTTCCTTATCTAGACTAGATTTCATGATAAGTACTATTACACCTTTTGCAAACATCATAAATACCTAATTCCTTTCTAGTACTATCAAAATTGCCTAATAAAACCCCAATTCTGGTTAATCCAATTACCTGTTTATGCTACACTTGTCGGTATACCACTGAAGCCGAAAGTTGCTAGAGAAATTACGCAATTAGATTGACTGGACTCACTTCAATTTTATGAACAGTCATCTGAAAAGTACACTCCCCAGCTCGTTTTCTTCCTCATTTACTTTTACTGGCATTTTCTTCTCTACCAGATCAGTGATTCCTAAACTAGTCCTGCTCTTTGTAGTCAGTTCTCTTCCCTTCCCTATACTCATTCTCTGTAAGAAATTTCACCCAATTCAATGGCTTAAAACATTATGAAACTTTGATGACCCTCAGATTGTATCTCCATCCTAGACTTCTTCCTGCAACTGCTTCCTTTATAGATCTAAATGGCACATAATCTATTAGTTACTTACACATACACATAATCTATTAGTTTTAATTCCACATGTATATCAGGCCAACGCTTCTTACCATCACTTCTTCTGCAACCCTAATGCAAGGTTTTATATGACCTTGTGTAAACGACAAAAACATTCATAGAAATTCACCTTTAGTCTTGTACCCTTCAGTCCATTCTTTATACAGTAGCCAGGAGAAGTACAAATCAGATCATGTCCCTCCCATGCAAAAAGCTATCCAATTGTTCAACATTAAAAACAACTAAAAGTAAAATATCCAAATTCCTGGCCATGGCCTATGAATTTTACTACTTGCCATGTATTTTTACCTTTGAACTTGTCTCTCTCTACTCATCTCCTCATCTTCGGTACTTAATTACATTGGCTGTCTTAAACTGTCTTAATTTCTTCAAACACTCAAGCTCATTTCCATCTCAGGACCTTTGCAATTGCTATTCCCTCTGCTTGGAACATCATTCACCTTTGAATGAGTATCTAGTTCTCATCAATCAGGCTTCAACTTACATTTAATCTCCTCAGAGCAACTGGTTCCAATCCCTAGATAAATCAGGCCCCTTAGCCCACATAACTCTATCTTTTCATCCTATTTAATTTTCTTCATAGCACTCATTGGTACCCAAAGTTATTCTTCTTATGAATTTGGCTTGTGTTTATTATATTTTTCCTCCCACTGGAATGGAATAATTTACCTGAAGGTATGGATTCTGTTCTACTCACATTATATCTGTAGTGCTAAAAACAATGATTAGAATGGTGTACATGCTCAATAAATGTTTATTGGATGAACCGAGTAGAAAGCACTCTTAGGGTGGGGCTTATTTATATAAACACAGGTTCATTTAGAAACTAATACTTAAAAACAAAAATAAAAAAGTCAGCATATATATCAGAAAAACCCTCTGATTAACATTTGCTCTTCAAAATAACTAAAAGTTTTCATTAAGTTATTGAATGTCCATTTAATTTTATTGCTGAGCTGCAAGAAAGCAAGAAAAATATCAGGAGGCCAAAATAAGGGAATGCAAAAAATCCACAAAGGCAATTACTATCTAAAGCTGACAGCTGCCTTCAGGGAATCTACCAATCCTGTTGATAGTGGGCTTCAGTTTTAACATTTACTATGTGTAGAGAACCAGAGACATAGGCTAGGGTTTCCCAAGCTTTGAATATCTGACAGATGGAATGCAGAACCTCAAAGGACTGCACTTCCAGTAAAACCTACTAAGTCAAAGTAGAGGCAAATGTGACTTAACAATAAAGAACTTTGTCTTAAACTTGCTATAGTTGGTAGGCAGAGAAGAGAATTTCATTGAGAATTCAAAACCACAAGCCATCCTCGATATAGGGTTGGATCCCAATTATAGCTACCTGGGTTATCTGCAAACCTTGAAGTATAGAATTACAATAATCCAAAGTTTGTAGTTTCCCAAGTGCTTGACATAAGCAGGAGCTACTTCTCTTTGGAAGAGAATATAAATCTTCTACCAGGGCCTCATATATAATGTTTTCAAAGATAAACTTCTACTGACCATGAGCACACAATAAAATCACAGGACACACATAAGAATTGGGTATGATGAATGAGAAGCAGTAGAAAAAAATGACAGAATATTTACATTTTCAGATATATTAAATATTGGTATCATCGGACAAAACTATAAAGCAATACTTATTATGTAAAAAAGGAGAGACAGCATAATAAAAGCATGAAGATCCAGACCTTAGAAATGACTGGCAAATTTTAAAAAATGTCTTTCAGAATTCAAAATGGGATATGTTAAAGTAAAAACACAGATGTGTTCAAAAGCAGATTAGGTAGCTAAAGAGAATATTTAAAAAAAATAGACTACAGATATGAATCATGTAACAAAAGATAAACAACAGGTTAGAGAGATTTGAAGGTTGAAAAAAGGATTAAGAATTATAGAGGCTGAGGCTAGAGTGAGAAGTTATCATATATATTCAACCGGATATCCAGTAGGACATCATAAAGAAAAATGAGTAGGAAGTGATTAAAGAGATCATATTTGAAGGATTTTCTAGTAGCAGTGAGAGATATGACTGTTCAAATTAAAAAATAAAATTTAATCTAAAGTAGGGAAAATATAAAGAAACCCACACCTAGACACATCCTAGCCAAAAGAGGACACAAAACCGCAGCAGCCAAGTGTATTATCTTCCCGAGAATGACAAAAGTCTCAAAAGCTGCTATAAAAGCCAAAAGTCCATGGAATGTATCTGTAACCTGCAGTCTAGAACTGTACACTCGACAGTGTACAATTAGCTCTTTCAAGAGCAGGGGTAAAATGAAACTCTTGCAGAAAAACAATATTTTAAACTTGAATGTCAAAGACACTTCCAGAGCAGTGGTTCTCAGTCTGGAGTAATTTTTGGTCCCCTCTGCAGTTCTTCCCCACTTGGGAATATTTGGTGTATCTGGAGCATTTATGGTCATATAACTGGAGGGCATTACCGGCATCTAGCAGGTAGAAGCCAGGGCGACTGCTAAACATCCTGTGTTGCACAGGACAGGCTCCACAACAAAGAATGATCTGGTCCCAACAGTCAACAATTTTGAGATTGAGAAATCCGGCACTAAAGTAATGTTGAAATATTTGCTTAAGAAAGAAGGGAAAAGGACCCCCGAAAGAATGCCTACAATGCAAGAAAGATTATTAGAAAAGGTAGGAGTCATAAATATTGATTGTACAAATAATAATTTATAGGGTATAATAATAAAAATAAATTACTGGAAATGATCAGCATATAAATTAGGGGTTAATTAGCTATCCATGTCTTGTTCTTGTTCAGGAGGCAGGTGAGAGGTTGATTTGAGATATATGGCATCAAATTATGTACACATGTTACTTTTCCTAGGCTAATCACTAGATGATTAATTGTGAAAGCTAATGTAGAAAACAATTAAAAGAAGACAGAAGATACCAATTTAAAACACAAAAAAGAGGAAAAGTCATCCAAAAGGATGGAAAAAATCAAAAGCATAAAGTAAAATGAAGGAGCTAAACCGAATATAACAGTTATCATGATAAACACATACTTAAAGACATGTTTGTTAGACTGATATACAAATAAAAGTACAAATGAAATTAAAAGGATAAAAATACAAACTAAGTAAAATCAATGAAAAGACAACTGATACAGCTATATCATCACAAGTAATACTTAATAAAGAAACTATTTTTAAATATTAGAAATTTAAAAATTATCAATACACATGTTTAAAATTTGGATTAATTAGGCAGTTATAAACATATATTTAATGAATAATATAGCCTAATAAACATAAAACAAACATTTATAGAACTCTAAGAAGAAAATTATATGTCATTAATGTTATGAAGTTAACAGAAAACCAAGATTAACAGAACTTGAAGAAAGATTTGATTAATCTTTTATCATTGTGGAAGATTTTAATAACTGGTATTAATACATCAAGCAGACAAAAATGCTAAGGAAAAAAAATCATTAATCAAAAAACAAGCTTGATGTAATGAAATGTATAAAACATTGCACATATCCCTTTCAAGGACACCTGAGATATTTAAAAAATGTGACTAAATAGTAGGTATAAAATAAGTCTTGGCAAATTTCAGGAGGTTGAGGTTTTATATACAAAATCTTCTGAGTACAATAGTCATTAGTAAGGAGATACCTTGAAGATATTCATATATTTGAAAATTTCAGAAAGTGATTTCTAGCTATAACTCATGGTTGAAAAAGAAAACTTCCTTGGAAATGGCTAATGTCAAAAATATTTAAAAGTGAGAGGAATAGAGCTAAAGTAGTATTTAGAGGAGAAAGTTATAACCCTATATGATTTTATTAAACAAAAAGACTAATGAACCCAGCATATAATAAAGAATTTATGGAAGTACAACAGATATGAATGAAATGAATAGAAGAAAAAAATAGAAATACTAATATTAGCTAACTTCCATATACTGACGTATGTTGGAAATTGTACTAAGTCTTTTATTTTCATTAACTTTAAATTCCTCATCAGTTGTGTGATAAATTATTAAATGGAATATAAAGATATATGCATAGCAACAATAAACTAAAAGATTCTTCACAAACAAACAGGACAGATATAGACTCATAAACACAGAGAACAGACGATTAGTTGCCATGGGAGGGGGTGGGTAGGTGAAATTGGTGAGGAAGATAAAGAGGTACAAACTCCAAATTATAAAATAATTTAGTCACAGCGATGGAAGTACAGCATAGGGAATACAGCTCATAATATTGTAATATCTTTGTGTGGGGACAGATGGTAACTATACTTATCATGGTGAATATTTAGTAATGCATCTAAATGTTGAATCAGTAGGTTGTTCATCTGAAACCAATATAGTATTGCATAAAAAGTATATTTCAATTGCATTTTTAAAATAAAAATAAAAGATTCTTCAAAATTAATACAATAAAATTGACAAATTTTGATTGACTAGTTCAAGAACTAAAGAACATAATACACAGAAGTAAAAATGAAAAACAGTGCAATAGTACTGACACAATAGTCTAAATTATAAGGAGAGATACCAAACAGCATTTTGAGAACAAAATGCAAATTCATGTATATTGAACTAATTGCTAGTAAAATATAGCTTACTCAAATTGACTGAAGAAGAAATGCAGAAAAGACAAGACTAATTATTAAAGTATTGTTTCAATATTTTACAATAATTCCACATGCAATCAAGAATGTTTCATGAACAATTCTTCTGACCCTTAAAGAACTGATAATTGCAATATTTGAAAAATTCTATCAGAGAATTCTAAAGCAGGGTTAATAAAATGCTCATTTTCTAGGCTACAATATCAATTGGTATCAAATTGAGACAAGGACAGTAGCAGAGAGGAAAATTACAAACCAATATCACTCACACATACATACTTAATAATTATATATCAAATATAGAAAATTACATTTAACAATGTCTGAAAAAGATAAAACAACATTACCAGTTTGCTTCATCCCTGCAAAGTCAGTTTAACATTAAAAAATAACTATAATTCATATTAATATATTATAGTAGACTGTATTATCTATTCACAATTATTTATTTCCTCCCTATTCTGCCATAGCTCATTCCAGGGTCTAGGAATTGGCCATACCATTTATTGTAGCTGATAGACTGTGAATCGATATGATATACCGTGTCTGAGAGGAAGGTTTAAACGTAGTTGTATGATTTTGCTTTCTCCCTTGCATTTTTGCTCTCTGTCATGAAAACAGCTAGTTCCAGAGAGAAGTTGCCTATTCAACAGGTCTCTGGAAAAGTGATGAAATTTGAAATTCAATCAGTATGTGTTTGACCCATAGCACTCATAGGAAGAAATGAATATTTTTTTGTTGTTGTTGTTGTATGCCAGAAAGATACTGTTTGCTAAAAGAAGCAAAACCCTATGTTAATCTCCAATTAAGGAAGAAAAACAACTTAATAAAAGAATAGATCCACTTATAATTTTTAAAAATCTTAAATTAGAAATTAAAGAAAATCCTTTAAGTTTATCTGCCAAAAAGTCTCATATAAAGTATTTGACACTTTTTAATGATGAAATATTCCCTACTTTATCATTAAGATGGGCACAAGAAAACAATGTCCACTATTACCATTTCTAGTAAACATTACAAAGGACCAACTAACCCTAACAGTAAGGCAAGGAAAATGCATTGAACATAAAAAAGTTGAAAAATAAGAATTTACAAACACCATAGCTGTGTAGAAAGAAAATTCAAAGAAAGTACTGATCAATATTTAGAATTAATGAGAGTTAAACAACTCTGATGGGTACAAATTAATATAAAAATCAGCTAAGCTTATACACAGCAGGGAAAAAGCCATTAGGAAATATAGCAAAAATAATAGCAACAAAATTGATATTAATCTAATGAGTTATGTATGTGATACTTATGGAGAAAATTTTTAAACCTGAATGGAAGACATTTAAGATCTAAGTAAATGGAACAATAAGCTAGGTTCTTGGAGAGGAAAAGTCAATATCCTCAAAATGTTTTCTACCTAAATTTAAGTACAGAATCTATGTAAGTGCAATAAAAATCCTCACATATTGCTTTATGGAATTAAAAATACTGATTTTAAATTTCTGTACAAATGCAAAAGCCTAAGAATGACTTGAACACCAACGAAGAATAATAAACCTGGGGACTCTTTCCATCAGGCATCAATATTCACTACAGAGATATACTGATTAAAAGACGTGATATCAGCAGAAGGCTAGACAAAGAGAGCAATTCAGAAATGTAGAAACTGCAGAAACATTAGCAGACTTGAACAAAATTCCTATAGAACAGAAAAAAGATGGCAGATCACCGACTAAAACAGCAGATCATGTTACTGGGAAAAATGTGTGTATCAACTTCAATGTACACTTAAAAATCAATTCTAAGTGAATTAAAGATTACATATTCTAAGCAAACTGTAAAACATTTAAAAGATAATTTCAGGAAAAAAAAACTTTATGAACTTGCAATAAGGAAAGACTTATTTGCCAAGAACCTAAAGGCATTAATCATAAAGAAAATATTGATCCATCTGTTTACATAATATAGGCCTTCTATTTATCAAAAGATAACAAAGAAATTAAAAAAGACAACTTAAAAACTGGAAAAAAGATAGCAAATAACTAACAATCTATTAGATTGCAGAATATATGCTGGATTAGCAAGATTACAAAAAACAGCCTAATTTTAAAATATAGGCAAAAAAGAGCAGATTATTTTACAGAACAGGATACTTGATATATAAAGACATATGTAAGATATACAATGGAAGATATATTAAGGTACTAAGAGATGATCAATACAATTAGTAATAAATGAGATGAAAATTAGGGCTACAACTTAGATTTTTCTACTCATTAAATTGACAAAAATTAAGAAGTTAGATAGTGACAAGTACTTATAGTATGTAGACCTACAGGAAGCCTTTAGAATCTTAAAGGAAGTATAAATCAATACAAGTTGGAAAAATAATTTGAACTATCTAATAAAATTAAAACTTGCAAGATTGTTACCAATAGCAAGAAAACTAAGAAAAAAATGTATATTAAATGAATGTTGGATAAATGAATTGTAGCACATTCATTCAAAGGTATTCCACTTGGTGGTGAAATGAATAAACTATGATACATGTATCAACACAAGACAAATTTAACAGTCATAATTTTGAGTGAAAACTGTGAATGTAAAAAGATATGGTATATTTTCACTACTACAAAATTCAAAAATGTCCAGAACATATTACCATTTGGTTTACTGCCATCTTATAACTTTAAAGGAAAAGAAAAGAATGATAAACATAGTGATATTATGGTGGGGAAGACAGGATACATTTAAGTGGACTTCAAATGTTCTATTTCTTAAACTGAGTTTTGGATACTTGGGTGTTTATTATTATTCTTGATAACTTGCAGTTTAAGATAATGTATTATTTTATACATTTAATGAAACAATAAAACTAAAAGTTAAGCAAAGTCTTATATGGGCAGAAATTATGAGGGTAGCATGCAGTTTCAGACTCAATGGCATTTATTAATCAATTCTTTGAAAGTGTACTTGTTCACTACCAGGATTCCAGTACCAGTATTTAATCTTCTTGTGCTTAACTCCAGTGTCCTTTCCTAAACACTCCCTCTCCGAATGTAAATTGACTTGTGTGCCTAAAAGTAGACATAGTGTTGTCTCGAATATCTGATAGTAGTGATGCTGCTAAAAGGCTCTCTTCCATTTAGGCAGGAACGTTTATCACCAAGAATCTGTTCCACTTATAGGAAAGCATGTTAATATTTGGAAAAAAGTTCTTAAGATTTTGGAGACAATAGAACCTATCATGTAATCCAATAGAAAATCTCATTGAAGCTACTTCCAAATCTCTGTTAGACTTACACAGAAAGCCATCTTACAGTAAAATGGGTGTTTTCATGTTCTTAGCCACTTATGAAATAGTTATCAATTTCTGGGCATTTAGGATGTCCGACTCAGGAAACCAACCAAAAGAAATGCCGATGCTCCAGTTTCTCTGCTCCCTTTACATAGTTGCGTAAGTCAGTATTGAATACCAAAAACAGATGAAACAGAAAAGAACACAACTGAACTTTCACTAGTAACAAGCCACTTCTGCTTTCTATTTTTGTCCAGGAGGTGTGCAGCTGCTAGAGCTGACATCCCCTAGAGCTTCTGAAGGAATTTTAAAGAAATCCAGAACTGAATGGTGCACAGAGAAGTATCTTGGGAAATTCCAGTAGTTTCTACTGTTGTAAGTTTTAAATTTGAAATAAAAATGAAGTTTTCCAAAGTAACTTCACAGAAAACTTTCCTTCTTCTGTACTACCACATAAGGTTACATTTTGGGATGGGATACTCATGCTCGTTTCATGCACCTGATGTTTCCTTCAGAAAAAATACCTATGTTTAAATAATGTGCAAGGGTATCATTTATTTTTAAAAAAAATTATTTGGTAACTGTTGCTTGAAGACAGGAAAAATATTTTTCATCTAAGTGTGCAAAATTTCCTAAAATATTATTGTGTAACACAAAATTAGTATTTTAACCTCAACTTGTTCAATTGTGCCACACATCTTGGTTGGTTAACTGAACGTAAAAATATTAGAGAAATAACTGAAATCATTATGATCCATGGTTCTTGTGAATTTTGACAGATTGTATAGCAGAAAGTATAGCAGTGTGTGAATATGTACTCTGAAAATGTTTACCTAACTGTTTGGTCATTAATTAAGTAATAAGCGTTTACATTGGCAATGCCATCGTGTTGTTTTTTACATTATATTGAAATGCATAATGCAGAAGAGTGAGCGAACTATAAGTGCACAATCTAATGACTTTCCACAAACTGAACATACCCATTTTACCGACCCAAATTAAGGAAGATTGTTACCACTATTACAAAAGCACATCCATTCAAGATACCTTCCCCCTAGATGTTCTTTGGTGTCTTTCGCTTCTTTCTCTCAAGATTACATTTGTGAGAGCCATCGGTATTGTTGCATGGAGTTGTAATTTGTTCATTCTTATATTTAATATTCTACAGTATATACCACAATATGTTTATCTGTTCTATTCTTGATGAACATATGAGTTCCTGGTTCAGAATCATTATGAATGATACCGGTGTGAGCATTCTTGTATGTTTCTTTTTGACAAACATATTAAGTGTTTTAGTGGAATTACTGGGTCACAAAGTACATATGCGTGCTTTGCTGAGTAGAAACTGCCAATAGTTTTCTACCCAAGTTGTGCCAGTTTACAGTCACACCAGTAGTTTGTGGGAGTTCTACTTGTTCCACACTCTCATCAGGGCTTGGTAACTTCTTTAAGTTTAGCCATTCTGGTGGGTGTGTTGTGGTATCACTTCAAGTTTTAATTTGCTTGTCATGGTATCTCTTCATTTATTGGCTGTTAAGATATCTTTTTTCAGATGCCTGTTTAAGTTTTTTGGCTCATCTTTTTATTGGATTGTCATCAAGTTATTTTGAGAATAAAACAAGGCACTAAAAATGAAAGATCCTTATAAATTTGAAAGTGTTAAATGTAAAGCATTTTTATTACTAATGAATTATATATTTACACATTCCAATAGGAATACACATATGCTGGAAGGCTGCAGCTTTCTGGATCGAATGAAGGCTGTGAGTTTTCCCAATGTGTTGTTTGTCTAACAACATTCCTTTTGTGAAAATGAGAGACTATATATGTAAGTTCCCCAGAACAGGATATGGCATGTGGTACAAGCTCAGTAAATGATAGCTGCTCTCAATATAATTAATTATTTAACTTGAGTTTGAAGTATTGAGAACATTGCTAAGGAATGATGACACCCCTCAATGAGATGGAGCTCAGTATTCAACCAGAGGAAGGACAAATTGTACTGGATCTAAGATTTTCATCAACAATGGAGAACTGTTTCCAAAAAAAAAAAAACGTCTCTTCATCGTTAACTCTGCACGTGCTGGAGAGAAGTGGCCATGTTGGGAAGCTACCAATAACCTCAGAATGCTCTGGAAAGGCTTGGCAGCTTCAGGGTTACAGCTTCACTGGCATCATTACACAACATAGCAAACTCAATGAGTATATCCTGGGGGCTTTGTCTGTGTGGATTTTGCTTTACAGCCTTAGGAAGCAAGAAACTAACCCTTAAGGTTAATAGAAACTGGAGATATGTTTGAGTTGAGTGACCTCATTCCCTATTGATCACAGTTAAGAAACTCTTTCAAAGTTCTTGGGGTAGGGCATATTTTCCTAGCAGGTAGTGGGCATATTTGGGGATAGGAGCAATATTAGGATATATAGGATATTTATCCAAATGTAGAGTGAGAAAAGTCTGCAGTCTTGAAATTTAATGAAAAGGAGGATTACAAATTCACTTGACAATTGACCAAGGAGTTTGAAGTGAATACAATAGGCACCGGATTTCTTTGCATTGTATTTGAGTCCCAGAGTTTAATAATTCAACATCGACTTTAAGAAGTGTAAATACATGCTGAGGTAAAACCTGTACAGACATGAAATTGGAAACAGCAGCATAGAGATTATCCTGGGGTGCAAGGTTTCAGAAACAGAATGACCATTTCTTAGCCAAGTTGATAAGATGCCCTTAAGTTGTAAAGAAAAGGAAAGAGCCAAGAGAACAGGACTGGCAAATGGCAGTTTCCCAGATCAACAGTCTTTCTTATATGGTTCTGTGTGGAAAGAAGTTATCATGTAGCCATACATTTAGCCAACTCAGAGAAATGATCGGCTAGTAATATTGTAATATTTTCTGGTTTGCATGTGTAAGTTAATGTTTAATTATGTATTTAACATAGTAGAGTATGTTGTTAGATGATTGAGACATACTGTTTCAATTTAAATTATTTGCATGTTATGCTTTGAGGTAGGGGGATTACAATAGCTGAAAAATCTCCCAGAGTTAAGACCATTATTTTATATTAATGCATCCCTGATATGCTAATTACTGAAACACTCTGAGCAGTTGTTTAAAATGTAAGAGTAATTTGAGAGTTGACTATAGACAGTAACAGCAAATCATGCATTTTCTTGCTTTTATGTTGAGTCTCACATTCAACTTTTTTGTTATATTATTATCTTTATTTCATATCCATTCAGTAACCCAGGAGCCATTTGAAAAATACTTCACAGTGTTTTAATTACTGCCTTTCAGGGTGAAAACCGAGGCAGGGTTCAGATTTGTGTTAATTAATGTATTATGCCTTATTTATGTCTGTACCCCACACTTCTCAGTATTCATGACCTTCTGAAATATCTTTCTGAATTTGAATTAATTTACTTTTGAAAACCCATTTTAAAAACATATTTGAGAACTTTTAAAGTATATAGTATCTTTGGAATTTGCATAATTTAAGAATACAGAAAATCAAAGTTTTATTTATAGAAGTAGAAAACATGCCCATATTTAAACCTACTGCAGAAACAAAATCAATAAAGAATATAGCATCCTGCTTGATAAAGAATGGCATTATGTACCTAACTGACATTATGGAATTTTAGTGGCTTATGGTATTCAACTTATAGTATACTCTCTCTATTTGTATTGATTCACTGTTAAAGATCAAACCTGAAAATCACCCTTGTCACCAGAATTGTACCACAGCTGTTTCCATGCGAAAATGGAAGGCAGGGTGGCCATCCTCTCGCCAACAATATATTCAGTCACGTTAAAGAAGTCTGGAAGTCTGAGGAGGAGGAGGAGACGACGTAATGAAAAGCGTAATTTACAAACTGAAAAATATGAGAAACCAGAAATCAAAGATGCAGTTGCTGGACAGGCTGCTCACTGGTGAAATGAGCAGAGCTGGGAGGCGTGAAAGGAGTTAGATTTTCCTGGTATTATATAAATAATATATGTATTAGATGTGTTTTGTATATAGTACCAGAGAAACTCAGTCTTTATTTATTTATTTTATTTTTTACATAGCGCTAGCTGGACATCTATGAAGTTAGTAACCACATAAGTAATCAGACGCCGGTCCATCTACCCATCCATTCACTAAATATATACTGGCCTCCAGCAACGGGATTAAAATGATTATGACACATTTGCGTTCTAGCTGAATCGGGCATATCAGATAGCAGGAACCTGCCAGTATGCTTAGAGGTAGACAAATAATTATGTAATTATAGTCATGATCCTTCTATGAAGGTAAAGGTCTAGATGCCATGACAGCATTTATCAGGACTTCAAATCGGGGTGGGAGTCCAGGAAAAGCTCTGTGAAATAATGGTTAAGAGCCAGAGCTCTGGAGTCAGAAAGTCCCGGGTTTGGTTTCCGATTATGTGGGTCTTGGATTTTAAACCTTCTAAGCCTTTGCATACTCACTTTAAATTACTAAAATACTAGTATCTACTTAACAAAATTTCTGTAACAATTACAGAGACAGCACTCTGAACAAGGGGCGCTGGGGGATGGTAACGGCCAAGGCCATAGAACCGTGGGATTGATTGGCACTTGGCATGGGCTGCGTAGGGGACCATGAAGGATGGTTTTTATGCTGATTTATATTCCTTCTATTCCTTCGTATTTATCAATTTCTTTATACATAATGTTTTAAAACGATGCCTAGAAAAGTTAAAGAAAGGAAGATAACTGAAGACTTGTCTGTTACTTCGTGGTGTAGGATTACGGGGAACTTTCACTGTAGTATTCATCTCTGAATAGTTCTAATTTCTGAAAATGAACATACAATATCTATTTTTTTAAATGTCATCAAGAAATGAAAGAGAGGTAAACAAAGAGGATAGGAAATGTAAAAAGCTCAGCCCAGAGTACTCCAGTGAAGGTCCTAAGCAAGGGGGCTTGAACCTGAAATACGAGGGTGTGGCTGGAGCTTTAGGAGCCTGAGAGAGAAAAGGTCAATGGTAGAGCTGTGGAGTGGAGAGAGGGCAGGTCACAAGGGGCACAGATATACTTGTGTACATACAGGTAAGAGCTTCCAAAATTTCTGTATGAGAACGTTTTCTAAAACTGCCTGAATTTCAGTGACAATCAAAAAGTTAAAACAGGTCTATACTAAATCATGTGGATCACCACTTTATAGCTGGTACTGCCAGGTACCCTTCTGAACATATACCTGGTATGTTCAAGTTCTACACGAAGTTAGTGCCACATGGTACTTTTGAAAATCTTTTAATTTCAAAATGGTATAGCAGCGGAGGTAACTAAGGACATGGACACTGGAAGTGTTTTTACTTGTAAAAAAAGTTTACTATAAAAACACTATGAAATATTTTTCAAATGACTCCTGGGTTACTGAATAGATGTGAAATAAAGATAATGATACAAAGGAAAGGTTGACTATGGACCTCTTGAGCTTAAATCCTGGAACCATAATTTATGTGCTGTATGACCTTGGGCCAATTACTTACTATCTGCATGCCTCTATTTCTTCATTTTAAAAAAGAATATAATAGTAGTAACCTGCTTTGTAAGCCTATTTGAAGAATAAGTAAATTTATTCCATGTTGAACACTCAGAATAGTGTTCAGCACAAAGCATGTAATAAATGTTAGTTATCATTATTAATGGGAAACATGAGTACTTAACACATAAATTAAAAAATTTGTGTCAAAATAGAAAGCCAAATGGTATCACAGAGTGCTATAAAAACAAAGGCTTCATAATACAGGTACCTCCCACTTTGCTTTGCTTTTCTGAAAGACCTACAATAATATGTTTTCACTAAGCAAAAGAAACCTGAACAGGATTTTCGCTTTTCCAAAAAGAAGATGAAAGGCAACAAAATAGCATTCAGCATTTGTTTTGCAGTGACCCTTTAGGGAAGAGCGCGCATCTCAAACAGTGAGAGTGGTTCCCCCAAGCCCCTTCCACAGGCACTACACTCAGTATCTCAGCTTCGAGCCCTCATTGCTCTGAACTATGTCTGAGCATCTTGCTTTATCTCAACTTATTTTGTGCATCTGTTAGCAGGATGTGTCCTAAAGTATCAGAAGAGCCAAAGAGAAGTTATTTTGGGGTTCTGGGAAACTCAAAACAATTTCCATATAAATTAATGGTAAGTGCTTCACTCTATGTCATTTCAGTTTATGAAATGTTCCGCAGGAACACTCTATTTTTGGACAGCAGGAAAAACCTGCAATTCAAAGAGAAAAGAGGGTAGATGTTGCATAATCATGGGGAATGCAGTAATATAAACATGCCACACACACAAACTAGTATCAGGTGGTCTTTGGGAAGGAGGGTGGGCATAGCATTTGGGAAGGGGGCACAAGGGAGGTGTCTGGGTTGATGGTAATACTCTAATTCTTGATCTGGGTGATGATGATGTGGGCATGTTCATTTCGTGATAATGCAGGTAGGTGTACCCTTCTGATCTGTATACTTTTCTCTATGTATATTATAACAAATATGGTAACTTAAATGAAAAATAAAGAGGGTGCAGACTCCCCCCTTGGGTCCTCCCTAAATACTCATGCCTTAGTAAGCAGCACCATGTTAATATTCTCCATGCTATGAAAGTGATTGACTTTGGACAAAAAAAAAATCACCCAGTAGTGTTGCTGACTGAAATGTTGCTAGCTTTGCAGTTTCATTTGGAGTTAATGTAAATTTAGATATAATGCAATCTAAAAGCAGGAGTCTGCAAATAGTTTTAAATGTATACACATTTAATAACATAAAGATAGTTCAACTGAGGACTGCAATTTTCTTTTCCTTTAAAGGGACCCCTTACTAATTTGCTTTGATAGCCTCAGGAGAAAACGGCTTTAAAAAACAAAAGACATGGGACATAAAGAAAGTTCTGAAAATCTTAACTCTGTAGCACTTACCATTTACTTCCTGTTACTGGTAATTAATTTTTTTTCTTTTTCTTTCAAAACGAATTTCCTTTTTACAGGGATTGTTTGGAATGAATTGACCCCCATGATTTATTCAGAAAGGTGAAGTCATGAAAGTGTATTTCTGACCCTGCTAAGTGATGAGTTAGAACTTAGGAAACAGTAAAACACCAATGCGCAGGGATTCCATGGAGCCAGAATGGAGTAGTCAGACCTCCCTTTCTTCCAATTCAGCATGTATGCATCCATTGAAGAAATATTTATCTGAGTGCCAATAGGTGTTGGTTACTATTCTAAGCAAAGGAGAGTACTACATGCATGTGTTGTGACATAGCAATGGAAATCTGTTACTTAAGGACCATTTTCAGAAGCATAAAGCCTGGCTGTTGCTATTATCCATTCCTGCCAATTGTAAGAACTTATTTATTAATAAGTCTAGTTGTTCTGCATGGGGAAAAACAACTGTAATAATTTGGGAAAGTTTGTGACAAAATTCTTAGGCCTACTATGTCAGGGTCACAGATTAGTCAATCTGTATTTCAGGGCTGTGGCAATAGCTTTGGGTTGATAAAGTGATATTTATTTATTTTTCAAAAGACATAGATATTGTAACATCACACCCTGGAAGAATGTTCAGAAGAATGTTATCCATGGTTATTTCTGTGTAGTGGGGCTATATATGCTTTTACTTTTTCCTTTGTACTTTCTGTAAGTTATGATTTTAAATAAAGAGACATTCACTGTTTTTGTCATCAGAGAGAAGCAGTAAATTGTAAATTATAGACCTTGAAGCTAAATTTTAAAATGTGTTAACAGACCTCCTTGTACCTGTCATGACCATTATCACAAAGTTTAGGTAGAATCACAGAGAACCATTATTTCCTGAATGTTCTTTCTGGAAATACCCAGACGAAAAATGTTTTTCCAATCAATACATTTTGGCTTAAAAAGACATGCTTACATAGCACCTTGCCCTGAATTTGGCTTGCTTGATCAATGAAAGTATAGATTTTTTTTACATTCCTCTTCTCAAGGGTATGGATCAAAAAATAGGCACAGAAGAAGGATGGAATAAATGTTGAAGTACATGGTTAAAACTTTAAGCATTGTTGGTAGGAGGAAGTATAATAAAGAAATGGATTTCCTGCTGAACAAAGCAGAACTCTCCATTACAGAGCATGAAAAGATAATGGTGTCTATTTATTTAGATAGAGACACATTGAATTTTTGGATGTAGAGATTTACATCCATCTTGGTGAAGCAAATCAGAGCATCACATTTCTTAAATTTTTATCTATCCTTTGTTATTCAAAAAAGCATACAATTCCTTACCCAGTACAGGTATTTTAAAAATTGATTTTATCTTTGGATCTTCAAGTCAAACATTCCTCATTCAGAAAAATGTTACACTGAGAAATTATGGTATTTTAGGGCTGAAAATAGCCTTTGAATTCAACAACTACAATTTCCTAATTTTTGATATGAAGGCAGTGACCATGGAGAAATTAGGTGGCTCATTCAAAGGTACCTAAATGGTAAAAGGCAGAGTCCCTTCTTGAACCTCGTTCTCCTATGCTTAGCCTGGTTAATCTATCTGTTAAGTTTTGTCTTAAATGATTCTTACACATTCAACCAACTGCTTCTAATATGCCATTTTGGCAACTTATTTTTATTTATGCATTTAAAGCCATCTTTAATCCAATCTCAAGCTCATGTGGCTCATTGACAGCAATTTAAGCTTTCCAGTAAACTATAACCAGTATGTCAGAATTCACAAATATGGACACAGTGGAGGCATTTCTAACCAGAGGCATGAGGTTTCTTTAGGAAACTAATTCCCTAGTATGAAAAGACCTTCCCTGCATGTCTAATTCATTTAGATATAATATTTCTCTAACTCAATCATAGTACTTTCTGGTATCAACAAGTCATTTTTTTATTACCTGCAGGACACCTAGAAAATGATTAGTAAGATCATTATAAAAATTTTTGGACCATACTTTCAGGGAGATTAGAAACATATTGATAAAATGTATAATTAGAAAACTGGTATATATAATATAATAGAGAACCAAAGGCCCACGAAATATATTCTAGTGACAGATGCAGAGAAGAAAATGACTCGTTATGACTGGGCAGAAAGAAACCCAGGAGAACTCTGTGGTGAAGCTGGAGCTGTGGAGGGGTTGGGAGATGGCAGAGCATCAAGGCGTAAAGCTTATACTAGCAAGGATGTAGAGCTAAGGTTGGGGCGCGGCGACAGAAGTGCGTGGTGGGAAGGGACATTTTAGATGTACTGAGACAAGCAAGATGAGGTCAGAATGTTGGAGATGCATATGGGGCAAATGAAGTCATTCGAAGATGTGGCCCCAAAACCTAAGGAAAGGGACAAAACTAAAAATCAAGGGAAAGGAATATTGGATAGGCCATGAAAACAGATCAATTTACTTAAACCGTAATAATGATTTATTGTCACTCATCCAGTCAGGGAAGATAAAACAGAGCAATAAACATGCCCCATGCTAACATGCGAAGTCAGCTCACTGAATCTTAGCCTTTTCTTTTCCTAATCAGGTGACCAATAATCTGACTACACAGGAACAAAAACACTTAAGTTTAGCAATTGTTCTCTGACTTTCCTGCCCAGATAGTAAGCTAGGTTTAATGGAAAGCCACCCAGGGCCACCGTTATGTTCAGGATACTAAGCATAAAGCGGAAAAGTATACTCATCAGGACACTGGGAAAAGTTTAGTGTACGGGAAAGCAGTGGCTTTACCTTCTGACGGGCATACAAATGATCTTACATGATTTTGCTGTTGCTCCGTATACTCCTCTTTTATAGCAAAGGAATTAAGCACTAAAACATTAAAAGTAATCTCACAATTTCAAAACCCAAATTTAAGAGCATGTTGGCTTTCTTCTTTAGCTGGGGTGAAAAAAAAAGAATTATCCAAGCTGGTTAACTTCTATGCTAACCAGAGGAGTAAACATATTAGTTAATTTTTAATCCTGAGTTTTGCTAATATTACCTCCCAAACAAATCATAATAATTGGTATTAGCCAGGATTAGTGTGTGCAAGCTCTACTCTGTGTCATTGCCGGAGATAATATTACCAACCTTGGCTTGTCGTGCTGTGAATGTGAGCCATGGTGTGATCACAGGAGAGACCCAGGGTGACAACATGGGTGACCTTTTGTAAATCTCACTCTGTAAGAGATGCAGATTAGTTCAGGCTTTGGAAAGTCTGGGAGCGGGTTACCTAAACACCTGAACATGGCTGCATGCCTTCAAAGAACAATCATGAGATTTTTCCTGTGAAATGTTCCTTAAATCCCTTCTGTAATCCCCTATGTTTTTCATTTTCCACCCTTTTGAAAACGTGTCTATGTCTTATAGATCCAGACCAGTTTTTAAGACAAACTCTTAGAAGAGTACATCTGAAAGATGGGTTTCTAAGTGAAGTGGCTCAGGAACCTACCTAGTAAATAAAAACTACTTGTGTCCATGACCTGAGTTACTTTTATCAAACATTACATCAAAAACAAATTTTTCACTGCATAGGGGGACAATAAAAAAGCAAATTTACTAGTGATAATTTATAATACGTAGTGCTAGTGTTAAAGTTTTGAGAATGAAATAATACTCATTAAGCAATTAGGATGTTAATCATTCCTACCAAACTGTTTTACTGCAGTTAATAGGAATATAGGACTAAGTCTGTTCAGGACACTCCATTTAAAGTGAATTCACAATTTTGCAATCGAGTTATGACTTATCAAACAATTTAGTGCACCTCATCCTTCTGCTGGTATACGTTTTAAACCAGATATAGGTATTTTGTAGGTAATTCTCTGTTTCTATACCATTGTCTCTTTATGTACTAACCTCTCCTCTCCTACCCTGTTTTTTGCTTTGTTTTGTTTTTGGTCTTGATGCCTACATTGCTGTTTAATGACATGCTGCATTTCAAAGTCATTCAGCTGGTGGGTGCAGGTAATTTGTCTTCCAGTTTTATAAGCTGCTTACAGTGCAAAGAACCTAGAGATGGAATCAGAAGAAGCTGGATGAACCCTTTCTTTCCCACTTAATAGCTGTGTAACGTGTGAGACTCATTTTTCTTACCTGTGAAATGGGCATATCACCGGCTATCTTGCCAGAGCTGTAAACTTAAGTAATGATGCAATAAGTCTCAACTTCCCAAGTCTGTGCCAGGAACACAATTCATTTTACATAAATAGTATCTATTATTATACTCCTGTGATGCTAAATCAATAATTATTGTATTAGATTTAATTACTATGGTTATTTAGGCTTCTCTTTTATTCAGTAGCACAAAAATCTTAAAAACCTATTTTCTTCTGAAAAGATGAACATGAAGCCTAGTAAAAGAAATTCATTTCAAGAACTACAATATGCAAGGTTCAGTTGAATCTGCTTGAATTGTGTCCAATTAAAATGTATATTGTAGGGCCTTATTGACTCAAGTAAAGGAAACAATGGTGTTTATCCATCATGCATTTTTCTAGGATTGTGACATCTAAAATTAAATGTTCTCTATTTTCTAGAGGAAATGAGCAAACATTTCAACCTGACTTTCAGAGAAATATATTTGTGGATAAGGAAAATACGGAGTATGAGAATAAGCATTACTATTTAATTCATAAGCAGTGGCTCGATGAACAAGGTACCTTCCACAAGCATCGAGGCATTTTTTTTTTTGTACAGCACATCAAGGGGAGAAGAGATGGAAGGAAACAATGACTGTCTATAAACAAAGAATTCAGCCAATACATCTTTTCAAATAATTGGCATTTTAACTTTTATTTAGAGAGAGGAAAATTTCACAGGAAAGCCTGCTTTCTGTTTCAACATAAGAAGCCTATCAGCTATCCCATTTTCTGTACTATCCATGTTCTAGAATTTCCTAGTGGGTTGTTTTCACTCCTTAGGTAGGTATCTTGCTTCTCATTGTCAGTGGAGATACAGAGCGATTCACCTGCTTCCTGGCCACAGTCTTACTCAGTAGTGTTATTTCTAACCATGAATGATAGAGACAGACTATTACATTATACAACAATAGATTTTAAATTGCTTTAAGTATCAAGCTTGAGATTCAGTGAAAACATCTTAACCATAAGAAAAAGCATGTTGATGTGCCAAAATTCAGAGAGAAGATTAAGTGGGAGTTTCCTGTGGACTATCTCAAATTATTTTTTTTATGCTTCTAGGATCAATATTAGTAATTTGCCTCTTAGATCGTTGCTATTTATTTTTTAAGTTTTATATTCTATTTGTTAACATTCTAGGCCTGCAGTTAGTCTTTTTGTTCTAACCTGTGGAGACCTTAGATTGAGTAAATTTTGACCTCTAAGCTCACCTTGAAAATAGAACAAGGGGCATTGTTCAGCAGGCAGGGTAAGAGTTCTGTCCCCATCTCTGTTGAGGCTTTTATCTGCAGGAATCTCACTAAATTTATTCTCCCATGAAAGTTTTTACAGTAGCAAACTCTCACAAATGATGTGTTATGTAAAAAATAATAAATATTTTACATGTAACTCTTTACAACTGGAGTCAGTCCACTAGAGCAAGTTCAGGAGTATTATGACTGGTTATCATATAGCTACTGTGCAAACAGCGGACTAGAGAGTTCTATTTTCCACATTTGCGTGAGGTCCATTTTAAAATTCCATTGCAATAAGGCTAAAAACTGTTTATCGGTTCCATATTTCCTTCACCCACCCTTTAACTGAATAGAAAACCAAGACTGTGATACAATTTGACTATTACCTCCCAAAATAACCTTTTTTTAACAGATAGTCTCAAATTTTTTCAAATTAAATATTGCTATTCTGTAACTTTTTAAATGAATTAATTAAAAAATGATACCATCCATTTGCAAGATTGCAAAACAATTCTGGCCTTTGAGGAAGATATCGAACAACAATGGCTCTCAGGTTGTTGACACTGAATAATATTCTTTTAATAATTTCAAAGAAAAACCTCACCTCTTATACCCTATGACTTCTTCTACTGCTAATCTATTGGACTCATCACATGACCAATCATGTTTAGTTCTGCTAATAGGATAATTGTGCCTACTCATCACCAAAACTGTGACATCATTGTCTAAGGGAGATTAATGTTAATGTGAACATTATATTTCATAATCAAAGTTACACCATGGCTACAATGAATTGTGAATTTTAGAATCCATGTCAGACTTATCAAAACAAAATCCCCTAGTGTATGCACATGCATACACACGTGCATACCCATACACCGCACACACACACACACACACACACACACACACATTTTTGCATCTGAATTCCAGTTGAAGTGTTTGAGTACTTTAAAAATATAGCATAACAAATTTTGAAAAGACTGTGTGACAGCAGGGAACAGATTGTTTATTGCTTCATTTTCTACTGACAAGCCCAGCAGGTACAAGGGAGTCTCTGGATAATTTTATCTTTTTCTCTATTAATATTTTGTGGTATAGGCTGGCATAAGGCCGTTAAGGACAAAAGCAGTAGTGGAGGTCAAGAGGTAAGGGTTAAGAAAAGTTCATGTTTGTCCGTTATTTTGAATCATTGGGAAAGAAAACAAATATTGGTGTTCAAGAATTCAGGGCCACTGGGATTTTGGAAGCTACTTTAAAAATAAATGTAATCCAATAAAAGGAAACATTGTAAAGTAGCCAGAACATGGCAGGCAATCCAACCAAAGAAAGTGGGAAAGACAGATATTGATAAGGTGGGAAGGGTTAGAGTTCCAAAGACAACTTTCAAATAATCCAGAGAAAAGAACTAAATAAGTATATGAAAGAAAAACTGCATGGTCCTTTATTTTAGTTTGTAACAAGGTAAATGATCAGATTTAGATATTTACATATGTAAGAATGCCAAATAGTCCACATACAAGTATGCTCAATACGTGAGAAAAAGATGTCTTTGGAGGAAGGGACTGTAAGTAGTTTATCTATGTGGACTATTTGCTAATGGCATTTTACTTGTTAAAATTGCAAATTGAAAAACACATCCAGAGCTCTTAAGCTTTACTATGATTTTTCATTTTAAAGGACGTTTTGAGTACACTGGACACACATACACACAAATGACCACATTTAGCACACATGCATCTCTAATACTTAGAAACTGCTTAAAGACAAAAAGTGTTATAAAAGAAAGGAGGTGGCTACATTTCCAATAGGGATATGGTGAGTCAAGCTAAATCAGTAGTTTTCAAGGATAGCTTGAGGTTTGTGTTTTCTCCAGATCAGTTCTAATCACACATCACAAGAATGCCATATATTCAGGAAGTATTTAAAACAGGTAAAGTAACATTGACTTATTATACTATGTTTGAACAGCATCAGATCAGTGGAAGGTCATTTTCAATGTGCAATGTGTTATGACATGAGCACATACTTCTCAGTGCAAATCAGAATAGTTAAGGAAAAGAAAAACCACTGCTGGCAGAAGGTAGAAGGCCGCATGGTACTCAGGAGGTATTGGCAATACATCTTAGGAAAAAAAGGTGGCTGAGGGGTTGGGGACTGTTGAGCATGTGCCTAAGAAACAATGGCACAAAAGCCTTTCTTTGTCTTTCAAGGAAAATAACATTTCTGATTTCATGAATAAAAAGAATAAGGATAATTTCTAAATCTCTGAAACATATGTGGTAAAAAAGACTGAACACAAATATTAGACTTTTCTCATGTTAAAAAATATGGGAAAAAAAAGATCTGCTGTTATCTCAGAGGATATTACAGATGATAAGGAGTTAATTAACATATAATGGGTAAAAGAAACAGTTTCTATTGCTGCTAAGTTTGAATGCTGCACTGATTTCATAATTTAATTAAAGCCTGTGAGGATTAGTGAGATAATGTTTTCAAAGTCCCTTAGAGAAAGGTGTTATACAAGCATAAATTCTAACTATTAACAAGTGTTGACATTTTAATGATATATATTCTCATCCTGAAAACATATTTGAGAACCTATAATTAATCGCCTCCACTTTAATTCTCTTATCTTTCAACAATGCAAACAGTGTATTACGAAGAACTCTAATCCACACATCAGAACTGGGGAAACAGCAAACCGACTTCTACTACAATTTGGAGACTTGTTTTTCTCAACTGAACAGAAAGGTGTCTGATGTCACTGAGAAGGATATCTACGATGGGTCATTGATGCATTAGCCTTGAATCCATATTAATTTCTTCGCCCTAGCAGTCCAGCTGTCAGTAGGGTTATTTCATTCTGGCAGCCAGGCAGTGGACGTCCATAGATCTTTGCAGTGATGGACACTCAGAGAACCAGAATAAGGGTGCATAATCAGAGTCTTTATCATGGATTCCTGCTTGTTCTAGGAGATACTTCCCAGGAATGACGAGTTCTGACAAAATAACTAAGAGGAGCTAGGAAAGAAGAAACATTCCTTATAGCCTAGAGATTGCCTGGAACATAACTCCCAGCTAGCATAGAATAAACATAAAACCAAATAATTTTTAAAAACCCTAATTTTCAAAGTCATTATTTTCTCAATTAGTGGAGAAGAGTTTTACTAAATCTAGATAACCTTACTTTGCAATGTTTTGGATAATCATGATATTTGAAGGAATGAACTTTCATCTTTTTCCCAAGAAAGAAACTTGTGATCTCGTTGCCTGTATTATTTGCATGAGTCTATTAATTTTCTTTTTTTGCTATTAACTGGAGTGTTCTTATGTCTCTATTCAATAATAACCAGTTATTGGATTTGGGGAGATGGTGACCTGAGCAGTAACAGCACAGTTTTCAGATTTTTCTGAATCCCAAACCAAAATAGATTAACAAGACAGCAAAACCAAAAACCTATGGACAACATTGAAAACAAAACCACGTGAGAAGATATTCCCATGAACCCCAAAATAAATTTTCTGAGGACAAACTTACTGCCAGTCATAGGCAAGGGCTATTTGAGTCTTTGTGAAATAAGCAGGAGGAAGTAATGGGGCATGTGATGGTTCTGAGAAACCCAAAACAGTCAAGAGGCTTTAACTGGAAAGCACCGTGGGCCAACTTGAGAATGGCAGTTGAAACTGGAAATGGTTTTGCCAAGTAAAATAGTGAGTCTAAGAGACCTGAGCCAGGTACGTCTTCAGGGCCCAAGAGGCCACGGCAGTCCAGGCCCTATGTGTCCTAAAACTGACATCCCAGGACTCCATTCCAGGGGGCAACTATTGGAGAAGATTCGCATCAGACTGGCTATTTGCAAAAGGAACTGAGGAGAGAGAAGGCCCGCGTAACAGCAGGTGACAGGAACAGCTCTGGGAATTCTGGAAAGCAAACCGCCATATTTTTTGGATCATATAAAAAAAGCAGCTAAAATTGGGCTCTGTGTAGTTAGAAAAGATACCTTGACTTTACCTCTTACTAAAGATTCACAAAGACAAATTTCACATAAAAGAATATTGTTCACATAAGCTGTTCTTGAGGAATCTCAAACAGAATGATCTTCAAACAAGTCAAAAGACTAAAGGAGGCAAAAAATGGCAGAGGTAATCATTAGGCACATGGTTGCTTGTACAACTAAGACTCAGTGAGAACTGCAAAGGGGAGCAAAGGCTACATATTTAGGTAATGTACATATGACATTATTAAAAAGGGAGGGGTAAACAATATGTTTAAAAAGGTTCTATAAATGTCTAACAAATAATTACAGTTACATATACATATATATTTGGAAAGTATATATACATTTAGTACTGTTATTCTGAGTCTTTTCCACGTGTAATGTGGTATAAACTAAATAAGTAATTATAGGGCATTGTAATTCTACCTGAGTCCTTTATAACTAGAATTTTTAATGAGGACTGTACATAAGCATTTAAATAATTAAGAATAATATCAAGTTTTAGAGTCCTGATCTGAATAGGAAGTACCCATAGAAATTCCTGAGGTCTTTTATTTCACAGATATATTTTCTAGTGACGTCTACCGAAGAGGTCTGGAAACAACAACCAATGCAGTGAGCATGCCTTGCACCCAGGTTGTGGTCTTGAAATACCCTTTCTCACATAGAACAAAGCTGGTTCAGGTCTGGGGTAGGGATAGTATAAATGAGCCCGAGAAATCGTGGCGTATCGGATACAGAGGAAACTAGCAACGACCACTAGGGTCATGTCAGGAGAACTCAGGAGCCAAAGTAAAGATGCTTGCTCCACCAAACTTGGGACTATTTCAGACTCAAAATGAATAATAATTGTGATTGATTGAAGCCCTTCAAATATGTTAAAATTCATAAGTTCATAACCATATTTTAAAAATCTGGAGGTGCCAGTTCAATATGGTGATGTAGGAAGAACCTGAACTCACCTCTTCCCATAGAAACATTTGAGTCTGCAGCAAATATGGGAAAATTTCCTCTTTAAAAAATTCTAAATTCTTGCAGAGTGATGACTACACATTGGGCAAAAGAGAAGAAAACCACCTTAAGGCAGATAAGAGAGGTTAGGACACAGTCTCTCCAGAAACCCCATGCCTGTTGCAGCAGTCCAGAGCCGGGAGAAAACTCAAAACCTGGAGCTTCTCTCCAAGGACTAAAAGGTTCAGACTCATACGGGGCAGTTCAACTTTTAGGTCTGCACCTAGAGACAAGTCCCCAAACATATCTTCTTGAAAACCAACAGGGATTTGCAACTTGAGACCCACGAGATCTTGGCAATTTGGGAAAAAGCTCTTAAAGGGTTTGTATGCTCAGTTACTCACCCCACGGTCCAGCTTAGAGGCAGCCAATCATGCCCAGACTTAAAGTGAAGGAGGCCCACCTGTTCATATCAGAGCTGTGCCTGAGTAGCAGGCATCTACTTTATGCCCTTTCGATAAATGATGTTGGGAAACTGGACAGCCACTTGCAAAAGAATGAAGTTCGACCACTATTTTACACCATACACAATTTACCTCCATATGTATTAAAGGCTTAAGTGTATGACTTGAAACCATAAAACTTCTGGGGGAAAACACAGGCAGTAAGTCCCTGAAAAGACATGATTTTTAAAATCTGGCACCAAAAACAAAAGCAACAAAAGCAAAAAATAAATACTAGAAAAGTTCTGTACCTCAAAGGAAATTATCAACAAAATGAAAAGACAACCTACTGAATGGGAGAAAATATTTGCAAGTCATATATCTGATAAGGGGTTAATACCCAAAATATAGAAAATAATTCATATAACTCAGTAGAAAAAATGAACAATATGATTAAAAAATGAGCAGATGATCTGAACTGACGTTTTTCCAGAGAAGACATAGAGATGACCAACAGGTACATGGAAAGATGCTTAACATCATGAATCATCAGGGAAATGCAAATCAGACCCACAAGTGAGATATATCACACAAGCCAGAGTGGCTAACATCAACAAGACAAAAAATATCAAGTGTTGGAGAGGATGTGGAGGAAAGGAAACCTTTGTGTACTACTGATGTAAGTGTAAATTGGTGCAGCCACTATGGAAAATAGTATCGAGGTTCCGTAAATAATTAAACATTTTTAAATTAAAGTCCTACCATTAAAAAAAGAGGCCTACCATATGGCCCAGCAATTCCACTTCCGGAAATATATCCAAAGGAAATGAAAATACTAACTTGAAAAGATACATGCACGCTCTTGTTCATAACAGCATTATTTATAATAGCCAAGACATCGAAGCAACTTAAGAGTCTATCGAAGGGTGAATGGATAAAGAAGTTGTGATATACATATAAAATGTAATGTTAGTCATAAAAAGAATGAAATCTTGCCATTTGTGACAACATGGATGGAACTTGAGGGAATTATGCTAAGTAATTGGCCTTTAATGATGATAGGAAACTGATTCATTTTAGTTTAAAAACTGGTAAATAAATGGAAAGAACCAATCTTGTTTAGTTAGTTAGTCTTCTCCATATGAACTGTACCACCAGCTAAGAAAAGATGAGGCCAAATGTCTGTAAAGCTATTAAAATTAATAAATGAAAAGGAAATGTGAGAAATTATGACTGTCAATAAATTAAGAGATCAAGCATTGAGCATCAATGACCATTAATATCCCAAAAAAGAGAGGCAACCAGACTTCACATGCCTACTGAGAAAGGAATACACCGCCACCCATGCTCTCACTAAAGGGATGAAGCTGGGTCTGATCCCAGTGTCTGAATCCAACTGCCAAGTGGCAGGAAATACAGAGGACAGAACATCATGTTGTACTATACCAGGAGCACGCATTCAGCAAAAGACAGACTGTGGGAATGATAAAAGTCAGAAGTTTACTTATAAATAAACAATAATAAAAACCAAGGGATTGTAGTAGAACCTACAGATTGAAACATACTTTAAGTTGAAAAAGAATGGGCAAGCCAAGTAAATTATGTTTTCCAAAGATACACACTTGGATGATAAATCTAAAGAGAAATTCTAGGAATAATCTTTACTAAGTATTGTAATATTTAGTAGGGAGGGGAGGGAAGGGGTTGATATTATTTCAGGGTATGGATAGGACTTCTGGGATGGGATGGATGATAAGGTTATGTTTCTTGACTTGGGTGGGGACAGAAGAATATCTGTCTTTAATAACTCATAATGCTATACATTTGTATAGTCTTCTGTGTCTGTGCTTTATTTATAATAAAATACTTAAAAATAAAAATAATAATAAGCAACTGTCAATCTATTGCTGAAAAGAGTTCATGAGTGGATGGTTAGTATTGATCTACCCCAGCTGCCTCATCTTTTATCCTTGTTCTTTTTACTTTTAATCTTTAACTCTCACATTCTCAGAAAATGAAGTTCATATTATTTGTGTCTCAAATATCTGGTCATGGAAAATACAAACATTAATTTTCCCAAGGTAGATTATTAACGGTTTGGTTGTAAGGTATTAGGTTTCCTAAAATGAACAGCACCCCATTACTTTCATAGTTTTCACAGCACTTACAGATTAGATTCAGAGCTCACACACTGCGGACAGGTGAACTGAAAACCATAGCCTCTAGTTCATCTTAATCCCCGTTCCTCAGCCTTGAGCCTGTTACCATGCTGTTTTTACTTCATTCCCAAACAAGATGTAATTCCTACGATGCCATTTTACACACATGAATGGAATACTAAGAAGGCAATGAGTGAAAGAGGTTTTTACCCTGTTAAATTAATGTGTCTGCCTAGAACTAGCATGTACTCCAGCACTGAAGATGATGCACTGAAAACCATGAGCCCTGGTGAGCATTAAATCTCCCTTTTCATTTCCTTCTGCCTGTGTTTCCTTTCTCTGTGTCAGTGAATCTAGGTTTTTGTTTTGTAAGATAACTGTAATCTACCCCATTTTTACTTTCATTGCATAAATTAATCTTCCCAAAGCTTTTGCTTTTTTGCTTTTTTATAATAGTTCAAAATAAGAGATCTCTAACAATCAATTGTATTTGAAAAAAAATTCAAAGACCTGGATACCAAAAATAGCACTAGCTTTGAGTCAAACAGATCTGTGTTTCATTCCCAGGTTCTGCATTTATTTAGAGGGGAAATTACTTCATCTCCATGAGCTTCAATTTCTTCATCTATAAAATGGAGACCATAAGACCGACATCAGTAGGGTTTCTATAAAAGTTAAATGAGAAGATACATCTAAAATATCAGATGCATTTTGGATACTGTCAAAATGATGATTATTGTACCTTACCTAAGTATTATGTTCTCAAGTTTATGTATTATGCTAAAGTAGATTTAGTTCTGAAATAACTACTAGGTGGGAAGCTATTTTCTTTGACCAGGCATATTTGCAGTTTAAGAACTTCTTATACTCACTCTCCAATAAGTTTGTCTTGATGAAAAAAGGCATAGTAGAGCCACATTAGATATGTATTCAGTAATCTACAATCTACATCCCCAAGTGATGGATTCTTTTCTTTATTTCAGATTATTCTTTCAAATACTTCTTTTTTTTGTAATTTCCTACATTTGTGATCTGCTTAAAATTTGATAGCGTCTTTATTTTCTTTTAATTCAGCAAGGGATAAGTGACAAAAGGATAGGCAGTAATCATTTTTAACAACTTAAAAAATAGTTCCCAATCCTGGCAAACACAGCTTCCTCTATCATGACGTTCCTCTCTCAAAACATCTCATAAAATGAGAGACACCCCTTTGAATCACACCAAAAGAACCACTCAGTTGTATTATCTCTAAGAGTGTGTCCACACTCCCACTGCCCATTTTTCTGCTGTAAGTGACAAGGGGAAGAAAGGACAGCAAACAATGTAACCTAGGAAACTAAGAAAAGAGAAATACACACATACACATACATATATAATATTTTTTCCATTAAAAACAACTGTGATACCTTGTGGCTATTACCAGTCTTTCAAGTTGGCATCTCTCTATGAAGTATGATTTCAGGGGTGGTGGAAAGGATCCTTAAATCAATAAAAATCTTCAGATATTTCCTTTCCTTGTCAAAATAATTTCTTTTCAGAGTTCTCAATGAATATGCAAATATATTAAATGTTGAGACTAACTACCCCCTGGCTGGAGCAGGCATTGTGATGATAGAAGTGAGAAGTGGTGAGTTTGGGGGATCAAGGCACAATGGGTTACGCCATCTCCTGGGGCCCCAGCCAGGAGGAAGAGAAGAGAAGAGACATTTTGAATATCACTCTAGGGCAAGACCAAAATCAAACACTTTCCACCCATTTACAGTTTTGCTATGGAGCCATGAGACGCTACCCTAAATCCCTGCTCATGCTGCAAGCTGACCAACCTCACGAAGAGGAGGCGAGAGATCTCTGTTGACCCTCTTCTCTGCTTTCCTTTCAGTAGGAAAGTGTCTACTCTGTGAGGAACATGATTTGAAATACGTATTTTTGGTGTGCATGAGGAAGGAAAAAGGGATTAATTAAATATCGCAAAACTACCATCCCTTGCTCTACTAGACAACCACTCCCAAATTCTACATATGAAATGTAAATGTTTGCAAGGAGTCTCTTCTTTAAAAAAAAAAAAATCCATTACTTTATGACTGTCAGCATATTTGAAAAATAAAGATCCTTTCCAACTTCTTTGAAGCTAACAGAATCTGTTTCTTAGTGATTGTGTCAGAGGTTTAAAAACTGTTGCTCTCAGTTTTTTCCTTAACATTTAAGAATCTGTTTCTTTTTTGAGTCTGTCAAAGGCTTTTAACAAATTAGAAGATTGTTGCTCACTCAGTTGCATTTTTTTTTTCTTGGATGAACATGATACAACAAATCTGTTTTGGTGTCTTTAAAATCAGAGTTTTGGCTTATTAAAATAGTTAAATATTGGTTGCTCTCTTTAAGGCTGGGGGTTGTTCTTAGAAATGGAATTATTCTTGTGTTTGCTCTGTGTGTCAGGATATTGGTTTCATAACTGACTGGAGCACTAGTTCCTCACATAATCAGATGCTCTGTTAATAGGGAATAACATGTGCATTGTACTTCTGGCCCCTTCAGAACTATTATAATACAGTCAATGAATTGTTACTAAAGATATTGTCAAAATATAATGGTTGTGTATGATTCACTGGGGAACAAGATAAATAAGGCCATTTTGAATATTGTTAGATATAAATAATTATGAGATATAAATAATTCTCATTCCTGTAGTTTAGATTTTACTTATAGGCCTATCTAGTGTAAACATCTGAAAAATTTTTTTTGTAGGACATGCATAATAAAAATTTTGCTAGTGATATATCATTGATGAGTCCCCGGAGGAATAACTATATTTACATATATATATATTTACAATAGTCTATTTTATATGTGAGGAATTCTCAACACATGCTTACAGGGCATTTCAAAAATTTTACCCTGGTTGACATCTACTAACATAGCATTTTCCTCTTTTTAAGATAATTGTACTTACTATTTTTAGCACCAAAATATAGATATGCTGGATTTTGCTAGAAATGGCTGTTCTGGGCATACAAAATATTGTTTTTAAAATATAATCTCATAAACTCTTAAAAACACCTCTAAATGCCACTAACTAGATAATTAAAATTAGGCTTAAGGGTTATAGTTTAACCTCAAACAGTTAAGATCAAATTAAATATTCTATCTTGGTGTTCCACCAATTTCAATTTCTAAAGGTCATTCAAAGGAGATAAAATATTGTTTTCAAAATGATTAAGTCCTTTAAAAGTGAGAACAGAGAAATATCAGCCAGCATGTATTATAAAAAAGATTCAACATATTACCATCATTATAGTTATTATTGATTATAATAAGCACAATATTCTCTTTGGAAATCAGATAAAGCTAGAACTCTATTCAGTATCTCCTTTCTTGACAGAGTATTGAAATTCTGAAGCTATTACACTATATTTTGCCTAGGTTAATTACAGTAGTAAAAGTTGTAAGTAAAAGTAATAAGTTGTCTGATATCAATTTGTTTTGTCAAATAAATGACACACCATCAGGTAGAGACATTTGATTCCCACTTGAAGATAATGTGCTATCACTTCAGTGCAATCACTGAAATACTGTGCCTCAAATGATATTACTCATCATTTGCCTGAATTGCTTAAAATATTCTAAAAATAATTGCAACAATTATCCCAGGCTAATCTGTCAAATAGTGTATTGTAGATGTGATATGAGAGAATTCAAGACATGTGTTCCAATATTTTAAGGAAATGAAGTCAAATTCCCAGTTAAATTATTATTCATGCATTTAAAGCACTACATCTCTAATTTTCCTTTCTTTCTTTGCACTCTAGTCCTTACAACAAACTGATCTCTGTGTCTGGAGTACCCTCTCCTGTTTCTTTTCACCAGATTAGTTTTTGAAATCTTTTTAGCCATATTAATTGTAAGTCTCTGTCTACTTTTTTTCTTCCGAATTAGCCTGATAGTTTCTTGAGGGACAATGCTTGATTCCTCTTTGGAAGTCTAGTGTTCCCAAAATGCCCTGGATCTTTGTAGGAACTTAAAGAATGCTCATGTAAAGAACACTATGTAGTAGTCATTCAGAAGGGTAGCAAGGATCTGAACTACTATCAGAGTTGTATGAATGATGAAAAAAAAATGCTGGATGTGATAGATATTACAAAGGAGAAGTTTTTTTATAGTTAATTATGTACAGTAGTTGAGGGAAATAATAGTAGTTGATAAGAACAGTTCATAGATATCATAGATATCGCCATACTCCATGCATTATGCAATACCTCATATGATCCCCACAACAATCCATGAAGTGGCTACCATTGTCTAACCCTACATAGAAGGCACTTATATTACAACTTGAGCAAATTCTAGGATTCAAGCATGTGTACTTGAAAGAATACAACTGACAGAAATATAAACCATCAGAGGAGGAAATAGTTTGGATATAAACATTTCCCATTCATTTTTTATCATAAATTCTTGCATTAAAAATAATTTCAAATGACATCCCTATACATCCCTATATAAAAACAGGTAATTTTACACCTTATATGGAATGTCCATATGATAGCAATCTCTTTTAAGGAGCAGGTGTTTTTTTAAACCTGACAGAAGAAACAAAGAAGTATAAAACTTAAATTTAACTGCCTCACAGTTTGGCTTAGGACTAACACTGAATTTTTCTAGACAGGAATTAACTGTCACCATAGCCATCGTGGTCCTAGAAGGTTAACGGAAGTCATTTGAAATGGTGAATCAATTACCTTCCAGCTAGCACTTGTAGCACTTCTGCAGTGCCATACATGATCTTAAGAAAATGACAGAAACAGAAGGTGCTTTAATCATGTAATCAACCTGCCAACTGTTCAAAAATGGTATGTGACTTTCTTGAGAAAAAGCAGAAAAATGAATAATAGAAAGTTTGTTACTAACATGGAAAAACATAAAGGTACAAAATATCAGTTTATAGCAATACTGTGACTCTGCTTTCCAAATATATTTTAAAGGGTTACATTGAAAACTGTAATATTAGCAAATAACTATAAACATTTGTTTTTGTGAAAAGTATTGGAATAATATTTTCCAGAGTAGAAATACAGTCTTAAATATCCTGTTACGCCTCCGTAGTCACGGAAATTATGTTTGACCTCAACTAAATCACATAACATTTCCTGCATTTTTCTCCCCCTAGAGAAATGTACCTGTTTCCATGGTAAGCAGGTATTGATAAATTCAAAAATTAAAATATAAATGGAAAAGCATTATTCTTACTTTAATATGTTCAATAAAAAAATCAATTAGAGAAGTAATCAAGTTATTGAAATCTCAGGGAAATACATTATGGACATTATTTTTTTTTTCCTCTGAGTTTAGACTGAATTAAAGTGGAACATTTGATTGTATAGAGATTATAGCCTGTATTTTATGAGTTGTATGCCTTGGTTCAGAATGAAAGTAAGGATCCAGTTTCAGAAATCTTTGTCTTTTGGAAGAGTTATTACTTTTAAATACTTGACTCAAAAATAAATCCATAGCCTCATCCTGCTACAGTTTTTCTCTTTCCAGCTCCATAAGACAGTAAAAGAATCTATTGGGAATTTTTTTTTTCAGTCCCCCTTCCTAGTTCCCTGCTGCTCTGAGTTTGAGTATTAACCAGCTGATTCTGAAATTATGACCCTCATTTGGCATCTTTAAGTGATTGAAGGCAAAAATGGCCTTACGGTCAGACAGAACAGACAAAGATAACAGAAACCTACACGAATGCTTTCGCTCTATCCTCCTAAAGTCTGATTTGAAGTAGATTTGGAGGTAAGGGAGAGAAATTCTGAGGAAAAGGACTGATAGCAAGAAAGGTTCTCATATTTTTTAAAATCTAAAGCTTGGCAAAATTAAGATGGATAAAACATAAAATAATCGAGTTAAATTTCTTAGCACTTTTAAATAGTTTGTCATTACGGATTTTTTTTATAAACCGTATTTGTAAATCACAATTCATTACTATTATCATACAGTCTATTTAAAAATTCAACCTATAGGGAAATCATTAAATGATACAAGAATCAAGAGAAAACTGATAAAAACATTTCATAACAATTAGGAAATTTATCCCCGAGTAATCTAATAACTAAAACTTGAGGTGTATATTATGGAATTTACATGCCAATCAAATAACATATTCAAAAACATGGTTGTCTTGGAAACATGGGCACATTCTCTATGTCTGTTTCTTTATCTAGAAACTAGAGATAATAATCTGTTTAAGTGAAAGCAGGTATAAAGTGACATTTTTAAAGCATTTTAAAAATAGCAAATTTGAGGAACTAAAGTATATTGGCAATTCTATTATCACTAGGGTCCTGCTTACACAGAAAAGACCAATCGTGAACTATCCTTGTCACTTTTGGGAAGATGGAACATTAAACATTTGCTTCTGCAGAGCATTGAAACAATAAGGTGGATTTAAATTGTTTGCCTCATGCCTTAAAGGGAAATTATGTTTGGACTATGTGCCTAGTCTGGTACAAATTTGTTACAGTGTTAAGTTGTGAAAATGCACTAAACTGGTGCCCAGGGATTTGCCCAGTTAATGATACCCATTGTTATCCTTGGGTTGACGAAACAGACAATCCTGTATTATGAATGACTAGCAAGCCCCAACTATTTCAGACTTCAAAATAAACTTTGCTGAGAGCATTCAGCAACAAGTTGGTATGCAGTAATGAAGTCAGCAAATCCCTTTCTTATCAATGAATGTTGGGAAACAAATTGCAGAAGTCCTAAAAATGTGTTAAAAATGAAGTTAAAACACCCTACACCAACTGTCAGCCAGGGCTCCCAGCTGGAGCATTCATGATGCAATAAAATTAGAACATTGGAAGGAAAACACACTCTACACAAATGTACTTCATTTAAAAGTCAGACTTTACATTTCAAAGTTTCTGATACATCAGCTGAGTTTCTGCTGTGCATGCCCACGGAGGTACGCTCTCGAGTCACAGCAGAACATTTATCTGCTAAATGAAAAATCTTTTGTGTTCCATGACCCAAGGACAGAAGGGCTTCGGGGGCCCTGCAGGAAATCCTGATGTTCCGGTGCAGTTCGGATGACTCCTCCAACCTAGCAAACCATGGCGATATTTAAAGTTCACCTTTGAACCTACCCGAACATTAAGATACCAAGAACTTTTCAAAACTGAAAACCTGAGAGGGAAAAACTATAATCTCCTTAAAAATGGCTTTAGTAATTGTATAGATGATGGTGGCGATATTTTGTTGATGACGATGACAGAACAGTTCTCAACAATGTCTGCTGTGTTCTTTTGATGAATTAGCCATTCTTCGTAAAAACTCTACAGTATGTAGTCCTTTTTTTGTCCTCAGTTTACAGAATGGAAGACTGAAGTTCAGAAATGTTGGGTCACCTGGTTAAGATCACACAACAGCAAGCATGTGCCCGAGCGCAGTTAGGAGCTCAGATATGACTTACTACAAAGTTTTTACCCATAATCGTCCTGCCATTTTACATGACCAAGGGTCTTTGAACTCCTCTGAAAAACATGCTATCTAGTATACTCTGTAATATTTTTATTCCAGAAGCTTTAGAGCTCTTCATAGACTATTTGCCTCTAATTGTCTCCAGTCACAGGGAAGTCATGTGAGCAGCCTCTGAAATGCAGCTGCTTGTAAGGAGGGAAGCTTAGAATAATGCTTGTCCACATAGGAAATGAAAACTGCTTGAAATTGCATCTCGTACTTGAGAAGGTACTAACCACAGTTTGGAGGTTGGTGTGGCCATTTAAATCAACACTTTATTTTTTACAGTATGTGTTACTGAGACCTTTAATGAGACAGTCGGAGTGGGGAGGCTTTCTATCTCTGAGAGCCACGGAACATCTCCGGTTTCCCGGTGTTCCCTCACACGCCCTGGAATAGGCATACTTAAGGCCTTAAGTGCAAGGACACAACTTATTAACACATCTTTTGACAGTCCATATTTTGTCCCCTAAGAGGTTCACACTTAGAGAATGTCATTTCTTCTACTTGCATTTGGAAGCCGAAGGAAGAGAATCCAAATCCATGTGACTATAAAAAATCATTTAACTGATTCCATTTTTGTTTAGGTTTTTAATTGTGGCTGTAACTTTAAGGTTACATTTGATACTCCTTCAAATTTAAAAGAGCAGGCAGAGAATTCATAAATTCAGAAAAGATAAAAATAACTTGCTTCATTAACCTTTAAGGGAGATGGCTCTGACATCAGTCTATAAACACCAAATTTAGATATTATTCTGCTTAAAACAGGACGATGTGAATTAGAGTCATTACCATAAACTTTGTAGCTAGCATCCAACTGTCATCTGAAAAAAATTGATTTGAAATAGTTTTAAATATTTTACAAAGAAATGCTTCATTTTTAAAGTCATCATTTGTTTTCACTTAATTTCAATAAAGAAACATTGATCAAATACTCTATTGTATCAAAAGAACAGAAGTAGGGTCTGGTAGGGATACGGCAATGAGCAAGATCACACCTTGCTGCTGGAAAGGTGATGCTCAAATAGAGGACATGGGGCATGTGTATAAATAGCTTTGGAATTTAAAAGAGTACTCAAAGGGGTAAAAAAGAGGGTGGGATACAGTACAAGCAGGTAAGTGACATCATCTGACATCATGTCCTATTATTCTCCCCCTCACTTACTCTGCTCCAGGCCGACTAACCTCCGTGTGGCTTCCTAAGGAGAGAAGTGTTCTTGGGGCCTTTGCACTTGCTTTCTTCTCTCCCCAGATATGCATGAGTCTTGCTCTCTCACTTTCACCTAAACAGTGGGTCTCAATGATACCGTCTCTCATTTTCCTATTTAAAATTACAAGGTCCCTACCCACTTCCCATCACCTTTGCCTACCTTATTTTTCTTTTTTAGCTCTCATTTTCAAACATACTATAATATTTTCTTATTTATATATTATTTGTCTCCATCTAAAAGCCACAGAGGCAAAGACGTTTATTTTGTTTACAGTTAATTTACTACAACTTGGAATAATTCCCTATATAAAGTAGGTGCTCAACAGTCTTTGCTGAATAAATAAACAAAGCATTGACTGGCTTAGGGGGTGGAGGTCCTTAGCAAAAAATAAAAAAGTAAGATTAAGGGTAGTAGCTAGAGTATTACCCGGGTTCAAAGAATTCTTGGTTTACTAAAAATCTAAGGTAGGTTTCAACACATTTTTAAGCCAAGGAATATGACGTAGGGACCAGAGAAAGAAATAAAAATTTATAAAAAGAAAACTGGAGGATCAAAGCCCTCAAAGTATTAAAGGAACAAGCTTACATAGAGCCATTAGCTCCCTCTCTAGGGAACATCTCATCCCTCAAAACAGGATCAAGGAGGTGAGAGGTAAGTGAGAATAAAGAGGGACTTGTGAATGTTGAAGAGTGGAGCTCATCTGTTCCAAGGACATTTGCTAAGAATGAATGAGGTAGGGGCAGAAACCGGGGACGTCTGGGAGGCAAAAGACTGGAATCGCTGTTTAATAAAGTGCAAAAGAAAACTACTAGGGAAGAGCTGAGTGGTTTTTATGGGTAGTGGGAATTTGACTGCAAGTGTGTAGTATGCACCCATAGGGGAATCAGTCAGCCAGCAAAAAGACAGAAAAGAATGAGTAGGAAATGCACTGGTTTCTAAGACTGAGAGCCAAGAATTTAGCAACCATACAAGTAGAGATGGTCAAAGGCTGAAATAGCTTTGCTCCATAGTCACATGACATAAACCTGACACCCAAAACTCCAAGACTCAAAAAGAGCTTTGGAAGCCAGTTGCTCAGAATTAGTTCAATAAACACTTTATGGATGCTGCAGCACTAAAATGACTATGGAGACCACCAAACTAATTGAAACAAAAACCTTTAAAATATAAAACATGCATGTATGATAAAGGTAGACTAGTTTATTTCTAGATATTTGTGGCCAAAATTTTAGATAAATTCAGAACATTCTATTTTTATTCCTTCTGATTTGCTGATAACCCATGCCCGCTATCAGTCTTTTGGCACTGACACTATGGGGAAATTTGAGGTAAAATTGTTCACAGTGTCACCATAAACCAGTGTTTACACATCCATACTCAGACAGTACAAGCATGTTCGCGCTATTAGCCATTAATATTTGGAAGAAGACACACTTTGATGCTAGTGTTTTACTGGAACAAAGATCATACACTCAGACGTCTTCTAGTCAGGGAGCAAGCCTGAGGGCAGTGCGAAGAGGGCAGGTACACGCAAGCTTTGTGTAAAGATGGGGAACACTGGCCAGAGCTACCCTTTGAGAGCCATTATTTACCTATCTCCAGCCAATTTTGCCATTTGAGAATATAGGTCTAGTGTAGCCAGATCTTTCACGTTTTCAGGAGAATCTGGGAACCCCGACTCCTGAATGGTAAATTAAAGATTCTAAAAGTAGACTCAAATTCTTCTAAAATAATACGGATCAAACTGAATACACATGGGGTCCTGATATGTATGACCTGCGCAACTATTTTGCAATTTTAGCTTTCAATTCCCATGATGATCCTCTTCATTGACACTTCAATAATTCCCTAGAAAATTTGTACCTATAAGATGTTTTAAAATAACCATTATACTCTTTATAGTACACTTCCACATGTCTAAAAAAATCCTTATCTAAAAGTTACAGCAAAAGCTTTGAAATGTTATGTGAAAACTAAGAGGCAAGAGGCAGGAATTTTGAAGGAGAAATGTAGATTGCATGATATTCTTGCCTCTGTTTCATTCAGTACATGCCCTCTGGTCTGAGTGGCTTTTCCTAAAACAATAATCCAGATATCATCTCTGCATCTTCTGTATCAGCAGAGATTTTGAAAGGTACTGTATTTTTAGAACTCTTTCACTGAGACTGCTATTGCCACCATTAATCTATAAGTCTCTGCCTTCACCAGGAAGGTGCTATGAAAATAGTCTCTGAACAGCAATACTTTAATAAAGTATAAATGGGAGAAGCAGGGAAACAGTCTATACATTTAAAAGGCTTTTGCAACGTGTGTTGCTTGGCAAAAGTCCCCAGATACTGCCCCACTTCCACCTACATCCTGCATTTTCAGTAACAGACTTCAAAGGGAATTTAATTCATCTTCTTTTCATTAAAAGTATGACTTTGGAGCCATTATGTGTTCACGCAACCTCACAGGACCTTTTCAGGACCAAAAGTCATGCTTCTCTTCTGCAGTTAACATAAGTCAAAAATTGGAAAGGGTAAAATATGCTCTCAACTTGGAAGCGAGAGCGCCAGAATACGTTCTGAAGGCTTCACACAGTAAATGTGTTTTGTTCCCATAAAAGAAGGAGCACACAGCAGAAGCCTCCGTTCCTGCAGCGAAGCAGTTTTATAATAGCCATCACCTTCCAGAGAGGGAAAAGAAAGGGAAACGGTAGAAGGACCCAAACACACAAACAAACAGGCGAAAGGCAACCAGAATGAAAGGGTAAAGGGTGAGGAGACAACAAAAGGAGACCCTCCTGCTCACCCTCTTTCTGGCTGCCTTTGCCCTTTTCCATTGTTGTTCATGTAGGATGGATGCTGCACTTTCTCCTCACAGCATCCCAACAGGACCAGAGGACTTTAATCAAAGAGGGCTTCGCTCTCAGGTACAAGACTTTTTACTCAGCACTTTAACCTGATAAATTTTTTACTGTAGTAAGTCTTTTCTCATCACATTTTTTAGCCTGTGAATTGTTGGCATCTTGAGAATTACAGAACAGAATGAGCAATTTTATTGTCAGCTGAACAAAGGCAGATTTGGGGAATCACAGAAAAATGCCTTTGAGCCACACACACTTTTTCCTCCACAGTTCTACGCACACACGTTGGTGTTCTTTGTGAGTACACCTCCCCTTCTACTTCATTATCAGTCTCTAAATCCCACCTCCCCGCAACGCAATAATGCACTTCTCTGGTACTGCAAGGGCTCTACAACAGTCCATCTCTGCAGCATCGTACGCTCATTCCTGTCGATTTTCAGAAGCAAACAACTGTCTTTCTGCTGCATCAGGTTTGAGCGGTTGAGATAGACTTACTCAACCACACTCAGAATGGTGCAAAATAATAAACATTTGAGAAAGACAACTGTCAGAGTGATTTGAAAACAAAGGAAGATAAAGGATTAAATGAATAAACCCTTCTCAAAAGTTTATTGACATAGGTTAGAGTTTCTAAAAATATTTGTATTTTATAGCACATGAATGCTTTCTTATTACCTTCTACTAATCTGTTTGCAGTCAGTTTCCAAAACTCATGATTGAAATGACAATTTAAAAAGTATTAGAAGCTGACATCATCATTTACATTTCAAGCTTCCTTTATCAGAACAGTTCATTGAATTTTACCATGTAGAAGGAAGATGTGTCTTACTTTACTTAAAGAAAAGGGGGAAAATGTTGATTCCCATTTTGATTGTGAAATACCAGCTGAATGTTGTTGCAAGATGTAAGTAACTGGCGGTAATCTCTTTTTCAGTATCTGGAAGGAAAGATGTGTATAGAGTTCAAATAACTGATTTGGGATGTTGGAATGACAATTCCTTATGATTACAGAAAGTAGTCATAGATGAGGCATTCACTGTCAAGAGAAGGAATATGATTGAAACTTTTGTTTTACCGGTTGAGAGAGAGTGACTACAAGGTGAATTCTGAGACAAAGAAGAGCTAAGAAAACAGTTGTCTGACCCAGATAATCTCTGATAGGCAGAGAACATGCCTTGCGGCAGGGAGCTATAGGCAACATTGGTGGTATTTTGATCCGAAAATGGGCTGAACACCTAGAACCTTATGATAACATTGAGAATGAGCTAATTCCAAAGTTAAGAAATGGAGATGAGTTAGAAAGGAACTTTATAATCAAGTGTGAGGATAAAAGCAGAATTATGTAAACTTACTCATGTGAATTTAGTGACTATTCATAAAATCAAATGCATAGATAAGTAAAGGCAGTTAAAAATTGGAAGGAAGTAGGTACAAGCATAATGTCATGCTTCACTGTAGGGTTTTAATTCTGGTATGTAATTAACAAAACATTAATATTTAACGTCTTAAATAAGTTAAAGTGGAAAAATGTAATGTGAGCTAAACATCTAATGAAATGTACCTGTAGGATGATATAACACCACTCTATATTTAAAGTCAGAATATCTGAGTTCTCCTCCATGCTGTTCCTTTACTAATTATCTGCTTATTTCTGAGGGATTCTGTTTAGTTGGAGTCCAAAGTATTAGGTCACAGTCAGCAGCTGTGGGGTTACAATTCTTGCTGCTTCTGACAGATGGGAGTATTGGCAGGGTGCTTCCAGAACTGGACTTCTCCTTGAGATGAACTTTACAGGGAACAACTGGTCACTGAGACTCATATCTAATTGTTCAAACCTGAGATGCAAGGACGCTGCAGAGGGATAGACAGCTAGTGTGCAATTGAAAGACTAAATAAAGCAAAAGAACAGTGAGCTAAGAGAATAAGCTGACGCATAAGTATATTGTCAGGAATGCCTGTCACTCCTCAATCTTCTAAATATTCACTCAAGGATCTCAGGGAAGTGACTCACAGAACCATACGAGACTTCTACAGTCCAAATAAATATTCTGCAACAAGGGGTCAGTAAATTTTTGCTATACAGAGCCAGATAATAAATATTTTAGCTGCTGTGATCCACATAGTTTGTGTTACAACTACTCAACTCTGCCGTTGTAGTGCAAAAGCAGCTATAGAGAATATGTAAATTAATAAGCATGGCTGTGTTTCAATAAAACTTTCTTTATAAACATTGAAATTTGAACCCAAAATGTGATTCTTAAAAGTTGTATTTTTTCCAAACACTTAAAAATATAAACCCATTCTTAGCTTACGGAGTGTATAAAAATAGGCCATAGGACAAAGGCGGCCCATGAGCTAAAGTTTGCTGACCCCTGTTCTAAAGTTATATCAGCCAATATAGCTTTATTATAAACACTGTGGTAACAGTGAGAATATTGACTAAAACAGAATGTGAAAAATGCATTATAATTTACAAAGGGTTTTAAGTACATTATTTCATCCTCGCAACAATCTTATGTGATAAATTGATATGGTAGATTAATGGTCCCTCATTTCAGTTCTCCCTGTATCCATGTCCATTGCCTCACTTTGAAGCTTCTTACAGCATAAATTTGGAGTATATTCCACTGTACCTTACTCTGAATTCAGCCATGTGATTTACTTTGGCCAATGGTATATTAGCAATTGTAACCCAAACAGAAACTTAAAAAATGCTTGAGTGTTTCTGCTTAGTGCTTATCCGTCAATGTTAATATAAGAACATGCTGGAGGTAGTGGGCTGAAGAATAAAAAAACAAACAAACATGGAACTGATGAACAAAGCCAAATAACTAAATAAATGGTGAGATATTCCATGTTCATGGATAGAGAGACTCAATATTGTCAAGATGTCAGTTCTCTCAAACTTGATCTACAGATTAAATGCAATCCCAAACACATCTGTGGACACTGACACACTAACTCTAAAATATAGAAAAGCAAAAGACCTACAATAGCCAACACAATATTAAAGGAGAAGAACAAAGCTGGAGGAATGACATTGTTTGACTGCAAGACTTACTATAAAGCTACAGAAATTCAAACCAGTGTGGTATTTGGTGAAAGAATCGACAAATAAATGAAGAGAACGGCAGAGAGAGCCCAGCAATAGACCAAAATATGTAGTCAACTAATTTTTGGCAAAAAAGAAAAGACAATTTTATGCAACAAAGGTAGTCTTTTCAACAAATGATACTGAAACCACCGGACATCCACATGCAATAAAATGAATCAGACACAAACTTTACACCCTTCACAAAAATTAACACAAAATGGATCACAGACCTAAATATACCAGCAAAATTACAACATTTCTGGAAGATAACATTGAAGGAAACCTAGATGATCTTTTGTGTGATGAAGACTTTTTAAATACAAGCAGTATCCATGAACAAATAAGCTAGACTTACTTAAAGTGAAATATTTCTGCTCTGTGAAAGGCAAAGTCAAGAGAATGAAAAGACAAGCCACAGACTAGGAGAAAATATTTGAAAACAGCACATTTGATAAAGGATTATTATTCAAAATATGCAAAGAACTCTTAACAAGAAGAAAACAAAGAACCTAATTAAAAAATGGGCAAAGACCTTAACAGACAACTCACCAAAAAAGAGATACAGATGACAAATAAATATATGAAAAGATGTTTTTCATCTGTCATCAAGGAAATACAAATTTAAAAAACACTGAGATACCACTACACACCTACTAGAATGGCCAAAATCTGGAAAACTAACAACACCAAATCCATAAATACTGAAGCAATAAGGAACTCTCATTCATTACCGGTGGGAATGAAAAATGGTATGGCCATTTTGGAAGTTAGTTTAGAAGTTTCTTATAAAACTAAACATATTCTTACATAATCCACAATTGCATTCTTGGTATTTACTGAAAGGAGCTAAAAACTTACCTCCATAAAAAATCCAGACACAAATGTTTATTGCAATTTTATTTATAATTGCCAAATTTGGAAGACTTGTCCTTTAGTAAGTGAATGGATGAAAAAAACAGTGGTGCGCCTAGACAATGGAATATTCTTCAGTGCTCAAGAGAAATGAGCTATCAAGCCATGAAAAGACATGGAGGGATCTTAAATGCATATTACTAAGTAAAAAAAGCCAATTTAAGAGGCGGTATACTGTATGATTCCAACTATATGAAATTCTGGGAAAGGCAAAATTATAGAGACAATAAAAAGTAAAATTGATGGTTGCCAGGAAGGGTGGGATGGGGAGGAGGCAGATACATGGGGAGAGTACTGAGGATTCTCAGGGCAGTGAAAATACTCTGTAGGATGTTATAATAATGGATATGTGTTATTACACATTTGTTCAAACTTACTGAGTGTACAAGAAGAAGAATGAACCCTTAGATGAACTATGGTCTTCGAGTGATTATGGTGAGTCAATATAGGTTCATCCTTGATAAAAAAAAAAATGTACTGTTCTGGTGAGTGATGTTAAAATGGGGGAGGCTATGCATGTATGGAAGTAGGAGGTGTATGGGAAATCTCTATATCTTCCTCTTACTTTTGCTGTGAACCTAAAACTGCTCTTAAAATGGCATGATAAAATACACACACACACCGCGGACCTGAGACTCCCATAGCCCCACCTGAGGCCATCCTAGATCAGTCAACAACCAAGTGCTCAGTATGTGAGGACACCAGCAAAAACAGCAGTCACTTTGCCAGTGCATAGCTGATTCCAGGCACATGAGTAAGTTCATCCAAGATTATCTGACCTTTTTTTGTGAGCTAAACAAATGTTTACAACTGTATGCAACTTGAATTTTATGTCTGTTTATTAAGGGTTATTACTGTGGCAATACATAACTGCTGTAGTAAGGTAGGTATTTTTGTTTACTTTACAAAAAGATAAAATTCAGGCAGGATCTGAGTAGGATTTGTGAAAAGTTCTAAAATTCAGAAATTTGGAAGAATTTCTGAGAAGAATTTTTTCAAAACTCCAATTTCTAAATGTTCCCAGAGCCACAGAGTTAGTACTTGGCACAGTTAGAATCAGAACATAAGTTCTTTAATTGAAATCTAAAATTGAAAGAAGCACAGAAACTTAAGATACAAGAGGTAAGCATGGTGACTATTTAGAAGAACACACAATGGAGCAATTGAAGAGAACTAGAATTATTTCTTAAAGATCTACATTTACATGTAATAGATTGACAAATATTTTCAAAGCAAACTGTATATAGACTTACTTACTCATACATACTCTTATATAAGAGGTAACAATCTAATTCAGCTATTCCCCTAAGGAGTTAATGGGAATGTGTTAAGAGATTCAGAAATGAGTCTCAATCTTAAATATTTTGAAACCAGATCTTATTCAAGCCTTTTGGCCTTTCAAATAAATTCTGCTTAGATTATAGAGATTTCAATTTCATGATCAATTCTACTATATCTTCTATGCTCCAAAGTGATATATTATAAACTTTTATCTCAAATATTGTTTTAGAGAAATGCTTCATGCAAATTGTATTATATAAAGAACCAAAGTCCACCAATAGCATTGAACAAGGTCTGCACACCTACTTCTTAGATTGAACACTGCCTCTCGCCAAAGGATTGATAATAGCTTTTTAAGTGTTCTGGGGTATAAAAATTTATCTGAGACAACTCTGATAACTCTTATGTGAAAGTAATATATACCAAGTGATAATAGGGGCTCATTTTGAATACAAAGTTAAAATAGTTTTATAACTATGTGATATTACATAGATGTTTTAGAAAGCAACAAGGGCACACAGTTCACATGGGGATTATAAGGAAACTATATGAGATTTATCTTTCTTTTGGGACAGTAACTAGGTTATCCCTGAAGAATAAACATCATCATCATTATCGAATAGTAATTAATAACTTATGAAGATGTGTTTGTCAGGCACATACATGTATCTGTAACCCTCAAGTCCCCATTTTGGGATGAGGAACCTGAGGCTTGGAAGAGTTCAGTGACCTTTAAAGAGTAGTATCCTCCCAGTAAATGGTGGCACTGTGCTTTGAACTATACTGGTCCCCTCCCAAGCTTGTGCCCCTTCTTATTTACAAGGTTGACAGCACAAAATGGTCTGGATGTTAGAATGCAAAAAAGCTTTAGGAAGGACTGAATAAACAATGATTTCTTTACATATTAAGAAGCCCTAATAATTTCAGGTACTCTACCATAAGACATAGTTACAGTACTATTTTAGCTGCCTAGAGATTTATGACCAGACTATAAAAATGTAAAATACCTAGCAATCTAGAAATCCTAGAAATGAAAGAACACATAGAAATTATCTTTCATATTACAGATAAGAAAACTGGACTATGAGAAGATATAATCTATTAAAAAGCATAGAACACAAATTCAAAACCTAATACAGTGCTTTTTCTGTTTTTGAGGAAAATACCCTTATTAACAGAATAAATATCAGTCACTTGACTGGACTTCAAATAGCCAATAATTTTTGGCTGGGATTACATCATGGGTTGACCAGTAGCCATGGACCAACAAAATTTTGAAGTCTGTGGCCAATCAGAATTTAAGAAGACTCATTTTGGACACTGGATAAGATAATATTAGCAGAAGTAAGGACTAAACATGTGGAAATTGAGCTTTTTTAGACCTATTTTATCTAGATCAATGTTCTTCTTTGAAACTTCTAGGATTAAACGCACAGAAGTGGAGGAAAAAATGTTGAGGAGTAACGTAATTGCTTTAAAATAATTTTTTTAATTACTAAGATTTGTTAAACAGACACACATACAGTGAGAGATGCCCTAAGATGCCCTACTGCAAAAATCTCAAGCAAACAAATCTTATAAATTTAACACATTTAAGTCAAAATTAATTATAAGAACATATTTAAAATTTTTTTCATGTATTTATTTTTGTTTTTACATAGATCCTTCACAGCCTGATTACCTAATTTCCTCCAAAGGAAAAAACGTGCAAAACTATAGCACTTTATCACAATCAGTATATTGACAGCATTACAGTCAAGATACCGAACATTTCCACCACCACAGCATCTGTCATGTTGTCCTTTTTAGTTATATCCACTTCCTCACATCCATACTCTGCCCTTCATCCCTGGCAAACACTCATCTATTCTCCATTTCTACAATTATTTCATATCAAGAATGTTATATAAAGGAATCAGGTGGTATGTAGCCTTTTGGGACTGACTTTTTTCACTTGGCACAATTCACTGAAACTTCATCCCAGTTGTTATATCAATAAATAGGTTTTTTTCCTTTTCATTGCTGAGTAGTATTCCACATTATAGATTAACCCCAGTCTGTTTCACCAATTAACCATTGACAGATAATTAATTATTTCCAATTTTTAGGTATTATGTATAAAGCTGCTACAAAATTCCTGTACAGGTTTTTTTTTCTGTGAAAATAAGTTTTCATTTGTCTGGGATAAATGACCAGAAATGCAATCATTAGGTCATATGATAGCTTCATGTTTAGTTTTTCTGTATTTATTTTTTTAATCAGCAAACTGTTTTCCAGAATGGATGTACCATTTTACATTCACATCAGCAATGTATGAGTGATCCAGTTTCTCCACATTTTTGCCAACCTTTCATAGTGTAACTTTTTTTTTTCTAAATTAGCTTTATATATATATATATATAAAATTTATAGGCATAGTGACAACTCATTGTGGTTTTAATTTACATTTTCCTACAAGCTGATGATGCTGAAGTGGAGGAAGTAAGTTAAGCAATAAAGAATTCCCTTTAAATATGAGTTTTGGTAAAAGAATGCACACACTCACAGAAAGAGACATGACATATTCCCAGATGAGACTTCTAAAAATGTCAGATCTCCCAAATTCATCTACAAATTGAATACAATTGCCATTAAAAATACTTTTTTAAAAAACTTGACAGAATTAATATAAACCTTATCTGGAGGTGTAAGAGACTAACAGTAGACAATAAAATTGTTAATGAGTAGTGATACATAATAAGTTTCCCTACTAGGTATTTAATGTTGATAATATTATTATATATGTAATGTAATAATTTTAATTAAAAAATAATAAAATAATGTCATAGCTGGCTCGGGAAAAGACACTTCAAGGTCAACAGACCCTAGAAATTTTAATACATTTAGAATTTGACAGATATTGTACTTCAATTTGATAAAGAGGTAAGTTTTGCCTTCGAGAGAAAACAAAGTTAGGTCCCCATTGTAACAGATATCAAATTAAATTGAGATAAACTAGAAAATTCAATGTAAAAAATGAAGTCATGAGATATGGCCAAATATTTACTATAATCAAGAATCACTGGAAATGTTTCAAATTATTGATATGTGATTACATGGAAAGATATTCTCTGATTTAGAGCCATAATGTATATTATTTTGTAACATTTATGATTTTGTGCTTTTAAATTTTTTTCATTTAACAACCAAGTAATACATTCATGATTTGAAAAAAGGCATAAAATGTTATTTCAGTTGTGTTTCTATAAAGATCTTGAAAAGATGGAGTGCTGCTTTATAGGAGCTAAACTTGTAAGTAAATAAATAAATCTAAAAGTAAATTTTAAAAAAAGCAAATGACTGAAAGGTATTGAGAGAAACAGCTGCATGGGAACCCTTAATTATTAGCTACAGCTGGAAAGTTAATGTTTTAAGGTTTCCCTTTGTAATATGTTAATAGATAATAAAACCTTTTCTCTTTTGGAAAGACACAATTTCATGCCTCCAGTCTCTTCCTTCATCAATACTTCATCGCCGACGGCATTATGTCGGGTGCTGCACACGTGTTACCTTCCCTGCCACACCTATGAGATGCTGCTACTCATGGTCCCATTTGGCAGCTGGAGACCCAAGATGTGGAGAGGTTAAGTAAACTGCACACAAATAATAATTGATGAAGCTAATTTATAGGCCTTGGACATTAACTGGTTTCCTGTATACCATTCTGTAAAAGGTCCACCTCTCTTACCACCAGCCCCTGTTCACTCCTGTTCAGCCTCACCGGCACCATGCTGTTCCTCAAAATACTCAGGATCATTGCATTTGTTCCCTCTGGTAGGGAAACGTTCCAACCATACAGTTGGAATCAGATCACGTGACCATTTTTCAGCCTTTCAAAGAAACCTTTTTGATCACACTGACTGAAGTGGTGCCCTGGAACACACCCTACCCTTACCCTGCTTCATTTTCCCTCAGAGCTCTTCTTTCCACCTGCCTTTGCCTCATTCACTCAGGTGTTTGTTGTCAATTTCCTCTGCTAGAAGGTAAGCACCTGTTTTGCTCACAGATATATTCCCAGCATCGGAATGAATAGGTGAATGAGATACTAGCTGTGTGCGGAAAATGAATTTGGTATTACCTGAAGAGGACAATTATGATACCTAAAAAATGAAATTCCTTAGCTGCATCTAGAAGAGGCTCTAGAAACTCTTGGACACCCATATTTGATTTTTAAACTTCCTGCCACATTTAATGAAATCCACTGTGTACCTGAGCAGCAATGTGACTTGTTAAAGGGAACATACCAGGGTGTGCAACTCTAGGTAGTGTTTTCACCTCAAAATCAATGCTTGGTAGGCAGTGCAGTGACCCCAATGACTCTACCATTGTCCAAACATGTTTATTGCAAGAACTCTTGGTCATTACCTTCAGAATTTATGAAAATTTAACTTAATATACTCAGTAATGGGTATATTTTATCTATTAAGGGTGGACTTGGCCTTGAAAAAAAGCCAGAAGTCATGTAAAGCCCATGGTGGGAAACATGGTAGGAACATAGTAAGTAGACTTCATGAATTTTTCATCAAAGAGTGGTGTGGCAAGAACATAATGAGACTCTCCTTTTCACTGACAACTCATACGGTGGCTCTGGAACAACTTTCAAAATTGGATTGTGAGACTCATTTTGAATGTCACAACATCAACAGTAGCCCTGGCACTGACTCCCCAGCCAACACTTTGGATGGAACAACACTCATTTGGATGTTTAAATTACAATATATTCCATTTGTGTTTTAAAATTTTCAATCCACTTTATAGTTAACACATACAGAATTTAAAATAAAACATTTTCTCTCCAGTCTCCAAATAACCTTCAATTTCAAATGCTCTGATGCTGCAGATGGGTATCTTTTTAGTTGCTCTCTATAAAATTATACTAACTAGGTAGGTGGATAAACCTCATTTTGCCCAGTGGATGCGTTTCTGACATGCTGTAAGCAACCTAGTTTTAACAGTGTTATAAAATTTAAAATGCAGAAAAGAAATTCATTCTGGTAAAGGCAACTGAGACAGTAAAAAGATCAGTACAGATGGTCCCCAACTTACATTGCTTCGGCTTACAATTCTCTTACTTCACAATGGTGCAAAATGCAGTCAGCAGAAAACATACTTCAAATTTTGAATTTGGATCTTCTCCCTGGCTAGCAATACACAGTCCACTCTTCTCTGGTAATGCAGAGCAGCAACAGCCAGCACACCTCTGTCAGCCATACCATCACGAGGATAAACTGATACTCTCACAACCATGTTGTTTCCATACAACCATTCCGGTTTTTCACTGTTTATGTTTTTCACTTTCAGTACAGTATCCAATAAATTACATGAGCTGTTCACTACTTTATTATAAAATAGGCTTTGTTTTACATTATTTTGCCCAACCTTGGACTAGTCAAAGCATCCTAGGCATGGTTAAGTTAGGCTAACCTAAGCTATGATATGTCCAGTAGGTTACGTCTATTAAATGCATTTTTGACTTATGACATTTTCACCTTATGATGGGGTTATCAGGACATAACCCCATCATAAGATGGGGAAGGTCTGTAGATGCCAGGGATTGGGAAGAGACATGGAGGGATGCACAGGTGGAACACAGAGGATTTTTAGGGCAGTGAAACTACTCTTTATGATACTATAATGATAGACACATGGCATGATATATTTGTCCAAACTCAGAGAATGTACACCACCAGGAGTGAACCCTAATGTAAACTGTGGACTTGGAGTGATTACGATGAGTCAGCATAGGTTCTGCACTTGAACAACGGCACCGCGCTAGCGGAGCCCAGGGGTACAGGGAGGCTACGCGAGTGTGGAGGCAGCGAGTATTCGGGACATCTCCTAGCTGTTCCCTTAATTTAGCTGTGAACCTAAAACTTCTCTAAAAACATGAAAAATATGTAGAATGACACCTAAGAAAATATAGTTACTTCTAAAGAGTAGGCTGGAAGCTAGGGTTGTTTATGGTCGAATTTTGTATTTTACTTTATTCCTTTCCTTACTGTTCAAATTGTATGTTCATTCTTTTCTCTCATATAGGCCTTATAGGGAATGCCACACACTTGGCAAGGTTCAGTCGAATTCTTTACAAATTTTACATACAATGAATTAAAATTTTTAAATTACATTTATAACAATGTCTTTGGACTGCAAGTTACTCAAGTGCTTTCTAAATCATTAAAGAAAGATTAAATTTAGTTTTTCATGGTTTTATGTAAAACATATTTTATTGTAATTTTTTGTAAATTTATTATGTATAATATATATTTTATAAAAAATATATGGTTTTGCATATGACATAAATTGTATGTAAATACACATATTTACATATGTGTATATTTATATATATTATATATATTATGTATTTGAAATGGCTGGTAACAGTCAGTTAATCTGAACATTCCCTTCCCCCAATATTTAGAAAAAATAAAAATATCCAGAATTAAAAAAAGAAGGAAAAAAACTTGGTAGATGACTCCCCATCTGTCTTCAAATTCAGGGGTAATATCACGCCCTCTAAAAGAAGGGACACCAGAAGACACAAGTTCTTGTCCCAGATTAGGAATAAACCAGCTGTAGGTCTCAGACAAGACACCGAAGTATTCTGGGCATCAGTTTCCACTGTGTGGATGTGAGTGCAGGATGACTCACTAAAACCTTTTCCAGTCCTAGCTATTCTTTTACTCAGTGCATTAATGTGAGCTTGTTATTTCAAAGAATCTTACTGTAAAGTATCCTGTAAAGCTAATATTAATCATTACTTCATCCTTTGTAGGAAAACATAGTAAGTTTGCATGAAACACGGTAAAGTCACATAGTTTCTTTTTAATATGCACATGTTAAATGTGTAAGCTGCACAGATTTTTCTTTCTTTGTTCCCAATAAGGGAGATATTATAAATCCAAACGTGTTCTAAAATGTTGAAATGCCAAACTGCTAAACAACAAATGGTATTTATGAGAGGAATTGTCTGGAAGTGAACTGACCTGTGATCTTTTTTCTAATATCCACAAAAGTATCTCCATTTTCTTAGGAATAAAAGTCTCATCATGTTTTAGCAAGAATTTTATGATATTAAAAAAGAACTCCCCGACTATGCAAATTCCAGCTTTAAACAGATGGAGTGAAAGCCCTAATTTTTGCAACCTCGTTTTTAAATAGGAATATGTGGGCTAGAAACTAAATACAACACCATGACTTCAACCTACTCAGTATCCTATATCATTTGCTATTTTCAATCAACATGCTTAGGTTCAAGTAAAAACAAACAAACAACTCCCAAGACAGACAAAGTTCTACCTGAATTTGCCATTCTGACTTACCACACTTCTCCTTTCTTATTAACAATATTTGAATCATTCCCTGCTGGTTTATTTATAATATGGTCTTCATTTGTAGCTATGTGTAAAATACCAGGAGCTGTTAGTTATGTCCAAGAAACAAATAAAGCCCCCAAAACGTGTCAATCCAAGTTTCTATGCCTTACCACTATGTAGATAATGGTCACAAATTCATGGCTCTCAATGTTTCCTTGAATCATGTTTTATTGAGAAACCTAGGAATCAACTATTTTCCTTGCACCTAGGTGGACAGTATTTGGCATCCCTACAGCAACTGCTTGCTGAAATGCTAGTCTTTGTTTATCCCTAAGGAAAAAATGTCTTTTTCAGTCAAGCACAGGGGATCAACTAAAATCCCAAATTCTCTAAAAGCCTTCCTTCCTTCCTTCCCTGTTCTTAAAAAGCCTGTGATGTTTGTTTTTTTTAATAAAAAAGAAAAGGACAGGACAGGAAAATAAAAGGTAAGAAAAGAAGAAAAAGAAAAAAGAAAAGAAAAGAAAAAAGAATAAACATGATGTGGAGAAATCAGGTCTTCTGGAATTACCTGACTTAATCTGTGTGGGCAGTGGCGGGTTTACAGGCATTTCACAACCAGCTCTACAACAACAACAATGAAAGAGTGTGTATATGTATACATACATAATATACACTGATATAAAGTTTGAATAGTACATGCTGTAAAAATAGTAACTCAATAAGCGATACTTTAGTGTAAATTCCGTATAGCCAACTCCCAGAATACTTTAGTTGAATGTTGCTGACTCCTGGTATCCATAGGCAAAATATGCTTACACCTGATGAATACGTATGGCTCTGACTCGAATGTTCATAGACATTTTCCCTTCAGTTAGTGACTAAGATGAAAGCGAAGATGTGAGTAGGAACTTTGCTTGTTTGTAACGTGACTGCTGAGTTGGATACTAGTTTGTGAATGTTGTAATAACATTTCCTCAATTTTTTTTGAGTTAAGGACATACAATGACTATAAGCACTACACACTTTTACCTATAATCTGAATTACGAGCATTTTCCCTACCACTTTCTTAAATTAAGACAATCAACAAAATAATAAAGTCCAGATTTGTAGTGTTGGCTGAATTCCGAAGTGTAAATACTAACACGATGACCTATTTCTGACTAGCATGAGGTCAGAAAGGTGAACTGGGAAGAGTTGCCCGGCAGCACACCTTTTTATGGCAAGTCCACCATTCATACAGTGGATATAAATAACCTCAAGGGCATAGATAATAGTTAAATGCATTAAAATAATGGGTGACTGATGAGGTTTGAAGATTACCTTTGCTTTGAATGTATTTTTAAATTATGAGTTTGTGTAAGATTATTTTTCATAATGGCTGGCATTGAACAATGGCCTTGACTTTCAACAATTTTTAATGACTTTTAACAAACTGGCTCACAAAATTCCTGAAAATTTAAAAGTCAGCTCCAGTGAATTGGTCAAGCTGGTGCCAGCATATCGCAACATGTAGGGAAAGACGTCTGAAACACACCACCTTCCCTTACCCCAATATCTGAATAAGTTAAAGACACCCAGACACTAATATATTTTTCTCCAGTCACATTACAGTCATTCTCCCTCAGGTCACTCCCTCTCCTCAGCGATTCTATATTGTTTGATCTAAACACAGCAGGGAGGGTGAGAAAAATAGACTGGAATCATGCCCAGTTATGCTTGGATTAGCCACTCGGCTGCCTTAGCCGTTCCTTCTCACTAGCTAAATTTCACAGCATGTAATTAATACACTTTAATTATTTTGTACTTCCAGTGCTCTGAAAAGTAAAATTTTTCACATTGAATACAAAGATACCAGAAGGCTCCCAGTATCATTTAAGGAAGTAAAAACAATGTAAAGTATTAGGAAGTAGGATTAAGAATTTTCAAGTATTTGGTTATTTTTATTGAAAAAAAAAGTATGACAACAATGTAAGAAAACCGGTAGCTGAATAATTTTACACACCCGTAAGTAATTACACATAATTGAAATCTAAGAAAAAGTGAAGTTGCAAGAACTAACATCTTTACAGGAAAGAGTTACTTTTAGTAATTTTAATGCTCTATTTTATTTTTACTATGTATATATTCCTACCCATGATATTATTCTTTATGATGACTTTGGAGGCCAGCAATCAACCTTTCACTAGTACATATTACTGCTGTAAGAACCGATAGCCAAGGGACAAAATAAGCACATACTTTCATTTACCAAATGAGGACAAATTGTTAGAAAAGAGAAATTGATGTTAAAATAACTGTAATAAATATACTCAAATAGTTTAAAGAAGGTACAAGGATAACACACAAACAAGAAGTCATAAAGAAGATTCAAGAATAATTTTAGGGATAAAAAACCCAATTGTTGAAATACATACTAAAGTAGACCAGTAAATTGAAGGACAGATAAAGCCAAAGAATAAATTACTGACCTGAAAGATCAAATTGAGATAACACAACAGAAGACAGAGAGATAGTAATAAAGAAATAGATTTAAAAGAAAAGCTAAGAGAAGCAGAGGATAGGATAGGAAATGCCATCCCAGATAATACAAATTCCAAAAGGAGATTTAAAAAATAATATTAAATTTCTAAGAATTACAAACAGATGAACTGATTATGACTGATAAGATTCTGAGAATGTCCATCTAATTGAAGTAATCAGACCTTCATAAAATAAAGTAAGAGAATAAAATAAAAAATTGTAAAATATTTAGAAAAATGGAGCATATTAACTACAAAGCCAGAAATTAGGCTAATTAGATTTTTTTTTTTTTTTTACCGAAAACACTGTATACAAGAAAAAAAAATGGAGCGATAATTTTAGGGCTTAAAAATGGAAGAAAAAAAAAAAGACTGGCTTTATGTCCAGTAAATTACCATTTAAATGAAAGGGATAATGATATTCTCATACTGAAAGTATCAGAAAAATATTTGCCCCATTAAGATTAATTTTTAAAACTGTCTTGGAATAAGTATCAAGTGAGAAAGAAAGTAAATATAGGACACTAAGAGTAAAAGAAGTAAAAAAAGTTTATTATTTTCTGAAATAGGAGACAGCAAAGAAGTAACATCAAAAGTACATTAATAAAACACCAAAATTTTAATTTTAGGCAATATAAACATTGCCCAATTGGGGGCTGAGATGGGGAGAAACACAAGAGAGATAAGAGCACATTAAAATATGTGCTTTATTAGAGGAGGATGACTCGTGATACATTTAAAAAATCTACAGGGCTAAATACCAATTTGGGTCTTAAATATAACCACCGTATGAATAAAAGTAGAACCATTAACTTTTAAATAACTTGAAGAAAACTTGACCTAACCAGTTGAAACAGAAACAGGTATATGGTAGCCCAAGGAAATAAAGTAAATTAAATAAAATGGCAGAAATAAGAGTAATTAAAATAAATGGGTGTAACTCACCAACTAAAGGAGATTTTCAGATTGCATAAGAAATTTTTAACAGCATGTTGGTTAAAAGAGACATATAGAAAGAATATAGAAAGGTTAAATTAAAACAAAAAATAAAGATAAAACTGGGTAAAAAATCAGGTTCATGTAATCTCAGTTGTAAAACTAGGTAACAATAAAATGGAAGAATACCATAAGTCATTTCACTCATAGGCATATATATAAAAATCCTAAATAAAATATTAGCTAATTGAACCCAGCAGTTTATAATGTTATTTGATATATTTCTATACTTAACAGCATAAAAGGAAAGAAAACATTGAGTATTCTAGAATTAGAAGTGAACTTTCTTGGTGTGATTTTTAAAGATCATATACCAAAACTCTACTACTAGTTTAATGTATAGGAAATACAAGATATAAATACCAAAAAAGAAAAAGAAATGGAAGTATTAAGATTGAAAGGTAATTAAAATTAGGATTTGTAAATGACATGATCATGTAGAAAAAAACACAACAGAATTGACAATTACAGACTGTCAAATAGGTTAGCAAAGTTGCTAGCTGGTTCAATTTTACAAAAATTATATATCTCTTAGAAGAGTATTATTTTAAAAAGAGAGAGAAAGATGGCATTCAAAATTGGTAAGAAAAAACAATCCTTAACATATGTAGAAACTAGTTTAACAATGAATATTCAATACCCATTTAGAATGTTAAAATTCTATTAAGAACATCAAACAAATTCTGAACAATGGAGAAACATTTCATGGTTTTGATTAGGCACCTCTAATAAAAGCATGATATAATACCAACTAAATTAATCTATGTATTCAATGCAACTCCAAATCTCAATCTGAAATTCTGGTTATATTTTTTAAATAATTTAATAAACATTTAAAAATGTATAGAAATATCAATAAATAGCTAAATTAAGTCTGAAAAAGAACCAAGAGGGACTTGTTTTACTGCATTGTAAAAAATACTCTAAAACTGTAGCAATAAAGACAGTATGATAATGACACATAAGTCAACAAGTAGACCAATGGGAAAGAAAGAAATTACAGAGATATGCCCTAATATATCTTTAAATGAGAACTTAATTTGCAAGGTCTCCACAAATCAATGGACAGAAAAAGAATGGAGAAAAAACAATTGCCACACATGCAGGAGGGAACTTCATATAGACTGGAAAACCCAAATGTAAGAGGTATAATATAGTTATGAAAAGATAATATAGAAGAATATTTTGTGATCCATGGGTGGAAAAGGACTTTTTAAAAATGTATAGAGTACAGAAAAGCACATTAATACTCTAGTTCTGAGGTTAGAATCATGAATAGTAACTAAGGACCAATTTACACAGTTTCAAACAGATTCTTAATCAAGTTTTACTGGAAAGATAAAGATTCGGTTGAAAAGTTAGAATGAAAGTTTCCTAATAAGTCTAGTTTAAATTATGGAGTTGGAAAAAGAGATAAATCAAATCAAGTACTTTGGAGTATTTAGGTCATGATAAAGTATAGTAAATTCTGTCTGCATAATACCCTTTTTGAGAAAAATGGTTTGCTAGACCTGTCAACATACTTAAATCTACTCGTGTGTGTATGTTTGCCACATAGCACTGAAATGAACATAGTCAAATAGATATAATGGCAATTGACTACATCAAAAGAAAGGGTTATTTCTTTTAAATCCCATATACCATCCCCCGGGAAATACTTGTTTTTTTTTCATGACTCACTAAAAGTGTGTTTTATTCTTGGAATGTCTTCTGAAAAGCTAAGGTCACCTCACCCAACAGCTTGCTGATGAACATTTCTGTAATTTGAAAAATAAAGCTCATAAACCTAATTTTAGCCATAACTCTGTTTTTCTCAATTCAACTGTATATAGATAAGATTATTTCACTGCTTTTGATAACATGAGAAGATCTGGTTACAATGTTAATAATGAAAATACATTGCATTATTGGTAATATTCATTCACATTGATTATTGCTTCCTACTGCAATAGTTGAATATATAGTATAAGTGAAATCACATTGACATAAAAGTCTTCCTTAATGTTTTTTCCAAATTGTATTTAAATTTAGAAAGAAACAGGTATTACCAACTTTGCTTACATATTTATAACGAATATTCTTTGGGGCAGAATATCTCTTTAAAAAGTAATTATAAATGTTGTTGTTTGTCTTTTTGATGATGGTGATCCTTACTGGTGTGAGGTGATACCACTTCTAGGAATTTACCCTAAGAATGCAGCACTCCAGTTTGAAAAAGACAGATGCACCCCTATGCTTATCGCTTCACTATTTACAATAGCTAAGATATGGAAGCAACCTAAATGTCCATCAGTAGATGAATGGATAAAGATGTGGTACATATACACAATGGAATATTACTCAGCCATAAGAAAAAAACAGATCCTACCATTTGCAACAACATGGATGGAGCTAGAGGGTATTATGCTCAGTGAAATAAGCCAGGTGGAGAAAGACAAGTACCAAATGATTTCACTCATCTGTGGAGTATAAGAACAAAGGAAAACTGAAGGAACAAAACAGCAGCAGAATCACAGAACCCACGAATGGACTAATAGTTACCAAAGGGAAAGGGACTGGGGAGGACAGGTGGGAAGGGAGGGATAAGGGTGGGGAAAAAGAAAGGGGGCATTATGATTAGCATGTATAGTGGAGGGGGCACGGGGAGAGCTGTGCAACACACAGCAGACAAGTAGTGACTTTACAGAATCTTACTACGCTGATGGACAGTGACTGTGAAGGGGTATGTGGGGGGGCCTTGGTGAAGGGAGGAGCCTAGTAAACATGATGTTCTTCATGTAATTGTAGATTAATGATACCAAAATAAAAAATAAAATTAAAAAAAAGAAGGAAAAAAAATTGATAAATGACAATAATCAGAGGATAACCACAAGCACTCTGGAAATACATCCAAAATGCATTCATAGAACGTTCATGCAGTCTTTTCACAAAAAGTACCTGATATTATCTGAGGCTGAAATACCTTTGCCTCCTTCATTTGATGTCACTATTCTAGAACAACAAATACACTCAGAGGTTATTCAGGCATAAGGCCACTAAAAGGAAAAAGGTAAGGTTTTCTTTCTTTTATTTCTCCCCTTCCTTCCATCAATAATCCTGGTTTCCAAAGATAATAACAAAATTATTTATATATTTTATTCCACGGTGTACCTGTAAAATTCTTAGAGTAATAATGATAGCACTAGGAACAAAAATATGATTACTTAAAAATTTAAATATATATATACATATATATATTTTAATATATATATATATTTAATAAATTTAAATATATATATATATATATATTTTGTCTTAGGGTATAGCCTACTAAAGATGTATAGCAAACTTAAGTATGTTTTTAAAATCTTCCTTTTATAATGCAACAATATCAACCATTTTAAACGTTTAGCCTGACAATGGTATATACTCTACCATAATCAAGATAAAGACCAATTCTATCACCACAAAATTTCCTTTATATCTCTTTACAGGCAATCTTCCCCGTGCCCATCCATGGCCCCAAACATCCATTGATATGGTTTCTGTTCCTGTAATTGTATCTTCTTAAGAATGTAATATACATGGAATAACATCTGATTCCTTTTTGTCTAAACTCTCACTGTAGCATAATGTTTCTGAAATTAGTCCACGATTGTTAATCTTTTAGTGACTGAATATTCAATTGTATAACTATAAGCACTTTTTGTTTATCCATTTTCTTGCTGATAGAGTCTACCTCGGTTGTTGCGAAGGTTTTGGCTACTATGAATAAATCACTATGAACATCATATACAAATTTTTGTGAGTATATATGCTTTTATTTCTCTTTGAAAAATACCCAGGAAAGGTATTTATGTATCAAAAATCTTCCAAAAGTTGTTTTCTCTTCCCATCAGCAATACATGCGGTCTAATTGACAGACTTTACAATACTTAGACTTAAACATTAGTCTACACACTTAAATTTTTACATATACACACTTATATGTACACTTAAATTTTTAGACATTTTGAAGATGGTATCTCATTGGGCTTCAAGTTGCATTTCCTTAATAACCAATGGTCTTGAAAATATGTCCATGTGCTATTTTGCCATTTGTATATCTTTTTTGATGAAATGTCTGTACAAAGCTTTTCATTATTTTCAAATGAATTTGAGCTGCGAGTGCCTTCATATTTTCTGGGTTTAAATATTTTATCAGAATTATATTTTCCCAAATATTTTCTATCATCAGGTGGCTTGACTTTTTATTTTCTTAACAGTGTCTTCCAAAGAGCAAAAATTTTAAATTTTGGTGAAGCCCAATTTATCACATTTTTTATTTTATTGATCATGGTTTGTTATTTTTTTAAAGGTGATCTTATCTTAAAAATCTTTCCTTAACCAAAGTTCTGAAGATTTTTTTTGACCTCATATATTTAGGTCAATAATCTATTTCAAGTTGGTTTTTTTTTGTATGGTGTGAAGTAAAGTTCAAGGTTTTATTTTGTTTTGTTTTGTTTTGTTTTTGATGGATATCTCATCTTGACAGCACTATTTGCTTAATAAAACATCTTTCCCGTTGACTTACCTTGGCGCATTTGTCAAAAAACCAATTGGCCATATACATCCAGGTCTATTTGCCAACTTCATACTGTTACTGTAATCTAGATGATTATTACATATATTCTATGTCAATATTCCCTGTCTTGTTTATTATAGTTCTTATAGGAAGTTTTGAAGTCTTTTGATTTTGTTCTTTTTAAGGTTTTTTTTTCCTTTTTCAAAGTTGTTTTGGCTATGCTAGGTCCTTTGCATTTCCATATATGCTAGAGTCAGCTTCTCCATTTCTTTGAAAGTGCTAACTCAGATTTTGATGAGGATTGTATAGACTACAGCTCAGTTTGAAACAAATGAGCAACATAACAATATTGCATCTTTCAATCTTTTGTATTTTGCAGTGGACAATTCTTGCACATATTTTGCTAAATTCACTCCAAAATATTTCATACTTTTATGATATAGTTTCAATTTTAATTGCTTTTTCCTAGTATGAAGAAATACAACAGATTTTTTTAAATGATCTTGTAGTCACAAGATCTTACTAATTAGTTCCAGTAACATTTTTGTCCTCCATATTTACAGTCTTATTTCTTCTGTGCATACTTTCTATTTCTTTTCTATGCTTTTTTGAACTAAATAACACCTTCAGTACAATGTTGAATATAGGTAATGAGAGTGGGTGTCCTGTATTATTTTCAATTTAGGAAAGCATTCAGTCTTTTATGATTAAGTATAATGTTATTTATAGGTTGTTTTTCTTAGATGTCCTTAAGTTTGGGAAAATTCTTTTGGTAGTTTTCTTTTGGCTTTTATCCTGGATGAGTGTTGAATTCTTTTGTTCAAAGTTTTTCTGCACCGTTGAGATGATTAGATGGTTTTACTTTTTAGCAATAAAATTAAGTTTATAAAGACATTTCTAACTAAAATGTTATAAAGTAGCATCTATAAAATAACATCTATAAAATAACATTTTAAAAATATTATTTAACAAGAATGTTATAACACTTAAATATATTTGATTTAAGTGTATTAAAAGTAGACTTAAATATATTAGATGTGGAATAGGAAATTGAAAATACAAGAAAAGAGTAAGACAATTTGAACATGGAAATATTGCTTCTTAATACAAATAACTAAATATAATTTGTGCAAATTGAATTACAATCCCTAAAATAAGAAACTAAAAGTATGGTTTAAACATCTTAGCAGGCATAGCTCAATTAGGGAGCTGAAAGATTCTGAATGGAAAATATGAAAGAGAAAGTGAAAATTGTGAATCCAAATGTGTCTAATATTTCTAGAAAGAAAATGGAGAATGAGTCAATATTGAAAATGATTATAATCAAAAGTTTTCCAGATTTTGTGAAAACATGAATCCCAAGTCTATAAATATAGTAAGTTTGAAGCAATATTAGTAACAAATGCACATTTAGATACTTTGTTATAAAATTTTATTCCCTAAATGGGGATTAAAAAAGATACTCCCCTTATGATAGAAAGTGGGTAAGTGCAGAAGGAAAGGAAAGAAACACTCAAAAAAGGATAGCTGAAATGAACCCAAATACATCAGGTCATAATACATGTATATGAAATAAGCTTACTTATTTAAAAAACACCACAGTACAGCTTATCTTACATCCACACAGCTGTATAAATTATCTATATGCTGTTTACAAAAGGCAAATTAAAAACTCAAAAACATTTAAAATGAAAGGTAAATGAATGGTAAAATATATATCAGGTACATACAATAAAGAGGAACTAGAGGTTATGGCAACAGTAACATCAGACAAAATTTGTTTAAAGGCAAAAGATAGTAAGGGTAAAAGAGCACCAATACATAATGCCAAGAAGAAAAATTTGCCAAAATTAAAGGTTTGAACTTAAATTCAACTAATATTAAAAGCCTCACGATGTATAAAACAAACATTTCAGAAAAAGCAAAGATTGCCAAATAAGCAACCATAAGTTTTAAAAAGTTATAATGTCAAGAATTTACTATTATAACAACTTATTTGACTACTACAACAAAAATCTCATAGCTAAAGAACTAATACCATACAAGCTGCATTCATTAACCACTTGTAATTACACTGGAAATAATAATGGAAAGGTAACTAGGAAAAATACATATGAAAATTTTACAAAATGAAACTGCTTTTAAATACCTCATAGGTGAAAACAGAAGTCGTAACAGAAGTTAGAAATAAATTTAAATATATTTAAATCTTTAAAAAGATTAATACATAGTAAATTTATGGAATGAAATCTTGTGGATTCTAACTAAAATGTCATTAAGAGGAAAATTTATAGCTCTAAATTCTTGCATTAGAGAATCATAAACTATAAATTAACTATGCTTGCAACTCAAACATTGGGAAAAGAACTAGAGAAAACCTGATGAAATTTCTAAAAATGAATTAAAAAATTAAAGTGAAAAGAAGAGAATAATGAGCTAGAATATGAAGAAACAATAATAAAACCAATTGCTGATTCTTTTAAAAACTAATAAAGTAAATAGAACTCTGATCATAAAATCAAGGAAACTAGGAAAGGCACAAATAAACAGTATTAGAAACGGAAGTAACAAAACTAAAGACATAGCAATTTAATAAATCATAAGAGAATACTCAATTTCTATATTTACATTTGAATGTGACTAATGAATTAAAAATTTAATTAATTCAATCAAAACAACTGAAATCAGAGGTTAAAAACTTCATTTCTCCCCAAATACCCCCCATCCAATTTTTCAACGATTATCATAAAATTTTATAGGCAGTCTCTATCATCTTACATAAAGTATGATAAAAACTAGAAATAAACTCATTTAATCACTCTAATATAAATTTGATATCATAACTTGACAAAGACAGTAGGAAAAAGGAAGATATGTTCTGTCATTTATGAATGTGGATGAAAAACATTCTAAACAAAATTAAAGGTGTTGGAACTGGTTATCAAAACAAGGAAGGAGGGAAGAGAGGAAGAGAGGAGGAAAAAAAGAAAGGAAGGAATCTATTTTTACACATAATTAACTGCAGTGAATTCTTAGCTAATGAGATTATTAAACTTTACAATAAAGAATAAGACAAATATCTACATTACCTCAGAACAAAGAGAGTTTCTTAAGTAAGATGCAAAATATAAAAGAAACAATGGGTAAAAACTGACAATCAGGATTGGAAATTATTATCTCAGAAACAGAAAAAAAAATAAATCCAACATAAACAATGAGGGGTAAAAAGGAAAAGCCTGAAGAGACTGTTGGTCTAATACATGTTAAAGACCTTATGCCCTGCACATATATAAAGAGCCCTTAGGAATCAATACAAGTGATAATCTTCCCCATATTGCACAAAGATATGAATAAACAATTCACCAAAGAGGAAATCCAACTGGCAAGTAAACACAAAAATAAATTCATACTCATTAATGAGATATAAGTGTGTACCAATCATATTGAACAAACTAAAAAATCTAATACCATTAAACATTGCTGAGGCTGTGAAGTAATGTGTCATTTTTATATGCTTCTGAAAGAAAGGTGAACTGGTTGCACCCATTTGGAGTAATTTGGCAATATTTAGCAAAATTAAAGGTGTGTATATTTTTAACACACCAATTTTATTTCTTATTTGTATATATCATAAAATTATAATATATACATTATAAAATTCCTTGCACATGTGTGCAAAGAGCTACTCCTGTAACTTGGCTTTAAATAGTGATTTAAAAGAAAGGAAAATAAAGGAAAGGAAAGGGAGCACAGGCTAAATGAGCAGAATATTGGCTAAGAAATTCTGGTATATTCATTCTATTGAATCTTATATTGCGATTAAAATAAATGAACTTGTGCTACATGTACCAATATAGATAAATAAACATAATATTGAACAAAGAACTGTATACTGCAGAAGGTAGAAACATTTTACAATGCTTTATAAAACAATGCCTTACTATTTTTATGGATATCTGCTATGAAAAAAAATACATAAATATTTATGGAAACAATCTATTATCAAACTCAGGAGAGTAGATTAACTCTGGGAAGGTAATGGAGAGGAAGGTTATAAAATTTGGGAAAGTACCCTTGCTGTCAAGTATCAAGTTGCTAAATAATTAGATTATCAACTGCGGAGGGCAATTATTTGATAGAAAATCTATAATATCTTGCATGTTAATTCATTCAACAGGAGATTGAGCACCTATTTTTGTATCACACACTCTGCTAGGTGATGAAGATAGAGAAAATATGGTATCTTCCTTTTACCTAAATGCTCTTACACCTCAAATGTGGCCCTGTGATAGTAATTCTAGACTATGAGACTATGAAAGGGTTAGGATACTGAACAGACAGATGTAGAGGAAGGGGAGGTCTTCACCCCATGCGCCCAAAAGAGTGAAGAATCTTTAAATATAAAAGGAAAAAATAAAGTTCAATTAGATTATTTTAATTTGCTGTTAGTGATTTCCTAACATAGCTATAAGCCTCTGTTTAATTGTTCTGTAACCTGAATTTTATATCCAGGTAATATATTTTTCTGCCATGATTTTTACAGTGTATTAAATATAAAGCTGCATTAATGATGAAGCCACACATCTTATTAATTTCAAAAATTTGAAGATTTCCATTGTAGGATAGCTTTATGGACACTTACAAATTCAAATTGAGAAAGGACTTAAAATACCACTTGATCATTGTTCATTTTTATTATACAGTATCTAATCCTATCACTGTAAATGATTTGTGTTAGAATAAATCCTTTGCTTTCCACATAAATATTCTAAACATGTCAGTCACACACACACGCACACACACACACACACACGATGGCTTCCTTAGAAGCTCATGTCCCCAGACAACGGGGAAAAAAACGGTCTACCCATTTCCCAGGTAGCGTTTAAGAACTTGCTTGACTGGTGCCTCTCAGAAGCAGGCAATTCAGCAAAGTAGAAGGACCTCTAGCCATACCACCATCATTACTCAGAAACTGCGGTCAGTGAGACGGATTTTGCCCAAACCATGTTTTTGTTAGGCTGTCATTATGTTTTTAAAATGCTTGAATTCACTGATATTATTAGTAAATATAAAGATTTCAAATAAAATTCAAGATTCCCTGCTTGTCTTGACAATCTGGCATGTTAAGCAACAGTGGGTGTCCAGCCCTGGTATAATCTTACATGACACCCGGTAGCAGAGTTCTATAGGGGCAGGATCCAGCCAGATGCTGGATCTGGCGCAGAACAAGCTTTGATGACCATGAATGGACACAGTCCCCAGCTTCTTCTCAAAATACAAATCTGCCAGCACTCGGTCTGCACCAGCATGGCAGCAAATAAGCTGGAGCTGAATAGTTAGCTGCCAATAGTGCCGACTGTTTTCTGTTGTTTATATCTTGTTTACTTTACACTCAACTACTTTTACTCATTTTGTCAGATTGTATCATCGTTCAAAATAGTTGCCACTTTAACCTACTGCAAGGTTATTCCTCCTCAATCCATTAACATCAGGATTGGCCACATGACTTACTTTGGCCAATGAACTGGGACATATGCCATTTCCAAGCAGAGGCTTTAAGGGACATCATGTGGCTCTACCTTCTGCCTTTTTCCCTCAGCCAAAAGATGAGGATTTCCCCAGATGGGGGCTGCAGCTTGAGTCTAGTCCCAGAAGGAAAATGATAAGGAGATACAGAACAGAAGCAGACTCACGATGCATATTTAGCATGCAGAGTAAAAATACGTGATTGTTATTGTGAGCCTCTGCGACATCATACTCTACCAAAGCAGAGCTCCGCCTAAGCTAACTAACCCACACATCCTTCAGCTCCTCAAGGCACCTGAGTCAGAAGCAATCTCTTGCCTGACTAAAAAGAAAACCAGCATTTGATCCAGTGATCTAAATGAATTTTTTGAGAAAGGGGAGTATACAGCATAGTAGAAATATCCAGTTGTATAAAATGGGGGTACATATTTCCTTCCTGGTTTTATAATTTAGAATGAAATGGATGTAAATTAATATTAACTGAAGTCCCACCATCCTACCCAAACATGCCAGGTATTTTTCATCTTTAACTCATTTTAAATGATCAATCAATATTGCTTGAAAAAAAAATATTTACTGTTCTTCCCAGTTCTCACATAAATAGCCTCTCCAAAATTTGGATGTGACTGTATTTGAATGTGTTTATCTTTAGTCCAATGATTCCATCATGCATCTGTGACATTTATGACAAAGTTTCATGCCCACCCCCTTCCAGGTAGGGATAAATGAGATAAAGAGGAAAATACGGTGTTTTTCTTCATAATACTTCATATCATCCTTTATTTTTAGATTATGACATTCATATGTTTTTTATGGCAAAAATGCATTTTTTTCTGTAAGAAATATTGTCCATAGATGTTGATTTTGTATAATGTCTTTATTGAGAACATTAATTCACCACAATATTAGCCCTCACATTTTTTTATTACAATTGACCTGCCCATGTGTGGTAGGATGTATTTTGAAACATGACAAAATGATGTCCATCCCCCCATCCTTTTTAATATGAAAGCCCTTTCCCCTGTGAAAACTAGGCATCAGGTACTCTTTGCTTCAGGGAAAGATAATTTAAACAGAAATGGAATGTTTTGTGTTTCTAAAGGGACTTTTAAAACTCATGGCATAGATAATTTAAGAGCAATTTTGTTTTTAATTTTAAAATTATGGTTTGTTTTTTGAGCTCAGTAGAACACAAGACATAAAGCATGTCTCATAAGTCACAGTCATAGTAAAACCTATGATTAGTTGGAGTCAGTTATGATTACCAATCCTTTTTAAATTTACAAATAAAACTAGGGACAGCAGAGAGTGGTGTTCAAGAGCATCCCACACACAAGCAACAGATTCAGGTGTTGATGCAAGTCTTTGAAAAGGAGCTTTGAATCGTGTTCTTACACTTATGACCTTGTCTCCAAGCCTGGTGTTTGTGGATCTAAAATCCAGCAGATTATTTTGGGGAGCCTTAAAGCTAACAGAACATGTGCCTCCATCCCTGGGACATGGCAAGCTTCACAGTCACTCTCATGGGGTGTGAAGTGGCAAGAAATGGCTGAGACATATCCAGGCAAGCAAGGCCTCACAGAGCACTCCAGGAATCATTTCACCACCTGTAGAACCTTCCTTGAGAAGGCCTTGGAGTACTGAGAAAAGACTGGCAGATCTGAAGGGCACTGTGGTCAGGATAAGCAGGATGCTGAGTGACTTGTGATGGCCAATGACTTAATCATGGAAGGAATGGACATTTTGAGCGGATGTCTGTTGGGATTGATGTTGATAAGACAAAACAGTATAAACTCTATAAGTCTATCTGCTAACAGATGCCAGCTTGGGCAGGGGATGGAAGACTCAGGGCCGGCCTTCCCTACTGAGTCCACTGGCACAGCCCCAGAAGAAGGGAGGGAACCCTGCACTGAGTAGAGATCCTTAGTGGACCAAGAAAACCCTAATGCCATGAGCTGGTGATTGAGTAGAATGGAGCCCATCATCAAAATTAATTTCAATTTAGAAAATAAAGTAACTTTTTGAATGTGTCATTCATTTTCAGAAGTCTTGACTTTTTCACCCATTACACATAACCCCCCCGCCATCTGAGAACTTATGGTTTTTGATGCCTGTGTCTTTGCGGTCTCTATCAGTTATGATTTACATCCAAATAGAAGCTTTAAGGAATAGTGTCCTGTACAACAAATGACTCAAGATGATTTGCCCTTACAGAGCAAAGATGAAGGCTATAGACTAAGAAGGAAGTTTCCAATTGAAAGTTACTCAGAAAGTAAAATGATCCATTTATGGCAAAGACACATTTAAACAGCTCTCGGTCCTAGATGATGATTGCCATTCTCTGGTAAGAGGGACTGCTCTAATTTCTAATATAACCAAAGACACAGAAGGGGGAATGGGTGTGTTAAGCAGTGGTAGAAGCATAAAGAAGTGCCCTCAGAATTCTAAGAATGATAGCAAGTTGCATTGGGTTTCCCTAAAGGAAAGAGGCTCAAGATAGAGCCACTGCTGAAAGAAGACTCTGTAGGAATTCTGGTATTTTTCCATTAACATATTGTGTTTCCTCATAGTGGTTGGCAATTCAACGCTTTTTAACAAAGACTCATGGCCTTATTCTAAATTTCAGCAGCTAAGGCACTTTGCTGGGGAGGTATATAGCCTTTTCATGACCCAGTTATATTCACAGATCCAGATAGCTAAGGAAAAAACACACACATACACACACACACACACAAAAAACCCCAGTACTGTAGTCCTAGAAAGACAATGCCACAAATTCTGCAGCCTGGGGAGAAGGAGTCTCACAGCAAACCAGCAATGAACAGAGAATTTGATCTACTTAACAGTAAGACAACCAAACGCAACTTCCCAATAAACCAGGAAGCCCATTTCCACCATCCTGTATTGATTTATACCTTGACATGGAATGACATAAAACTTTGAAATCTTGTGAGAGGAAACTGTCTTTACAGTTTTTAGCAAGAAAAACGTAGCATTTTGGAGAATATGGTTTTTGTTTGGGATTGCCAAAATTTGGACAGCTAATATCTCCACATTACTTGTGAGAATGTGGTATTTTGTGAAGCGAGCCAAGAAGTAATTCAGACGGGTTCGGTATGTTTCTTTGAGTTCATCAAAGGCATCTGGGAAAGGAAGGTAATCAGTTCTGAACTACAGTTGAGTGAGAGGTTGTCTTCTTGGTCTGTATGAGTTGGGTCTCGTGCCTGAGTGCTGTGGAGACCAGAGCAGCTTGTGAGCCCCAAGAGAAGCAGCTGTTAATAGGTTTGGAGACAACACTGTTTGCGCTCACAGATCAAAACAGTGAGAGGGTACAGCCTTGTAACTAGCACATGACAAGGAGAGATCATTCAATTAGGAAGAAGGCAATGAGACATGGCCACAGGGGCATTGTGAAAATGTGAGTGTCCCAAGAATTCTCAGAAATATTAGAAGGAGGTGTCAAGGTTCTTTTGTCATTCAAATAACAGATTAAATGTAGATATTTAGACTACCTATATTTAATTATATAAGAACACTTGAGTCTTTTAGAACTAATAAATTACTTTTATCACAAGCAGAGAAGGGGTAAGAGAAAAGATTAAGGTAGGTTATTGGATAATTTTGGTCAGATAGATATTATTAGATGATTTTTGCATAAATATTCTAGAATTAAAGATAAAGTGATTGAAGAATGAGGCAGAAATGTGAGGGAGAAATTCTTGGCCATCCTAGAAGAATAGCTCTGTCAGGGCAAACAGGAATCTATGATTTACAACACATTGGGTCTCATATTGGGTGGAAAAAATGCATGAAGACTAAAAAAAAGTACTATTTGAAAATAAGGCCTTCAAAATTACATACTATATTGAAGGGAAATGATGCTAAGGAATAGAAACTACAATATTTATAATAATACTCTGAGTCAATCACAAATGCAGTCTGGAACTTTATGGAATCTCAGATATTTTGCTCTCTTTACCATTAACTGCATTCTCCTGCTGTAAGGTCAAAAAGGTTGAACACAGGATGATACCGGCTTGGCTTGTGAAAATAGTTGTTAGAAGAGAACAGCTCTACTTTCTTCTTGCCACAGTGAAACGCAATTTTATGATAAAGTCCTTTTAACAATTCTAATTTTAAAGGTTAGTAGTCAAGCCACTGTGTGTGCATGTGTGTATGCATATATACCTATGTACATATGTGCACATACATATGTTTATAGTCCTCATTTGCCAAAGCCCTACTCCCTCTGTGGATACGACCTCTAGTTGAGTGAGGTCTTGATGACCCTCTCTAGTTGATGGCCAAGTGGTCAGTGTTCTTCAGCACAGAGAAGCACAGCCCTTATATTTTAAGGTGATTAGTGCCCTAATTTGATATTTCCACATTTCCCAAAGGAGAAGTTCACCTTGGTGGTTTTAAACTAATCAGGGTTCTGTAGAACTTGCTGTGAAGTCTTTCCGCCTCAGTCAGGAGGTCTCTGAACTCTATAGCTTCAGGCTGAATGCTGCCTAAGCTGACCCAGTTCCTCCCAGGGAACAAGAATCATACAGGAAACACTGGAACTGAGTCAATGCCAACAAAGCAGGTTGGAGAAATGTTCAGACACTAAGTTCAGAGCCCTGTGCACCCTATTTTCTGGTATTTAACTACTTAAGCAATTTCTTAGCCTTACTGAGCTAATCCATAAAATGAAGGTAACATCTACCTTATTAAATAACAAATATAAAGCAGCATTTAATGCATCTTAATTGCCATCCCCTCTTGTTAAGACCTAGACAATCAAGCGGCATGACTGCCTTCACCCCAACCTATGCTGAGCCCCACTGCAACATAAATTCGGTAAAAGCAGAACATCACTTTCCTTGGGTGTAGACGGGGCCTAGCCTGGGTCCTAGTCCATGATCCCCCCCCACTGGATTCCCGCTCTGAGAGACTGAGTTCTGCCTCTGCTTCCGGATACTAACCCACATTCGTGCATACCATCAACTTTCCCCAGGACCCGATACCATTCAAACCCTTCTGAAATACAGATGCTCATCTGCTTGGGAGTCTCAGACCCCCTCAGCCCCTGTGTGCTCCTTCTTTTAAACACACTTCCGCCGCGATGCTTATTTTCAAGTCCCCTTCTCAAAACCTCCTCTGTACATGTGCTCTACTCTTGACTCTTCTCACTGTGCTCACCCCACTTCCTGTCTGAAGGGCTACGGAACCATGTTTCAGATTCCTGCTGAAGGGCTACGGTCCACCTCCCAGACGACTCCTCTCCAGGGCCAGCTGTCCACCACCATGTCTGCGCTGTAGCCACAGATCCTTAGATGCTTCACCACCATGTCTGACATACTTTTACTTCGTCTGGATCACCTTGATGACTAGCCATACACACGTGGATGCTTTCTTTTTTGCCTTGCTATCTGGGACACCATGTGTTTTCTAGTTGTTAGTTTAAATTTCAACCCCCAGGGTTAGTGCATGTGACTATGATATTGTGCACTAGGTAGTGCATGGAGCCCAGCCATCAGATGACCCTCCCTAAAATATTTCTGTGTCTCTTTTGGAAGAATGGTGGTGAGGATGCTCTAGGCCTGCCATGGTCCTACTGAGGTCTTGTCATTGGGAATACCTTCTCAATACATATTTCTCCATGTGGCTTGTTCTGGTTTCAAGGAGTGGTAAGAATATCAGGTCCCCAGCTATTCCCTCCTGCCCATTCTACTACAGGGAATCTAAAATCAGTAGCCACATCCCCAGACATGAGCACCCGGACATAATGAGAACAGACACAGCTTTGAAGTATGGCGTATTAAGGAATCAGTGAGTGGGTGAAGAAGCCTGGGGACTGAATTGATCCCAGAAGTGCCCATTCATCACAGCACTACACATGGGTAGGATTAACTGGAGAGCAAAAACTAATCTAGACAAGGGGAGCCAGGCAGTCCATGGCCCAGAATCCCAAAGGGCTGCTACCTCAGGAGGGGCTCAACAAGTTTTGGCATGTCAGTACCTGGAATGAAGGGTGAGTCATTCCAGTTCAGTGGATGGTACACAAAAGCAGTGATAAACCAAGGACAAATGGTAATGTCAAGTCATCACTGCTAGAGAGCTACTCGTTTACGTCAGGACCCCAGCCAGGAACTAGGGAGCAGGTGTATGTGTTTTAAGGGAGAGGAATAAAGAGAAAGTAGGTGCCAAATGCTCAGAGGAGAAAAGACTTACTATAAAAATGGGTTTGGAGCAATGTCCCAATCTTAGGTAAACCTTAGGCCTTAGGTAGCTAACAAGACAGACAAATGGGTTAAGGAAGCATTGTGAATGAAGCCAAAGTGATCCCAGGGCCCGTCCCAGGCACATCAGGCACTGACGAGGTTGGTAGCACAGTTGGACTCCAAGTAGCACCAGACGGAGAGAGTGAGGTTGCTGACCTTCCTCCCAGACTGGAGGGAAGGGAACGTGGGTCTGTAGGCAGGATTCAAGAGCACACACAATTAAACAGAAGGGCACAGGATACAGGAAATACTATCACAGTCGCACACTTGCTCAAGGACTTTGACAATGCCTCACTAGGGATATTTGAATCTCGAAACTGGTATCTCCAGCCTGTCAAACATATGATAGATCCCAGGCCCCTCAGTTCTCTAGAAGTGACCTTCCAACATCTCAACAGCCCCTCAAACTATCTGCTGTTTCCACCTCCATGACTTTGCGCTAGCCCCTCACCTGCGGTGTCCTTTCCTCTTCCTGTTACCTTCCCAAGGTAACTCAGAATGTTATAGCTACAGCTCTTACAGTCAGAGTGTATCTGTAAAGCACTTTTCTGGACTTCCTAGAATTGTTAGTTTGCTATAGATGGCAGATTGTAACCATCTCAAGGGGACGGAATTTTTTGTATTATTATTTCTTTGGAGTTCTCTCTGAATCTTAATTTAAAACTTCGCATGTGATACCAACTTCAGAAATATTTGATGACCAATTGGTTTAATGTATATCCAGATACAAACCAGTTTGTCTTCTCAAGATAAAATTCAAGCAATGTTTCAGGGGATATTTTGGCATACTGGTTTGATATTATGGCATACTGGTATACTGATATTATGTTTGATATTATGGCATACTGGTATACTGATATTATGTTTGATATTATGGCATACTGGTATACTGGCACTATACATATTAACACATGTTATTTTCATGTGAAGTTAAAAAATGAAAAAGCGAAACCATTTTTGTAATAGAATTGTTATATAGTTTTACATTGTGTATGAAATAGGGTTGTGATATATTTTGTATTATTATATAATGTCATACTCATTATATAATATTACACAACATTATAAACCTTATGCTCTATGCTATACATTATACATCAGGTGTTACATGTTGTATATTAAATCAGTGTATCATCATCACTGTTTTACTAACATCCTCATGGATGATTATAATACAATGTGAGTCAGCAGTGTTATTTCAGCTTTTAAAGTTTTGAAAATGTATTAAATTTCAAGTATGAAAGTCTCAACTTTCATAATCTTTATTGTACCCCTCTTAAGAAATAGGATAACTAGCAGGTCATAACATAAAACTAATGGTGTTTACATTTATATAGATTTCTATAAAAGTTTACATTTCTCAGGGCACTCTTACACATTTGCTCCACTTACAAAATACCATTCCATTTTTATGAAGCAATGTGAGATACATGTAAGATGCTAACGCTCAGTTTAAAGGCTCAAAGTCTTGTTTTCTTAAAGTTAAGGTAATTTATCTTCTTTAGAGGAATTGTGTTGCTTGTGAAGAGATTTATGGATGGAGAGGACAGTTGGATTTATCTTCATGCTTTGTTCTGAAAATATATTTTAACACTTGTGATGGGATAATCAATGTTCAAAATGATTGCTTGGAGAATTCCAAATGCTGTCTTTAAGACCAGGAGGTGACTTTAAGTCAGAATTACGACAGAAGTTCTGAGCACAAAAACCACATCTCCAGATATTTATGTTGCAGAGACAGTTTCAAAGAATGAAAGAACCCAGAACTGAGAGTGGTATTAGTAGTTAAGATCCAGGTGACTTGAAAATGGTCCACAACAATGCATGTGATAAGAGTGACAGAGGGAATTTGGTTTAACTTACCTTTTAACTTTGATCCTGTATTTGTGACTGGAATGAAGGTAAAATGGGCTCCCTTTCATGTCATTTCTATATTTTCATAGATTACTTAAGTTTTTCCTCTTATTTCTTTATTAAGTATAAAACAGAAAAACTATTTTTCTTATTTTTAGAAGTTAAATATTAACTTGGATCTATTGATTATACAAATATACTTTGCATACTTATTCCTTTTTTATTTATATACTTTTCAGCACATTATACTCTACATACTTCATTCCTTGGTAAGAAAGGAATGCTTTATTTTTTCTTCTTTCCTTTTTCCTCTCCAGAACTAAAAGTTTTTAAAATATTTTTTTAGGGAGAAAAGAATAATGTTTTAGACAAATTCTTTGCAATTCTAAAACAGCACAGCTGTTTTCATTTTAGGTTTCAGTCCATTCATCACAACACTGCACCCTGAATTAACTTGCTGCTACGGAAGAGAATAAGAGAAATTGAGAGTGAAGGCTGACGGTGCCCTCAAAATTTATCATCCACATCTCTGGTGTGTGATATATGTGAGAGGCTCTTGCAGTCAGAATTAGACAGATGCTCCAATTACCTCAGAAGTAATGGAAGTTTATTATCAGGATATGATATGCAAAACTAAGAAATGTCTCAGAAGTATTACATTCAGGCTTTAGGTGAACTGGAATATTATTCCTCACTTTTGGTGATCTGCCACAGGCTCAGATGGCCCGGTGGGAACGCTAGCTGTCTCCTGTATTTAGGATCCAAATTCTCCTTCTGTGATTCTCTGACTAGTTGCTGCGTCTTCCTATTCCCGTTACTGTTCCCCTAAACTGCCATACTTCGCGCCCCTCTATCTCTGCCTGCTCAGTACTACATCACTCACGTGATAGAGTCTATTTTCTTCATAACTTTCTATAACTGTTTACAGTTTACTTCTGGCAAATAATATTGGATATTGGATGGCTAACGTGCCAGAAATGAAAGCCTTTTCTTTGTGTACTGTTCACAGCATTTTGAACTTTGGTGTGTATTTATTCAAAAAATGTAATAAATTAATATCTTAAAAGAAGCTCTAGAGATAACAATTCCTAAGTGATAATATCACAAGAAGGAAAACGGAGGGAAAAAAGGGAAAGATGGTAAAATGATGATAAATACATCTAAGAGTACAAAGGAAAGCAAATCAGACACAATTTTTTAAAAAATGATGCCATATGATATAGAATGTTAGTGGAAAAATGGGAAAATGACAGAACACTAACTTACTAATGTAAGTAAAACTTGGTTAAGAACTGGAATCAGCAGGCAGGCTCAAAAACTGGAATACCAGACATCATATTTCTGGTATTAAAAATTAGAAATATGCAACATGTTTTACTACAATGACCCTGTAAACCAATCGACATTACTAGAGCCCAGAATTTTGGTAATCTAGAGCAAACAGTCAACAATGACTGCAAAAATAAAATAAGACTGGTTCTAAAGAAGTCCTTATAATTTACATGATGTCATTCTAGAATGCCAGAGCCTGGGCCATTTATAAAAACCTTAATCACAGAACAAGAATTAAGACCTATTATCAAGAAATACATCTAAAGAAAAATAACATATTTCACATTTCTTCATATATAGTACTAGTGTGTAGGAAGGATGATCCCCTGCCACAAAATTATATGAAAACCTTTTCATTCATCTAAATTCTGGTGAAATGGATTTATTTCAAGGTATTTTACAAACACAAAGAGAACCCTTTTTTTTAACTACAATTTCTACATAATTCTTGGGTTCACCCATATTACCCAAATGTTAATGATCTAGAAGTCATTAAGGAGGCAGAGAAATTAATAAAGAGATAATAAAGAAGTAATCTTCACGAACATATCCATTTGTCAGGTCATGAAAAAACCAAAAAACATACGCAGGTACTCATAGCCCAAATCACAGAGGATTTAAAACACCATAAAGGTCTATTTAGTAAAAGCATTATTTCAGAGTTCCAAATTACAAATTGCCATGGAAAATGTGATGTCATTTTTATTGTATTAAACAAATGCTAATTTTGGAGTGTTTCTCTAAGATACCTAACTGCTGCCAGGACAACCTTTTCAGATTAAGCAACAGCCTTTTTCTCCCTCATGATGCAGGTATTTTCCTGAATTCACTGTAATTAAGCTCTCCTCAGGCAAACAGGCTTCCGTACCAGGCAGGTATTCCCAGTTCCTCCCAGCTCTAATCACCACATTTTCACTAGCTCTGTCCTGACAATTTTAATTCCACATGTATAGTTTTATCCTGATTTACAGAAGTTTTAATTACTCCAATAACCTGTGATTCTAGAAAGAAGACCGCTGTGTCAGTCCTGCTGATCCCCAGACCCCTCTTCAGCTTCCCGACTGGTGCCCACAGTCACTAAACACTTGGCAGGAGTGCGTGGAGCGACATGCTTATTGATTTTCATCTCTTTACTGTTTGACATTCAAATAGTCAAAATGTTCAAAGATGCCTTGTCCCTAGAAGCTATTACAACATGGACATTTGAGAATATTCTTGTACAACTCCTTGACTTTATTTGAACTTGACTAGTAGAGCATCAAGGCCTCTTATAGACAGAAATGACACCTAGGGGGCTTGTCAACAGGCATGAAATATAAGGAATTTTACATAGTCATTTGTCAGTTCAGTCTTCATTCTGTTTTGAGTTTCATTTACCGTAATGAGGTTCATTTACCTCTACTCACCCACTGTATTTGACCTATCTTTTATAATTACAGCCTGACAAAAGGAAAGCATCGCTACCTAAAAGCATTCTTTTTAAAGTAAAGAGCCCATTACTTAGAGTGAATGAATGACCAAGAATATTAGCTAGGATATCTAGAAAGCGATGTAGGCTAAACGTCCTAATTGAGATTTTCCTTTAGTTTAAAAATAAGAATCTGACCAGGCAATTATTTTTAAAGTCTCTTTAAACAAAAAAATATTGAGTATGACTTCTATCTTAACAGAATATTCCTTGAAAAAGCAACATTCCCACAGAAGGTATTTTCCAGTGGGACTAACTAGATATTAAAAATAGAATAAAATAATAGATAACATACTATTTTGTATTTCTGAAGTGTCTGTTTAATCACAACTCAAAAAGACCCCCTCAAAAAAATGTGGTAAGAAGTATTTTTATTCTATGATTGTCTTTTTCTTAGTTTTTTTTCCTTAAAAAAAAGCTTTCTACTTTTTATCTCAGTTTCTTTATGTATAAAAAAGTTATTAAAGAGCACATAAGTGCGATTTCTTTTCTTATAAGCCAAAGTCTGCTACCTCCCAGTTCTGTTAACACATGGATTCTTGGAGCCAATGTGTAACTTTATAAAGACTATTGTTTTCATGTATGTAGAGTTTACAAAACAAATTCAAGAGCTTGCTATTTTCCAAGGTAAAGAGTTGCTATTCTAATTCCTATATCTTGATATCTTTTACAATAGGTATAACAATTATTTCCCTTCAACTCCCTTTTCTATGATATGTTGTTTTCAGGTTTTCAAGTTAACACTGCATCATACATACAGTAATTAATATTTCTGGGAAATGGGTTTAATAATTTCAAACTTGCACTGACTTTGCATTTCAGCCGAATCATTCTTAATAATGTTATAGTAAAAATTTATGGTCTTCAAACAGTAATTTGTCATCTCAGCCTGTAAAAGGATGACTGATTTGGAAAGTAACATTATGAATATTAATATATAAAGGAATTTGAATTAGAGGTCAGAAAGTATTTTTATCCTGAACATATTTACAGTAAATTTCGCTTCAGTTCCTGTGGGCTGTTATCCCTTGGGGATTTCTTTGAGATACAGGTTTAAATGAACCAGAGAACTTAAACTCAAAACTCAACTCACAGTGCCAAACTTTACATGGTTTATGCCTGAAATAATAAATAAACCTTGAAATTCAGCCCAGATTTGTGCAAAACTCCAATTTCATGAAATCACTAACATCCTAAAATGTTAATAAACCTTGCTATAAACATAAAACAGGTATGTAGATGATTTTTGCTCATCATGATTTCTACAGACTATGTATGTGGGCAGCACAGATAATTAACATGGGAAATTTAAAAAACATTTTCAATATTAAAAACTTGAAGTTATTCATGGAACTTGTTTAAATAGGCATGTCAGAACAAAAGAAATGGGAGAAAAAAAAGCAAAGACTCTACTTCAACTTTCTTGAATTACCATGAAGTTCCAAATGATCCTGTCATCAGCCGTTAATAATCAACAATTTAGCTTTTTCTGGAATAACAGGGGAAAATAGCAAAAATGGAAAAAAGTATGAGAATTCGTAATCATTTTGTTAGATATAGATATTAAAAACTGCTTATAAAAATATCCTTAATGCATTTATTTTCAAAATTTTAAACTTTAACTTCAGAGGGTAGCTGATTGAATATACCATTGCATGAGGTAGAAGCCGGACAGCGCCATAAGAATAAAAATAAATTAAGTAAGATAGCAAAAAAGCCCTCTGGTGTGAACAGCAATTGCGTAAGAAAACTGAGAATCTTTAAAGAGGCTTTATTTAAATGGGGGTTACATTCAGAGGGTTTAACATCGGTAAGAGTTAAAAATAGTAAGTGAAACCATCAAGAATGTTGATTCATTAGCACTGGAAAGGACAGAAGCCACTATCTTAGTTCCTGGGAATTATTTCTAAGAATTTTCAAAAGCAAGTACATCTTCTCTTCTTTTTGTGGTTGAGAACAAAGTGCTTGTGTTTTTATTGCTTTTTGTTGATGTATTTAAAAGTATTGTTTGTACATTCTAGCTGGGTGTGGGTTGAGCAGCTGGGATTTTGTGGAGTGACAGCAAATGTGTGGGCAAAACTAAATTCAATATCCCACCCAACATGCTAGTTCAAGATGGTAGAGCGGCATGCTAATTGAGCTCACCCAACAGTTGAACTAAATTTAAAGACTTCCCAGAAAATGGACTACCTCAGGATGATAGAAATTAATCAAAACTAACCATGGAGTTTGATGTTTATAACTTCTAGTGTACAATTGAATTCTTGATATTCAAATGCATTCACTATTCGTATCATTCATTTTTTGAGATAGGTGATTTTTTATGCCATGACTTCATGACTCTTACTAAGAACTGCTTAGAGCCCTTTTCCTACAGTGGCCCAGGAAAAAAGATGCAGCAATTTGTATCACAATGTCTATCTTCCCTGTGCCCAAACACTTCTGGTTTTTCACTCTTATCTTTCTTGATAGCTCTTCTGTAGCTTAGAGATAATGTGGTTGGAGTGGCTGCCTGGGAGTCAAAGCAAATAGTGAACCTTGAAATGATAATGTTTGGATGTCAACAAAAAACACTTTTCCTTGAAAAGTCTTCAAAAAACACTAAACATGGTCTATGTAGACTTGCCCAAAGGAAATGCAAATGCCCTTGAGGCCTCATTATTTGATAGTCCTCAAGGAAATTCTATGGAACCACACGGCTCAGAGCACATTATAGGATTCCTTATACTGTAAAGTTTTGTTATGGCTTCTGTGAAACGTGTCCTAAGTGTCATCACTGTAGTTGTAAAATTTCACATGCTGGCCAGGGATATCCAAATTTGATTGTTCATGTTTCATATGAACAGCAGCTAGAACAATAGTCCTTTTTCTAAGAAGAGATACACTCTCTTTTTAAGCTCTTCACCAGATTCATTTAACTTATTTTTCAGCCTAGTCAAGCCATTAAATGAACAGTCCTATAATGTGCATGTGAAATATTGACTACCTATGCCAAAGCATTGATGGTGAAAAGAAAATAGAAGACTTTTCATGCATGAGGGTTGTCGAAATATAACAGTCTCAATGATTTAGATAATCTGGCCAGCTAGACAGGCATTATCTGCCTCCCTCATAAATCTGTGTTTTTCTTTTCAAATTTTATCTTGCCAGAGTGTAAACACCCTCTAATACTAGTAAACAACTGGCTCTACTCATTTTATATTTACTTTCAAAGGACTTCTAAGAATTAGGGAAATGTGACAATAAGCACTGGAGATATGTGACTAACAAAGCACTACTTAAGTCAACAGGCATCTATTTAATCTTTTTTCTTTTTTTTCTTTTTTCCTTTTTTTTTAAAAAACTGGCTACTATCTAATTCAAAACCACCCTTTTTGAAATACAACGCACTATGTACTACAGGGCATAGGAACAGGACATAATGTAGAAGACTGATATTATTCATTCATTCAACAACTATTTCTGGAACACATATTATATATCAGGTACTCCTTTAGGTTCATAGGAGATATTAGTGAACACAGTAATAAAAAAATCCCCATCTTTATGGGGTTTATCTCCTAGTAATAAAGGGAGATTGTAAACATAATAAAGATAATATGTAAGTGAATTTTACAATATAAGCTATGGAATATGATGAGAAATGTGTGAAACATTTAGAGGCTAGAGGATTCAGGAATGTGGGAATGACAAGTGTGATGAGGGGGAAGAGGAGCAAATAGAAATTTTAAACAATAAACCTTTTTAGAAAGTGACATTGGAGTCAAGACTTGAAGGGGTCAGCCAGTCCTCAAGTTAGATGATCTCCAAGACACTTGAATTATGCAGATGGGCAGGAAACACATAGATAGACTAAAAGTGACAGAAAATACCAAAAGGTAATTTATCTCAAAGAACAAATCAGTAGAATTTTTTGTGGGTCTCTATGAGTGCTAAAGGAATGCATAATACAGAAGTAATTAGAATTTAAAGATGATAATAAAGATTGAATGAAGGCAAGGGAACATTCGTGCTGAGAGTTGGGTGAAGTTTTAAGGTAGAAAGAAATACGTTCTGTGATAGGACTGAGTAAGTCTTTTTAATGAGTAAACTTAATTTTATCCTACTGGTGACCTGGAAAGACCTTCAAAGTGGGATTTCTCTGCTTCCAAACACGAACCTTACACTGGGGACTTACTTGAGCCTAGAAAGGTTAATCAGATTAATTAAAAGGAATGACAAATTTGGATTCAACCCATTAACGCAGAGGAGAAGGATGACAACTTTAAAATCGTTAATGGCATCAAGTCAGCCTTCCTACAGCAAGGAAGCCAAGAGAACACACCGGGCCTTATCTTCAAGGTGGTCCCCCAGGAAGAAGGCGGCAATGGAACAGGATACAAAGAGAGAACCACAAGCCTTGCTATGATCTGGATGGAAATACAGAGATTGAATCGAGTGCCTTTGAATTTAATTTTTAATCTCACAAAGGAAAAACAAAAATTGCATGAGCAAACAAAAACTGTTCAATAAATTTTGGCTTATGTAGTAGAAGAAATATGAGACTTAGCAATTCTTGATAGGCCTTAAAAATAATAAAATGTTATTTAGTATTGGATAACTTCATAGTAAAATGAATAAAATGGTTATAGACTTCAGGTAATTATTATAACCCATAAAGTGTTTGCAAGCGAGACAGTATAACTTATGGAATATTTTCTAAGTTAAAGTTATATTTAATGAGACAACCTTGGATGATATACTGGAGATGATTTAGAAGTACAAGAAGTACGTTAAGCAACTTATAAAAGTTAAAAAGGCAGGTGAATAAATATGTTTAGCATTGTAGGACAGTTTGATTTATACAATTTTCATCAGAATTTGAATTTTGCTTGACTTAGGTTTTGGGGACTCTAGGGAACAAGGGCAGGCTGCCCCAAAATGTTCCACTGTGAAATGTGAGCCGAAAACAGTCAAGTCCCAAGACTAAGAAAGACACTTTGATCTCCCACCCAGTTCACAACTATCTAAAGATAATTTAGGTGGAGGAACTGCTCTAAGAGAACTACCACTATTGATAACTACATTATAGTGAAAACTAGGTGTGATAGGCAGGGAGGGATGATACTGTCAGAATTCCTCTCTGACCCATGGTTTCTGGGTGGCCCATCAAGTATTTTGTTTAGCAAACACATGCTCTTTCGTAATTCTTTTTGGCTTCCCTTTTCCTTTGAAGTCTCAAACCCATGCCCCCTTCTCCTTGGCTCAGATTGACATATGTATGAACCAATGGGACATTGACTCATTGTCCCTGTTTTTGGAATTGATATTTATGGATTCCCCATACATTCATAATTAAACTTTGTGTTTTTTCCCTGTTAATCTATATCATATCAATTTGATTCTTAGACCAACTAGAAGAACCTTGAGGGGCAGAGGAAAATTCTTCCTCCCCAACAGGGTATAAGAATGTGTTGCCTTGGTATAATTTTTTGCTCTAGTTCTTTTGCATGAGAACAAGAAGGAAAAGAAAAGTTATGCTTTCCAACTTTTTTATGGAAAAAAATGCCAAATCTGAAAGCATCTCATTGAAAATCTGTATCTCTTTCTTTTATGCTATGAGTAATACATATTTTTACATCTTCATTTACAAAATTTAACTGGTCTAGTTTTTGTTTGTATGTTTGAACTTGTGAATATTTGGTCTCCTTATATACAACTTCTAGGCCATATTTTGAAAATTAAAAAAAAAGACAAGTTCATGGACAATCAATTATTTCCTAAGCTCATGATTCTTCCCCCAAAATTCTTTTACTGCAAGTATAATATGGTCTCAGAAAAAGAGCCAACTCCTAATTTCTTGTCCCTCCTAATTTCTGGATATTGTAGGTTTCTTATCCTATATAACATGACGTTTAACCTTCTGTAACTCCAGGGGTAAAATTCTGGGGCAAAGTACCTTTGAAACCAAAATCAGTCAAAGGGGGAAATGAAGTGGGAGAAACCAGTTTATTTCTTACAAGGGCCTCTCTCAACCCGGCTGCAGAAAAAGAGGCCCCACCCAGCCTCTCTGCTCCAGATATGCCCTCCCTCATCTGCGTAATTACCTACTGATACAGAGATGGACTACTTCTCTCCACCCCTTGGAAACACCTATTGATATGAAGATGCACTAAAACTAGGTGAGAGATTCTGGAAATACTGCAATTTTGCCCATACCTTCTCCTAAAAGGAAGGCATTCATATTTTCCAAAAAATGAGTTAAAATGGAAATAGAAATTCATGATATGCTTTATATAGCTATGTTCCACCAAAGTATTATATCATCATTTAATGTGCTATAAGAATGATGAATAAAAAAGGTTAGCAAAAAAAATTGGAGAAAAATTTACTTTTTCTTGTTTATATTAAATCCTGTATTAACTTTTCTTCTGATATCTCTTTCTTACCATAATTTGTATTTTATACATGTCAAGTAAGCCATCGATGGTTATATTTACCCAAGATGGATGGTGATTGTGCAAATAATCTACTATATAAGACATTACCTCAAAAATATTAAAAGGAAAGTACTCCTATAACCAAATGAACTTTAAGTAGAAATCAGTAATATTTTTTAATGCTAATATAAGATGAAACATCTCTCTTAGGACTAATCAAAACCAATGTCTAACTACCCAAGATCATGAAAAACTAGAGAAGGATTTTCAAGAAGAAAATACAACTCATTTTTTTCTCAAGTATTTGCTGGCTTTCTAGTTTACATCTTGTATCTTAAACAAACAAACAAGCAAACAAGTCAGCTAATGTTCTTCCTATTTTTCTCTAATGATTTCCTCTTACTGACTTTTAAGTAAGTCACTTTTCACCTGGAAACCTAGTGTTAAGTAACCAAGCACAAGTCACTTAAATAATTTCTTTGTGCTCAGGTGGGACTATTAGAGTAGGCAGATGGACAGTCATGAGCAGGTAGGGGGGTGGGGACTTCAGCCAGAGTTTACAGTTGGCTGGTGTCTACATTCACCTGGATGCCTACATTCAGCACATTCCACATAAGCTGTTCTCACAGGGTGTGGGGAGTGAGCATGTACATAACAGACCAGTTGAAACCAGCTGGCTCAGTTGACCCAAACTTCACCCCAAAATACATTATACACTCATTAACATAGTAAAAAACATGCCCCTCCATCATTAAAACAGTAAAAAGCATACCTCCCACATCATTACAGTTATGATGACAACCAATGATAGTCAAAAAAATCCCCCATCCCTGAGGGTGAAGCAAGCCGACCTCCAAGAACACCCTACCTATTGCCTTTGAAATCTACCCCACTTAGTGAATGCTCATTTCTCTTTACATAATAAAGCCCTCCCAACTGTTCCTCGAGGCAACCCCCTCTGTGTCTGCCCATGTTTAACATTCAGGTGTGTACTCTCCTTTTTAAAAAATTCTTACTCTCCAAATAAATTCTCAACCATTTTTGTGTCCATTCTTGAATTCTTCTTTGAGAAAAGACCAAGGACTCATCTCTGAGAACAGAATTATACTTTGAAATTATTCCATGTCAGGGACTTTAACTTGTGATTCAGGAAGTCCATTAAGTTGGAGAGGAAAAAAATGTCACCTAGTGACATAATTAAAAATCTCTTCCACCTTGTTACTAATAGAGAGTAAAGATTGTTTCATATCAACTACAATGTTGTATCTTGAACTATTTTTTTATACTCATTGCCTTTGGTCTTCTCATTTAGTAGGTTATTGAAGAAAAAAAATATTTATATACCATAAATTCCATATTTTTGAAAACATCTAAATAACTTTAGTTACCTATAAATTTTACTTATTTTGGATTTGGAACATTATTCCAAGTTGGGCTTCACAGACATCATCAGAATGCCAAAGAGGCACATGGAACAACAGAACAGTAAACCCTGACTGATAACAGTTCATTGTAGTTTGATTCTAAAGAAATTCTTTGAACTCCGTCAAGAATACATTTAACCATTCAAGGGCCACCTAGAATTTTACAAATGCTTATAATGTGGTCCTGACCTCTGTTTTTCTCTTGCTGCTTTATTCATTAGAAGATGGATAAAAAATTTTGGGGCCCTCCTTATTTTCTTGTATCATCCCAAACATTCCAAATACTGTTTTTTGGTTTCTTTGTTTAATTTGGTCATTTAGATGTGGAAAGTGTGCAGACACAATTTCAGTTTCCTTCAACAGTTTCTGTCATAATTATTTTCTGTATTTGAAATGTACCTTGCAATTCTGCAGATGTTCATAAGAACAGATTAGGGATTATGAGTCAAACCAGACCATTAAAATGCTCATTCCCTAAATTCTGAACCGTGAGCAGAGGGGAGAGTCAGAAAACACTGGGTGTTCTATTCTACCCAAACAGTGCTGTTAAAATGAATTCAGCTTTAGAGCTGGCAAGACCTTAATATTCTTGCAGTGAATTTCTTCTCGGACCAAAACTCTAATTCTATAATCTCTCAGTTGGCATCCAAGACGAACTGCTGCAGATGGGACTAGTTCATTTTATAATTTTTAAATTAGTTTGGAGCAAGCTGCTCACACTTCTTTGCTAATAAAATTTCTTAGATGAATGACTTTGGGTTTAAGAATCTTTTCTCCTTCCTCTTAGTTTGTCTTTGTACTTCCTCTAACTCTCTACAAATTTAACAAACTTATATATTTGGTATTTTGTCAAGTGGTAAAGGACCTATTTGCACAGTGAAGGGGAGCAGAATTTGCTACCCTCAAAATATGCTTTTCTAGATAAGGATTATCTTGAGCTGGTTATTTTTAAGAAAGTGCAGGCACAGGGAATGCTCTGAAAACAGCAGAAATTATCCTTTTGTAGTAGAAATTTACACTGATAAGGTAAACCTCAGTTCGTAAGGGTGTTTCCCTCTCTGTACCAGGAAGAGGACGGTGACTATCAATGGAGGGTCTATCAATGGAGAAGGCATGGACATAAATCTGCATTAGCAACATACCCTTGTTTACTGTGTTTTGCCTGAAAACTGGCTCCCTCAACTCCCAATTTCTTTTGTCTTTCACTGGAGATGGTACTTAGGGTGGTCCCCTGGACCATTTTGGGGAGTTAACTCAGTGTTCCTGGGTATCTCCTATATACACAGGAGGTATATGTTAAATTTCTGTTTTCCTCCTGTAATTTACTTTTTATTACAGAGGTATCTCAGCAAAGAACCTAGAATGGTAGAGAGAAAATTAATTTTCTTCCCTTACAAGTATATGAGCTTACCTGTGTTATATGTTAATCATTTATAATTCCCCATGACTTTCAACTTGTTGAACATTATATTACATAACATTGCTTGCCTTTATTCTTTAGGATAACCTATATAGGTTATGGATATAAAAGCATTTCAACAGGATAAGATACAAGAGAATGATATTGATTACTTCTTAAATGATAGTCCTATTTATTATTTACAGTACAATATCCTTAGAAATAGCCTTTTATTTCCCTGAGTGCATACCCAAAATCAGCCCAATTACTGTTGTAATAATAAAGGATAAATTTGAGAAGGTAGAATTTGAAAACAGGGAGGAGAGAAAGGAAACTGTTGCAATAGATGAGCTGACAAAATTCTTAAAGTGTACACAGGTAGTGGAAATGAAAAAAGGCAAAAAAAGGAAAGGGGAGGAAAAAGAAAAATCACAGAGTGAATAATCAACAACTTTGGCAACTAATTTCATGAGGTGTGGAGAAGGTGTGGAAAGTGTAAAAAAAATTCTAGCAGAAATGAAATTAAGACAAAAAATGTTTAAGAGTAAATGGTCAAAATAATTAGTGCAGAATTCGACACAAGGAGAGAATGTGGTGCTAGTAGGCTTCTCCTGTGAGATATCCAAGTGACAGGTGGAAAGATCGGGGTGGGGGGGTCTATAAGTTTATAAATTATATAATAGCTGTAACTGCTGAAATAAGAAGAGTAAGTCCAGAGACGAAATCTTGGGGAATTTACATGTACCTTTACGTTTACTTTTAAGACCTCAGGAGATTTAAGAGATGGATCGAAGAAGAGCGTCTGGAAAAGAAGACTGAAAGCTATTCAGAAGAATCAAACCAAAAGAATGTAGTTCCTTCAAATCCAAATGAATAAAATGCAAAGAAAACAAAATCAAGCAATGAAGGAGCAATTGGATTTAGCATTTAGCGAACTTCTGGAAACTGGAAAACAGCTTTGGCAGAATATTAAGAACAGAAGTCACTTTGCAAGGAATTCATTTTGGCCCCAAACAAGTATGTGAATTGCTTGGCTACTAAGGCCTACATTGGGCTGAAAATCTACTACTCCACTCTGTATCGAATGACTGCTATAATCGCTGTCTTAACAGAAATGTTTCTTACTTCATAGGATTCTTCGTGTTGATACTTAGGATTCTCTGTCATTACTTTTAGTCTAGAAAAATAGTAATAAAATTAATCTGTTTTCAAATGAGTCTACCTTCATTTGAACAGAAGATATTTCCTATGTAGTTGATGTTTTAAATACATGTCAATTTATAGTAAAAGCCCAAACTTCACAATATGCTTCATGTAATGTAATTTAATGCAGTTTTTCTCAGGAGTATTTAGTTGGAACCCTTAGGGTACTGTGTGAATGTAGATTTGAATGTAAAAATGGTCACAGCGAACAGTTTCTAATCAAACACATGGGGAGGAACCACAGTGTATCTACTTTCAGATGTAATGACAGAAATTATGATTCACTTACAGATACATCCAAACAGATATCACCATTTCATTACTGATTTGTGAAAACCTTTACTATACTACTATGCCAAGACAGGAAATACTAATCATGAGCTGCAATTGACTTGGATTTGGGGAATTAAATTAAATTAAAATCATGGGCCTATAGTTGGTCACTCTAAGTGACAATCTTAAAGAAATCCTCAAGTCTACAAGTGGTGTGCTCTATAACCAGAGTACTAGTACTATTTACATGAGATTCTTTGTTGAATTAGGTAAATTGAGATTTTAGTATTAACAAAATACTAAGTTAAAAGCAGTAGTAAAAGAAGCAAGGGACATTTTTAAATTCAATGTTTTATATTTTATTTCAAGGGATATGTTCTATTCTGTTTACTAAATAAAGAATTCTATTTGGGGTTTTCATAAGTTAATCATCAGAAATGAGTCATCAGAAAATAAACAGAAAAAGAATATTAGTTTTATTACCCAGTAGACTTCAAGAAACTGGTGAAATTTTATATTTGGAAATTTATATTACCTTGAAATTTGTATTTCAAGATAAATAAAAATTTCAATGCTATGAATTAAATGGGAGGTCAATATTACTTATAGAAACAACCAAAAGGGGTAGAATGACTTAGTAAGGTTCCAATTTTACTAAGTCATATATTTGAATGTAAATTATGCGAGAGCAGTGGGCCTCCCATTTGCTCGCTGCTGTATTCAGAATCTAGGACAAATCCTGGTATAGGTTATACTCTCAATAAATGCTTGTTTTGGAGGTGACACTTCTGCTTCAGTCTCATTCCTAATAAATCTGAGGAGAATCTCTGTTGCTTTCAGTTGAAATTGTTAACTGAACTAAATCAAAAACAGAGGGCTTGTTTTTAAAGAGCATTTTAATTTAATTTATATAGGATGTTTCTAAAGTGGGATTTGCTCTTAGATTATGCAAATTCAAAACCGAACACCAACTCATCTTTTAGCTAAATAATCACACAATTTAAATCTGTATCATTTTTTTTAAGTCCAAGTTAGTTATCAGAACATAACCAGTGGTAAAATTAGGTCCTGTTTACATTTCACTGTGGCATTTACTTTCCACCATTTGGGAGAGTATGAAGGAAAAAAATAATCCCTTGGTTTAAGAATATTATCCTACATTTAATTTTAGTTGGGTATTTTTCATTTTTAGATTATTATTTTTTATTTGAATCTGTAAAGCTGTTAGAAAATGTGGAATAAATTACCGAGGTAATCATCTGCTGTTTTACCATTTCCTTCTGGTGCCAGCTAAAATTAAAATGTGAATATCAGTGTTTAGAGATTTAAATGTTAGGCATGATTGAAATAGTATCATTTAAAAGAAAGGCTCCTAAATAAATCCTCAGCACGTACTGAAAAGACAGCTGATTTTAATGACTACCCTTCAGGTTCCCCAATTAGTCTATTTAATGCATTTTTTCTTTTCCAAAAGCATAATCTTGATCAGACTACTGATGAAATGATACACCTTTATTGCTAAAATTTACATCTGGCAAGAAACAAAAAAGAGACTAAAATCTCCTGAAAGAACTATACACTTAGCCAACATCTTACCCCTGAAAATATATATTCCTAGAAGCTTTTCACCACAAAGGTACTTAGGTTACCACGATTTCTAAATAAAGGAACTGCAGTGCAGAATTGATTATTTCTTCAGAGCTCACAACATGCTAAAAAGAAAGATGTCAGAGGAACTCCCCATCCCCACCCCATGTTCTGGGAGTATGGTATCAGACCCTAGATTTTTCACAAGGTAGTCACTAGTATATGCACTTCTAGTATAAGCAAATGGCAGCCAAAGAGCCTGTTTCTTGGGACAGTTGTCAAGTTACGCACTTTTTCTAATAACTTAGCATTTATCAGATACACAATAATTACGTACTATATTTTCCTGCATTTAGCCATTCAATCCATGTGAGTTTGGGCCATTGGCTACTGAGAGTCCTTATTTTCAGTGAGCTCTCTATTTGGACAGAACCAAAGCTAAGTTGGTAGAATGAGTGAGGCTGGAGATTTTATATGTCTATCTAGTCTGTTAACACCAGGAGAAAAGGGTCAATAATCTATTTTATCATGAGACCAATTGTGCCTGGAACAGAGTAGGAGTTCAGTCCATCTTTGTTGAATAAACATAGATGTCTACTGAGTTTGTACAAGGAGACATGGGGCATACGTGAGATAAGGGAAAGTCAGGATAATCACATTCTTGCAAATTTCAATTCTAGCAATAACACGGTATTATTTCATCAGCAGTCTGATTAAGACTTCACTTTTATCTGGTGGGGGATAGTTTGAGCTACTGGACAGGCATTAAAGACTGGGCAGGATCCAGTGCAAGCAGCAAGGTTATATTGGTACTAGTGAGTGTATGGTTTCATCAAACTGAAAAAAAAAGTATTTTTCTAACAGCAGGCCAAAAATTTGGAGAAACTCTTTAGCTTTAAGTAGTAACTTAATTTTAGTTGCCAAAAAATATATTTTCATAGTAGTGAATGCTTTGACTCCAAAATAAATGCAAGTAACTCTGATAAAGCATTACATTTGGAAGGAATTATTTCCAACACCAAACACTTTACCATTGGATCCCCACATAGACTCATCCTGTATTCTTAAAATGTGACTCAATTTACAGAAGTTTCAATAAAAAACTGAAAGCAAATAAGCAATAAAAACTCTATTGCCTTTAGCTAAACTTTGAACTCACGATTTGCTATGCACAGGAGGAAATTTAAGGGTATCATTGGGAACTAATTTTGAGGCCAAAATATAAAGGAAATGTAGGTAATTATTTAAGGAAGCAAAGGATGACAATGAAAAATATTCAAATAGAGTGCAAAGGGATGATCCAGTGAAAATTCCTTGCTGAGTGACCTAAGAAAATTTCGCCTCTTTAGGAAAGAAGTACTTTCCCACCCTTTCCTGAAGAGGTAGGTAAGGGTTGGATCTAGGCTTCTTTTACCTCCAGAAGCAATAGTCCTTTGTTATGGAAAAGTTAGATCTCTGAAGGGATGATTAAACTTTATTTACTTAAGAAAGTGGATAGAAAGTGAATTTACCTACATAAGAAAGTGAATTAAGGGACGTTGCCCAGGCTGGAGGAGTGAACTGAATTGCCTTTTCTGTTAATGGTGGAGACTTGCAACCCAGTCTTCCACCCAGGTCCTAGGAAGTGGCACATGCTCTGGGGAAGGGTGGCTGCAGGCTGTTGCTGGGGTCTGGGGAGAACTGCCCAGCACGGCACTGAGAGAGTGAAGTCTGATAGCAGAAATACTGTCTTTGAAGTAGATCCGCAGGATAAGTCAAGGTACATCTTCAGTGGTGACCATAATGGATTAACTAATCAAGTCTCCCCAATCCCTCTCCGTGGACTATGCAAACCATAGGGCCTCTACAACCCCAAAAAAGTAAGGGTGCATTAAGCATTTGCTCTTGGACTTATGATTGACATGGACTGGAAAGAACTTGCAAATGAGGTTCAATTAGATTAAGGAACAAATTTAGGAAATAAAGAAAGAAAAGAGGAAGTGAAGAAGGAAGGGAAGGAGGAAGAAAGAGAAAACAAGAGAGGAGGAAAAGAGATGAAGGAAGGAGGAAAGAGAAAAATGTGAAGAAAAGACAAGAGAAAAAGAGCAGAGAAAATGTTCAGAATTCTTAAAACCAGAGACTCTCTAAACAACTTCAACCTGTTACAAATGCATCAGTAATTACTTTCTAGATGATAATGAGTATTTGTTTCCATTAATTGTTTTCAACTTTGCTAATATTGTCAAATTAGGCTTCAGAATCCAACTATTAAAACATTCAAAAGATGCAAAGTCCTGAAGAATCAATATGTGGTCACTTTGTGTATAGTGTGTTTATTGAAAACGGGAGAGAACAAGGTAGCTTCAGTGGAAACTGTCTTAGTATTTTCACAATGGTGAACCATGCAGCAGGTAATTTGTTAAAGCTATAAAGTAAAATAGTTTTTGATATTAGGCAGAAAATTTATTTTTCTTCAGCAATAGATTGACATAGTTTAGAAATATGACATATTTCAGTGAGAATATAAAGCACGGACTTCAAACATTTTCCAGTTTTATAAAGCTTTACATATTTAAAAAACTCTCAGATTCACACATAAATTTTTTCTGATTTACACTGATTAAAGAGATGATTAGTGTCCCAAACCATTATTCAGTAACTAATTTACATTTTTATCAATTTCAACAATTTCTTCTTTTATTAGATTTCACATGTGCAGAAGTCATGTTTTTTATTCATTCTTCATGTTGAATATTATTTCTCTTATGGATTTATAATAATTCTCTATTTAGGGTCTGTGATCCTTAGGTTTGAAAAGTATAATTATTTAGTTACATTCAAAAATATAAAATATTATAAATTTTGACTTGGGGCTAAGTGTATATTAATTTAGGGTCCATTAGTCCCTAAATGGTATATCTCCTGAGTTGTAGATAGTATTTTAATGTAATTAAAAGCAGTGAATCATTTGTCCTTAAAACCTAATTATACCACAAATGTTAAGTGTCTGGTATGCATACAAATAAGCCCAGCTTCAGTATTCTATTTCACTGCATTTATTTCATTGCAGCATCTGCTCAACAAGGATTTCCCATTTAAATATACACTTTATTGCATACATAAATATGGTCTTTTGAACAGCATATTTTGAATGTCTGAAGCTATACATGCTAATCAAACTTCCTCAGAAAGATTAGCCTGGAGTGTTATTCTTTCAGTTATTAACAGCACATTATTTACATGTAGAATAGCAGCTAATTTTAATTTAGAGATCATTCAAGTTGCTTGGCAGTGACTTCTAAGTGTGTGTACCTTCTAATAGTTCTCCATGTAAGAATCAGATACATTGTAGCAACATTTGCTTGATTTTGTTATCCTATAAAAACTCACAAAACAATTATCTTTGGACCATATAATAGTTATATAATCTACCTATGTCTCTATTTGTCTTCATTTACTTTTATAACTATATTTACATGAATATCTATATCAAGCATTCAGTTAGTGACTCACTAATGAAGGGAGATTTAGTGTAAGCATAGGACAGATATTGTGCACCTCCACCTCGGGTGAGCATCTATTACTGGACCTGCTCAGCACCCCTTCCATCTCTTGCTCTGAAAATATCCCTGCCCTTCCCACTTCAAACTTGTAGCTCCAAAGTCCCTGTATCCTTACAGTCTGAACCCATGATCATACCTAGGATATTTGGTGACTTTGTTTTCAGAGAACCTAAGGAAGACAGTTTCTCTCAGTCAACAGCACTACAAGAACTGTGTTCCCAAAGCCAAAATATCTATTTCAATGTCACCATCACCACCACCACCACCACCACCAATTGGTATTTGTTGGGTTCAGTAAATGTACAGAACACTTTGAGTGTTTTACAACAACCCCATCATTAGTCCCCACATCATATAAGTGCGGATCCTGCAGGTCAGAGCTGTTAACCAAACCTTAGTGCAAATGAGTGACAGTCTGGTGTTTGAAGTCAGGCGGTTTGATGTCAATCTTGAAACTTTTCACAGTACATTCTCTTCCTACCAGTGGGAAGAAATCTGACTCTGCCCTTCCCACCATTTAAACATTCTTTTAATTCTGTCAGAATCTTTCATTCTTTTAGTAGGTTTTAACTTTTTTTTTTTCACTTGAAGTATTTTGAGTTGGGTTGTTGATACTCCAAGGGAAGACAACAGCAAGTCCCTTGGGAATGGATAAAGGATTTGGGAGGCCATGATCAGGTGCTGCCCTCTCTGCTTCCCAAGGGCAGTCAGGTCCCCTTTCTTGCTGCATCCCTCTGTCTCCTTTAGATTCTCTCTCTCTCTCCCTTCTCTCCCTCTCTTTATCAGTATTATCTATCCATCTATCATCCGTCTATCACCTATCTATGTATCATCAATGATATCCCTCTCTGCTGGTTTCCCCCATGTGAACATTTTACATCCCAAGGCTAAGACTTTTCTCTTTGCTCAGGGTGTTTTCCCCTCTACATACTATATGATTCCTTTTAAATGGATCATGAAATAACATACGCATGGATGAGTCCTTGTTATAACACCTGAGCAGCAAATACCTTGAGCTAATGAAATATTGTTAGAGGGGAGGGAAGTCCAAGTACCAAGGGGAAAGGGTGGGACATACGGGGAGAAGCATTATGGGGAGAAACAGAGTGTTTTTAGAAGTTTGGTCCAATTAGCAGAGGAGGAATAGATAAAGACCATCCTACAGTACAAATTGGGATGCTTCTCTCAATATTAGCAGTATTGTACAGATCACTCATTTAGAACTTATTCTAACATCTCCAGCATTTGTATTTTGTTACTTAGGAAAGTTTGGGCTCCTTTGAGGGAGTCCGAAGAAAGCTTGCTGCAGCCATGAGAACTGGATTTTAGACATAGTATCTCTATACCTCATACTCATTGTGCAATAAGTATATTAACTCCTGGCCTGTCCACTTTATAAAATCATGAGATATAAAATTATAAAATTAATATGAGTATACTTTTTTTCAGATTGGTATTTTTTATTGAAGTATAGTTCATATGAAAATTATATTGGTTTCAGGTGTACAATGCTGATTATGCTTAGAAAACGATGAAGATACAGTTAAACATAGCGGATGTGGTTCTTAAATGGTTCTTAACCTTTGTTTTATCCAGAATACACACTCAGTATATTCTACGCACTTAAGACACTATTATCTCAGCAGTTATTTTCAGCTTGGCTTAGAGGAAAGAAGGACATTTAGCCACTAAAATAACAGGTTCTTTATGACATCTTGAAAGGCTTTTATTGTATGATGGATGGATAGGGCAGAGATGATACGATCCATCACTGCTACTATAATTCTTTTGTCTTTCCAATTTTTTATCCACCCTTCTAACTGTAGTTCAGGAACTGTATCCCAAGATCCCCTTCAACGGACACATTTCTTTAGACTTCCTTAACTTTGTCTGAATTATGTAAGTTGACTTACATGAGAGAATACATGTTCCTTTAAGACAGTGACCGTAGTTCATTAAGCATCATTCGAAGTACTTGATAAACACTAAAAATGTTATTTCTGAGTCATTTTTTAATTGGTCAGTATTTTAAAGAAAAATCTTGTATCCATATTCATTCTTCTATCAATTATCACGATGCCATTTTGCTTCCTGTTTACGATTAGCTAAGTAGACAGGGTTTGTTCAATGCAAGTAGCATCCATACACTGCGGATATGTATGACCTAAAACTGCAAATTCTTCATTGAAAGTTATACAATATGCCTCTTTCTAGTTTCTAACACCACACTGATACTTAAAGTGATGAAAAAAATTCCAAAATTGGTATGAAATAGAGTGGTCAAAGTTTGAGGCCTCAGCAGATAGTAAATGTTGACTGAATTAACAAGGAAAAGAAAGGAGGTCTTAGAAATTGGTTAGTAGAGATGAATGATCAGGGGACATCAAGGGCTGGTAATTATGCCTGAGTTGGGTTGATCATCTCATGGAAATTTACCCTGAAGGTACCTTTTGCCACAGGAATGTCTTATGCTACTTGCGCATTGTAAGTAGTATAATGAAGTAGCTCCTTCATTCATTACATATTTATTCAGTGCCTACTGTGTGTCAACTACTACAGCAGTCTCTAAGGATAAAATATAGCTTGTCTTTAATTAGACAGATGTGTAAACAATGTGAGAAGTGCTACAGTGGATGAAGGAGAGAATAAAGATGCCTTAGGGTTTAGGAGTGTGTGTGTGTGTGTGTGTGTGTGTTTGTGTGTCGGGCAGACGTGGGGGGGAGAAGAAGATGCTCTACCTGAAGGAAAGGGTTTATATGAGTAGATGGTGTTTGTGAACATCTTTCTTTCTAGTATTTTTATTTCCAAGTATTAGCTTTTTTCCTTTGCTTGGACTTTTTTACATCAGAAGTGAGTAAATATTTTTCAGTAAAATATTACAAGAACTGTAAAATTCCCTAAGGTTACATGTAACTCTCAAGGCAGACAACTAGCTATAAGTCAGGAACTGGAAAATCTACAGTCACTATGATATCTTAGAAAGTTTCATGTTTAAAAGAAAAATATCAGCATCTATAAAAACTGGTGATGCTTTGATTTTATGGCTGGTATGACAATAAAAATTCAAGGCACATGGTTGCAATATTTTATATAAACATTAAGAAGTAAATCCTTTACGAAGGAACATTTTTCTCCATGTAGCCTCCTTTATAACATCTTATAATTTGACAGTATGTGTATTTTCTTCACTAATTATCTATATGTTGATAAAGTTTATAAAATCTTGCACAAACAAGATTCTTCTTAGGTATCACTGAAAACTGATAAAAAAGCAAAATGATACATAACTTCAAAAAAAAAACAATGAACAAAACAGACTGATTGTTCCACTTGAATTACACCCAGGCATACTTACTCCTTCTACAAATTACTGTGAGCTATTAAGTACAATAGCTCGAACAAAACTGGCAGGGGATAAGCAATACAGGCTTGGATATAGAGACCTAAACAAATCAATTTATGAGTTATTTTTCAAAAACTAAAGGCATTTATCCAATGTAAACAGATTGCAGTTTCAAGTTAAAATTTATTTTCCCAAATTCATGATATTTTAGCCTGTTATAAAACATCATATATAGGTTTTACTCCAGCCAAAATAAATTTATGTTAACTAGACAAAGAAAGCTGAGCCAACATATTCTGGTTAGCAAACATAATTTTTTAAGGCTGTTATATTTTTAAATTGTGAGACATATATAACCATATAAACATCAAATAGAGCCATAAAAAGAAATTTAAGAAATATTAAAATGTTTGAGGCTGACATGAATGTTTACACTGGCTTTTTTTATTTTGTTTGGTGTTACTAGGAAAGGATATGGAAGGAGGGAAAAGAACATAGGTGAGCAGAAAATATACCAGTTTGCTCTCAATGCCAACATTCAACAATAATTTTCTCTTCAGAGGGCAAGGTGGAAGAAGAGAGAGACTAAACAGATCTGAATTCAAGGTGCAGGAAGAGGAAAATTAATAAGAGATATAATTGTCAATGTGATATGATATTTACTTGAATCAAGTTTAAAAACTACACTTGTATCTTCTTAACTATCTAAGTATAAATGACCACCAGCTTGCTTCTGAAATTATATTTAAGAATGATAACTGAGACTGCAAAGGCTGAGGGTGTGGAACTTAAACCTCACCCTGTTATAGTTGTTCTTGTTGGGTTTTAATTTTTCCAGTTTTGTGAGGCCTCTAATATGTAGTAGTCCTTTGCTATGCACTTGAGGGTCATTTTTATAGGGGCTGCAGGTGATATGTCTCACTATGTTGACACCACACTGTTTTCCTAACAAGGGATGTTTATAAAGGTGAGGAAAAAGTTTATTGAATATAATGGAGGATGTGATTACTACAAAGGAGAAGTGGTCATATCACTGCTTTTCATCAAGCTGGTCCAATCTATAATGAGAAATGAATATAAAATGAAAAATATAGCAAATGGATTTCATCTATCTTTACCCTGATGATAAAATTCTCCATTTTTTTTCTTTTGTGTAAATGTTCTGCTTTCTATAACTTCTTTCCTTTCTTCCTCTACTTAATTTTTTTAATCTTAATATTTCATTTACTTTCCTGTATTCTTTTTCTTTCTTTTAAAAATATTTGTGTCCATTTGTATGTTTATGTGTGTGACACAAAAGGCCAGAGGCTTGAAATTATCTGTACCCCTTATTGATTGGGAAGTTGACTTTCAACACTAACCAATAGCCTGTTCAGGCTACTCTCCTTTCGTCTTGCCCTGTTGCCTTGACATGGAACAAAAGTTTACATAAAAGGAAACAAATAAAAAATCCAAGTAGCATAAAGGGCTTGTGAATTTATGCATGTCTTGAGTATTAGTAAAATTAAAGTCTAGAACATGGAAACGGAATCCCTTCTGCCAACTTTTCAAATCTGTCTACCGTCTCTTTGTTGTCAAAATATATTTTTCATATGTCCAAGTTCCAGAACTGATCAGAAAATCAATGAGTTCCTCAACAGCAAAATGAAAAAGGTTGATCACCAGAACTTGTTTAAGTTTGGCTCCTTCTCATATTTTAGTTGGCTTTGCTATTCATATCTATATATTTTTTATTGGTTTTAAAAATATTACCTCCTTAGCTGTGCATATTAATCTCATCTAAAGATTAATGGTTTTGAACCATAGGGTTCCGTCCAGAAAGAACCACAAAAAATCATGACACACAGTTTTATGTTTGATCCTGTATCTAGTAACTTAGAAAGTTTAATCACATATTTTTCAGGGAAAAGACCCTAGAAGTGACAACTTGTCTGCTTTATATAGATCTGAGTCATGCTGACTGCACAGCAGGTTTATTTCTGATCCTCAGTATCAGTGAGTATTTGTTGAGTTAGTACTACATACATTGTACTAAATGATATTTGTCTTACAGCAGACATGCCTCAAAGGTGAGGGGTAAGATTCAGGTGATCATATCAATGCCTACTTAGATGTGTGGTAGTGTTTAACACATTTCATGTCTTTCCACCCATGAATAAAGAAGAAATACATATTGTCACAAATCCATCTGTAGGGGAAGTCTTTCTAGATTACACACATTTGTTCTCTGACCCAGAGTGGTCTCATATTTTCTGGAGGAAATTGGAAAAGATTTTCATCTTTTCCAAATGTAATTTCTTCCCTGTCTTTACCCCCAAGATCAATGAGAAATGGAAACAATAAGAAAATGGGAAGAGGGTATGTCAGGCAAAGCCCAGTTGAAGAGGAAAGAGGGAAGCCCCATCACTGACTTTAATTTTGATCCCTCTCACTGCTGTCTCCTTTCAGTTTTCTGCCCAAGATTTGAGCAACAAATATTGGAAAGCAATAGTTTTCAGGCCATTTTGAATATACTCGTTTTTGAATGAGTAACGTCAAAAGTTTTAAAAGGTACAAAAGGTATAAAATGAAGTTTCCCTCCCACCTATGTTATCTAGATACCCAGATACCTCTTTAGAGACTTCTGGTGTTTCTAGTGTGTTTGCATGTGTGTGTCCTTTCAGAGATGTGCTAACCAAATTAGACGCTCAAACTCATGCATATGATGACATCACTTTCATTTTTGCGCAGAAGATATAATGCTCTATACAGCATTCTTCACTTTGCTTTTTAACAATTTAACAGTTGATCTCTGAGATTGTTCTCTGTCTATAAGAGTTTATGAAGAGCTTCTCCCATCTTTCTCTTTCTGTGTCTCTAATGGCTTCCTCTTAGCCTACCAAATGGCTGTAAAATAACTTATTTAACCCACAACATATTCTAGACACAAATAGAATGTCCATTTCTGATCTTTTGTTGCAATGAATAAACACGTACTCCTGTCACCTAATGTGTCTAACTCTACCTTCAGGAAACTGTTTTAGAATTGAAATTACTCATTTAAAGGATATATATATTTGAGATTTCAAAAGGTGTACTTGAATTATCCTTCACAAAAGGTTTACCTATTTATATTCCCAACAGCAATGGGTAAGAAGGTTTGGTCCCCACACCTTCATCAACACTCCATGTAATCATATATGTATTTGAAATATATATATATATTCAATCATATATATCAATGTGAAAGGTGAAAAATGGTTTTCCAGTGTTCTGAAGATCTTTCTCTCACGGTCTTGCTATTGTCGGGGCCAAGGGCAGGCTGCTCCAATATGTGCCACTTTGACATGATTATGTTGAGATGAAAATAAGCAAAGCCCTAAAGACACACACACAAAAACAAACCTTTGACCTTCCTCTTAACTGCATTAAAGTGATTTAAATGGAGGACCTGCTCCAGGAAGAAAGCTACCACCACAGATAATTACTGTATACCATGTACTGGGGGTGGCAGCGGGGAGAATCAAGCAAAGTCTGTTTGTTCCTCTCTATGTCCCATCGTTTCTGTGCGGCCCAGCAAACATTCATTTGCCAAACACTTATTTACTCTTTCTCATCTTCCTGTGAATCACTTTCCTTCTCTTTGAAGTCTCAAACCCTACCCACTTCTCCCTAGTTCTGGATAACATACATGCCTCATTTTGACTAATTGTCTTTGGAATTTTATGTCTGTGTGGAGTTCCTCTATACATGTAATCAAATTATATTTTTCTCACATTAATCTGTACAAGAACCTTGACAAGTAAAGGAAAATTTTCCTCCTCAACACTATGATTATAGTTTGTTTTATATTTAACAATTTTCCATTTCAGAATTTCCTATGAGATTTAATATGTGAGAAGGAAAAATTCTGAAATGCCCTAAATTAAGTGACCTAACAAGGGCCTGAGAATGAGGGAGAGAGACAAGGGAAGGCCACCAGTCACTAGCCATGGGCTGTAGGTAACCAGAAACTCCACGTTCCCGGACGATCATTTCAACAATCACCTTGAAGGTCCCCAGTACCACCGCAGACCCTTTTTAGGTGACGGACGATCATTTCAACAATCACCTTGAAGGTCCCCAGTACCACCGCAGACCCTTTTTAGGTGACGGGTATCTGATCGCCATCAACAAGCAATGTATGAGTCTTCTCTCAGGGCTAGCCACCCATCCCGGGTCTTTCCCAGCTTCGTGTTAGCCCACCTTCCTTTTCTATAGCCAATATAAATTTAAGCATATTTCTTCCCTTAAGACCCCTCATATATGTGCCCTGTTTCTTCAGTCTGGTGGACAAGTTGTTTATGTGAACTGGCCTTGCTGCTGATGAAGCAGAAGCCTCCCATCCCAGGACTTACTGCTTATTCTGGCTGCATCTGTAAGAGCTCAATAAACCCTTTTATTTCAGAGAACTCCAATCTCTGGAGCTTTTTATGTATCAGATGCACATCTCTTTTTTTTTTTTACCCCTGTGGCTGCTAAAATGGTGCCCATGCCATTTGTTAATGATGAATCCATCTGTTTCCCAGGCTTGGAAAGTCACCTGTCTTATATACTAAAACCTCATAAATAATTGTGTCTTCTTCCAAGGTTTTTTATCTTGGCCCATGGACCTGTCATCATGGTTTTACCTATAAAGTTTTAAAATGTGTTTTAATAACTGATAAGACTCTTTACCGCTCATTACCTTTTAAATTCAGAATTTTAATTTTAATGTGAACAAATTACAGCAGAGTTAGCCTGTTAGAAAGCCTACTTCAAGGTGTTGTTGGACCTCAGGGTTTACTTATAAAAGGCCATGCTATTCATTCAAAAGTAAAGTCATATCCTACAACATTTCTTTGCCTAGTTAAAGTTGCAAGCGATGTAAGGGATAAATATATTTGCATTAGCAAGATAGTCATGCTTTGTGTGAACAGACAGCAGCCACATCAAGATATGTTCTAGGTTTTAAATTACTGATTTAAGAACTAATTTGGAGAACCTAGATTACTGATTTCAGAACTAATTTGGGAGTATAGGCAATTAGTAAATTGAAGGCTGACTACCAAGAGATATAAAACTAAATGAAAGATACTGTTGTATATTAATTCAAACACAGCTTTGCAAGGCATTAAAGTTTGAGATGACTAGAAGTTTAATTATTTGGGACAGGTTTCCAAAAAGCTGGGTTTAATCTTGATAAATCATGCCTGTGTTTTCTACCATCTGGAGATACACCAGACCTACCTGGAGCCCCTGGCACCATCCATTTACCTCTGATGTCAGAACTGTCCTATCAATTCAGTAGCAACTGTGGAATTTGATTCAATTCAGCCATGCTAGGTTTGGTTCATGGGCATGGATATGTGGGTGTTAGGGAGAACACCTGAAATAAAAGGCAGAGGTGAAAGAGACATGATTCCTTCACTGAACAGAAAGTGAGAAAGGTCAGTAGTATTTTTTTAAAGGAGGAGAAAGAAAAGTTAGGTAATCATGCAACCAAGTGCTTCATAGTGGCAATTTCTGCAGCCTTTTTCATAAGCTTAGGCTACAGGCAGGTCTTCCAGCTCCTGCAAGGGTAAGTGCAGGCTGAAGTGTTCACTGAGCCCCCAGCCCCCCAGGAGCAGTCAAGTCCCCAGTCACCAATTCTGCCCAAGGGCAGTCTGGACTGGTGCACAAAGGGAAAAGGAGGAGTGGAGAGGAAGACTGGCTAGTGTTAAAAGGAGAGCTCTCGCACAGTTGGGTGGTTGCTATAGTAACGGCTTCTTTTGTTTGTACATATTCACAGCAGCTGCTTCCTTGGGGTTTCTGGTGGCAGGGATAGTCCGGAGGTAACTGAAGGGGAAGAAAAGCAGCACTCTGTCCATGGAAGATAGTTTCCATAGTCAGTTTATTGTTGTTTAACTGAGTTTAAGCTGACATGAGGGTTTCATGTGGGGTCTGAAAGTTGGTAACAAGATCTTTTAAAAGGTAAACACCAAGAAAGACCTAGGTGTGCTGTGATTGGCAAGTTACCTTCCGCTAACTTGAACAACAGCCCTCCACCCTCCTGTGCCCTTAAGACTTGAAACTCCCTGTTCTCTTTCTTCCTGGTGTACATGCAAACTGTCCTGCAAGCTCCTTGGGAGCTATTTTTCTTAACAGGAGAAAAATAACCCTTTCAAATACCCACAAATCCCTGCTCACCTTTCCAAGTTCTAATTAATTCCACTAATTAGAGCTTTTTCTGGCTGCAACCATTTGCAAAGTTGTATTGCTGCTTAAAAACAAATTTAATGAATATTCATAAACTAATAACATTCACTGAATTAACAGCCCTTTTGCCCATATACTGCAATTACATCCAGCTATTCAAATTTTCTACAGACCTTAGTAGAGAAGGGCCATTTCAAGGGAAAGGTAAAGAACAATATGGTTACATTTTAAGGTACAAAGTCCCTACCAACATACACATATCCACATATTGTATATGTGTGTATCTATATATGTAAGTACATGGCATAAAGTAGAAACCCAACGAGTTAAGAACTTTTAAACAAATCATTATTAAAAATGGCATCTGCTGGTTGAATAGTCAAATTTTGTAAATACACAAACTTATGATGCAAATAAGCAAAGCAGAAGGCACAGATGTCCTTATAAACAAACTAATATTGAACATAGTTATACTATTGTGTTTCTAACCCTTTGGGATTTTGGAAAAGTGCAATGTGAAAGCAAAGTGATGCTCTTCTTTTTCAATTAAAATTTACTCATTATTTGACTAATAAGGAGGCTTTTAAACTTTGAATTTTCCATGAAGTATTTGGTTGATTCAATTTGGCAAGTGCATGCATTTACAGGTGCTACATCTGAAGCTTCAGTTCCTGGCTATTTGATTATATATTTTCCTGAGAAGCACCACAACAACCCACTCCTTTTATCCTGATACAGCACAAAATCTGAATGAACAAATTGATTCAAAATCTAGAATCATGGAAGGAATCAAATTGATTCAAAATCTAGAATGTAAAGATGTTTTTAAATACAGAATTCCTAACCACTACTACTGGATCTCATATGTAAACATTTATTTCAATTATTTAATAATGATGTTTTTGAATCCAAAGATTTTGTACTAACTTCAGTTTATTATAAATTCCTACAGGTGAGATTTTAAATCCAAAAATAAACACAAGTATTTCGGTTTCTCTGCTTTCTGACTGCTTGAATTTGGGGCAAATTGTGTAACCTCTGAGGATCAGTTTCACAAACTAAAACAGTGATGCTCATACCTTTGGGACAGGTTTCTGAGAGAATCTGTTAAGACAATACATATAAATTCATGCAGAAACTCTAAGTATGATGCTCTTGCAATAATATGCATCTGGAATTTCATTAATGTATTTAATGTACATTTGTTAAATAGGCATTGGGATAAAGATAAAAAATGAATGCTAGGCCTCAGGAATTTATATATAAATTTGCAGAACAAATAATTCTTCTCATATTAAGGGAAGATTTCTAAATAAATTTTTGGTGGACACTTTAGCCACTTTTTTCTCTGGGTCTCATTATTAGTAACTGACAAGGGCAAGTTTAATCAGATGGACAATTTTCAGCGGCCAAAAGGTATATATAAAGAAGGTTACAGACTGATATAGTTCAGTCAATATCAAACTAAAAGCCCTTAAAGACAGCAGTCACACACATAAAAAAATATTACTCTAAATACTTTGGATACATCTGTATACAGATCAATAACATTTTAGGAAATTGTCAACCTGAACTAAAGGTGTTGGAAAGTGACAGTTAAAAAGAGGGAGTAAGAATTGTGTTAATTTATGACTCAAAAGTACAATGAAGCAGAAAGAATGTTGAGAAACAGAAATTAAAAAGAACTTCTATAGCGAAAGCAAGAACATAAAAGGTTAGAAATCAAGGTTTTTATACCTATGAAGTAACTCATTTTGTAGCTGAAATCAAACTTTATTTTATCTGATCAGTGTCATCACAAAACAATACTTCAGATAAACTAAATTCTAAGAAGTATCAGTAGTCTACAAATGTTTAAAACCCTACTATTATCTGTATTGTTTTTCATAATAATAAAATGATGTGATAAGCAGTGGGTTGTCTTTCTTTAAAAAATACAAATACAAAAAAAAAGTTTATCACTACTTTTGCCAACTCTAATAATTTAGTTTCAAAATGCAAACATTTCTAAGCATTTTTCTTCTGCTTGCAAATCGTTTTTATTGAAAACAATAATATGCTATTTTAGTTGAACTTCTTAGTTCCTATGCATGGTGTAGTCATTTCCTTTTTTTTGAGAGTAAATTTGGGGAATTTATCGTGAAATACATTAATCTACAGCATTTCAGATAAAAAAGAGAAACTTCCTACCTTTCTTCTAATTTCCTCATTTAAAATCATTATTTAAAATATTTTATTTTATACTCACTTTTCACTTTATGCTTACTTTAAACGTGTACTGATTTCTTGTCTTTTCTTTTTGTTATCTTATATTGTACTGATTTTATTACTTGCTTTTATAATGATCAACAAAACAAGGATCAAAAGTGGAGCGATCTCTTATCCTCAACAGGGAAGGGGCAGAGTGAGGCGTCGGATGGATGCATTGGTGTCTATGCTGCTGCGGGACCAAAGGAAATGCATATTGGTCTGCAACCCTGTTGCCCCTCCCCTCAGTCCTTCTTCCCCACGGGCCTCCTGAACCCTGGTACATTTCTAAGGGACAGAGCACTGGGAACATCTTTGCTTCTAATGTGGTGTCTCTGAGTGGGCTTCTGGGTAGCTCCTGAATGCGGCCAGTCACTGGAAAGACCAAACCGTGTTCGGAAGCTTGGAATTTTCAGCCCAATCCCTCATTCTCCAAAGAGGAGGAAGGGGCTGGAAATGTAACTGATAATTAATTATGCCTACGTGAGGAAACCTGCAGAAAATCCCAATAACATGGGGTTCTGAGAGCTTCCAGGTGAGAGGTGGGCAAACACCAGGAGGGGCATGCGTCCAGGGCCACAGGGACAGAAGTTCCTGCTCCTAGAATGATCCCACACCTCACCCTATGTACCTCTCTACCTGGCTGTTCATCTGTATCCTTTAGCAAATCCCTTAATGAACTGGTGAATGTAAGTTTTTCCCTGAGTTCTGTGAGCTGCTTTAGCGAATTAACTGAACCCAAGAAGGGGTCATGGGAATCCCTGACCTGCAGTCAGTCAATCAGATTCACAGGTGACAACCTGGGCTTGCAACTGGTATCTGAAGTGTGTGTATGTGTGTCTGTGACAGAAGGGGATGTCTTGTGGGAGTGAGCCCTTAGCCCTTAACCTGTGGGATCTACCTCTGTCTCTGCACGGATGGTGTCAGAATTGAGTTAAATTGTAGGACACTCAACTGCTGCCACAGAGAATTTTTTGTGAAGAAAAAACCTCCACACTTTTGGTGACCAGAAGCGTCAGAAGTGAAGAACTGTGTTTTTCCCTGAATAGAAAAGGAAAAGTTGAGGTTTTTCCTAAACAGCTGCCAACTCAAAGAATTTCATTTTGGGAAAAGGCTTATCTCAGTGGTAGTATTGGCTAATATTTCACAACCCTTTTCCTACATGCACTGTGGGCAGCCTCAGATTTCTTTGAATGTTAGAATGATAGATTTGGGGTCAAATGTACCAAAAGCAAGCCTGATTTCTAGATGGCTTGGCAAGTGGATGCTCTAGGCTTGCCTGCAGTGAGAAGTAAGGCAGTAAGGAGACTCCTTTCAACACCAACTTAATGGAAGAACACTGCCCTCATACCAACCTGCTTATGATAGAAAATTTGGAGTGTCAAAATATATAGAAAAGAAGAATTATGTATAAGTCTACTACCTTGAGGGAAATACTACAAATATCTTGGTGCATTTCCTTCCAGTCTCTTCTTGTTTGTGAATGTGTGTATTTCTGCATTTATGTACAACTTCAGAATAATTTTTTATAAACATCACTTCAATAGCATTTAACAATGGTACTAATTTATAATAGCATCATAATTTATACATTTGACCTCTACATTTCCTCATTTAAATTCTCACCAGGCTTAATTTGTATGACTATAAGAGTAATAAGCAGTGTTGCACACAAAAACACAACACCCTTGAAATAATTTCCTTAGAACATAATTTTTGAAAGAAGAATGAATGAATATTTTAAAGCCCTAATTGCACATCATTGTATTGTTCAATGGAAATATGCTGCTCTCCAAATATATGCCTCTTCTACAACAGGAAATATTTTTTGAAGTATAGTAGCTTAGTAAAATGAAAAAATCTATTTTTATTTGATTAAGAGTAAGTCTGATTTCAACTTGAACTATATTGTCCTTTGCTTTTGTTTCATTTTCTTTCATCTTACATCATGTTTTCAGTTTTTGAGATTAAATTGTCATTGGGACTTTTTTGTTACACAAAAGGTTTTCCTTTTATCATCTACCATGCTTTACTTTCTATACACATTTTATCCTTTAGGGAGTCATCGAAAATTTGTGTTCTGGGGTATAGTGCCTATGTATAAACTTGGCTTTGTTCTTTACTATTAAGTAACTCTTCATTTTGTAGCTAAAATCAAACTTTATTTTATCTGATCAGTGTCATTACAAAACAGTACTTAAGATAAACCAAATTCTGAGAAGTATCAGTAGTCTACAAATGTTTAAAACCCTACTATTATTCATATTGTTTTTAATAATAATAAAATGATTTGATAAGCAGTGGGTTGCCTTTCTTTAAAAAATACAAATACAAAAAAAAATGTTTATCACTCCTTTTGCCAACTCTAATAATTTAGTTTCAAAACACAAATATTTCTAAGCATTTTTCTTCTGGTTGCAAATCATTTTCATTGAAAACAATAATATGCTATTTTAGTTGAACTTCTTAGTTCCTATGTATGGTGTAGTCATTTCCTTTTTTTTTGAGAGTAAATTCAGGGAATTTATCATGAAATACATCTCATAGGACAGCAGTGAGGATACAGAGTGAACACATGGGATGTGCATCAAACAATGCTTGACTAATGGTAAATACTTGACACACGCTGGCTATCAATTATTAGTAAAGCAGAGTTTCTGATTAAAATAAGCTATGGATTTAGTATTATCATTTGTTTATGCAGCAGACATACTACATTCCAGATTCTGTGTGAAGTGATAGGAAAGTAACTGATACCTTCCTAGGGAACCTGTTCCTGTAACTTCTGGAAGGGAGGCTTAAGATAGACATGCGCAGACCCAGACTTCCCACCCAGGGAAGCCGATCCGTGGGCTGACACAAGTGACGGGGTCAAACCAGGTCCTTGCTGGGAAGGGTAAAATAGAGAAAGGCTCAGCCGACTATCTTTGGGTGATGAACCCAAAGGATGTATTGATTTGAAGGTGTATTTTGAACCAAGTACAAGCAAAAAGTGTTGGATGGGGAAGGGGGAAGAGAGAAAAGAGTAAGAGGTAGAGGAGAGAGAGAGGAAAGAAGATGAGAGACAAGAAAGAGAAGGAGACAGAAGGGCTGTAGAGTGTGGTCTGGGAAAGAGAAGAGAAAGAAGAGGGTACCGAAGTTTGAGACCATGTAGCCACTGAAAGAAAGAGTATGTCAGTGTAGGACTTAATTCCTAATTTCCTTTTTCATGGGTATGACTGTATTTTTGCTTCGTAATGTTGATTTGCTCTCATATCCGAATAACATCTGCTGCTGTTCCACTCTCATATTAACAGAAGAAATCAAGCTATGGTTTTGTTTCTCATTCCTCCAAGAGCTTTAGCTAAAGCAATGCAAAGCAGACAGATGTGAAGTCACTTCCTAGCTTTAGTAGAGTATGGGCACGGTGCCAGCTGTTCTACAAGAAGTTCTATGTGAACTCTCCCCTCCAACTGTTATTTTCTGTCTCTCTTTTCCTTTTCTCAGTCCTCGGTAGTCGGAGTTGGTACTTGGGGCCCAGGTGCACTCATCATCCCAGACCCAGACTCTGTGCACATAGGCTGAGTGACTCATCATGTAAGGGGGTCCTGGAATCTTTAGGGTCATTCTCCTGCTCACTAAACAAGCATCACCAATATTGTACTCTTGTCTAGTGGCATTAAAAGTGGGAGAGTAAATCTTGAAGTTGAGGAGATTAATATGTGATGAACATGTCTTATATAAGCTAAGGCCTCTCGTAAGTACTTCACCCATATTACCTATATTTAATTTTATTCTCCAGCTACCTTGTGAGGTTTGTATCAGCCTCATTTTATAAAGAAGAAAACTGACAGACTCAGTGAAGTGAAGCAACTTAGCAGTGGCCAGTACAGAGCCAAGATTTTAACCAGAGATAAAATACATGGCTCTGAGTAAATTTACAACAGGATGCCTTGTGAGAAACAAGGTAGGCTAGTTACATAAACTGAACTAATGATTGTGTTCTCATACTGAGTACAATACTAAGTTGAAGCACATTGTAAAATACAAGTATCATTTTTCTAAGACTGGTTATTGTTATTTGTTAAAATAAAAAAAAACTACATATAATAATAATATGACATATACTAATAATCCCTCCTGGTATGTGGTAGGTAAATGCATCATTAAATATAAACCAAATGGGCACTAGGAAAGATTTTGAAGTTAACAAAGAGCTCAGCAGTAAGTTAAACCCAGTGCCAAATGCTTAAAAAGATGAATCACAGTGCACTAAAGACATGTACAGCAAGACTATGAATGCTTGGTGAGTCCCCACAGCATTCACCCATCAAGGTGAAATCACACTATAAGTTAAGTCATGTTTGCATGAGGGATAAAAGATTAGTAATAAAATAAATACCAGTGTTAGTGGTGTGGTGAAACATCAGAATTCATAACTGAAAATAATTGAAGCAAAGACGTTATGTGCAATAGGAGACATGATAAAAGAACGTTAACAAAAATTAAAATTATGAGAGAAACTTAATATCAAAATAGATTGGAATAAACATTTCATCTCTTTTCCTCAAAATAACCTTAGGGCCCCTAACTATCTACTCTTTAGTCACATACATCTAAGTGTAAGAAAGAGTTGTAAGAAGAAATGGGTGTTATGGGTAAACATTTTACTCCCTACTCCTAACGTTTCCACACAGATAAACTTTTGCTAGATTAACACTCTTGGCCCTTCACTCCTCCCTTAAGTGGCAATGCTTAATGTTCAGTTTAAAGGACTATTATAAGGTCCATTTACTCACACCTAAGCCCAATTTGCCAAACTTAGTTTTCATCAGTAATAAAACTGACCCACTATTTGACCTCTGTATCTAATTCTCAGTTTCCAAATCAGGTAGGGAAGAAAAGGTATTCTTTGTCACTTTCACACTGATTGTGTGTGTTTGTGTATATGTGTGTGTCTGTGTGTGTATCTAACAAGTTTTTACTGTACATTATGACCATTCATTTATGCATAAGGCCTCTTCATTGATATTTATATTACAAAGGAGTTGTTTTCCTTTAATTTTGTTTTTAATATTTTATTTTGTGGGTAATATATAAAAACCATATAGAATGATCAGTAAGGATTAGAATGGCAAAGAGAGGAAAAAATTTGTTTGGAGGACTTCTTAGATGACTACACAGGTAGCTATGCCTATCTAATTATGCCCCAGGATAGCTGTAGAAAGTCAACTAGTGAGGCTGAAGCATTTATTAAAAATAAAAATAAAGGTGACATTGCAATACTATTTTCAGAAGAGAATTCTCTGATCATATCTTATAATTCCATTAAAATTATACCAGTTACAATAACTATTTCCGCAATGCTAAATGAATAATTTTAATTTATTCTTCAATACCAAGGAAACTGGTGTTAGGCTACAAAGTTTCCTACTTGGAATCGTCCATGACAAATTGTCTATCAAGGAAGTATAAAAAAAGATTGAATAATATGAAGAAATAGGCCAAAGTTAGGCTAACTTTTCATTTTTGACACAAATGAAAATGAAATCTACTTTAACATAATGTAATACTTATACTGATGGCCTAATTTCTATAGTTTTTTGAAATACAACCACTCTGTGGACAACAACAATATCTTATTTTTGCTACAGTTACCTACTATGTCCTAAGCACAGTGCTAAGTACATGGCATCTCATTTTGACCTCACCAAAAGGCTCGAAGGCAGACAGAACTATCCCTAGTTGCAGGCAAGGATACAGGCTGGAAAAGATTATTTCCCAATGCCACACATACACAGTTGCGGGATCTGGGGCTCAAACCCAGATCTCTCAGATCTGAAGTCTATGTTCTTTCTACAATACCACATTGAATGAATTATACATTTCTCAATTAAATTTCTCAATCTTCCCCTATACTCTTTTCTTTTCTTGACTTCCCTAATTCTGCATTCTGAATCAGACTTTTATGTTTTCCCATCACTCCCGAATTCGGTTAGCTCCCGAGTCCACATCTGTCCTTTCCGGCCTATTCCTGCCTTGGTGAGGTTCCGTCACTTCCTTTCTGAAACACTAAAATCATTTCCTTTAAACGCACCCCGCACAAACCACCACCTTCATCTTGTTTATACATGTACCATTTGATATGTTCCATATAACCTATTTCATTTTGCTAACAGCTCTATACAACTCCATTTTTTTTCCCGGTCAGATGGGGTAGGCAAACTTTTTTTTTTCTGTAAAGAGGCAGATAGAAGATATTTTAGGCTGTGCAGGACACATCATCTCTGTTGCACCTATTCATCTTCATCGATAGAGCGCAAACATAGCCATAGACAATATGTAAATAAGAGTCACAAACTCATGTAAGTGAGTGTGGTCACTGTCCAATAAAATTATACCCTAGAAAAACACAGTCTATACAGTTTATTAACCCTGGGTAGAGGGTAAAATAAAAATAAGAACTCTACTTATTTCTTCAAGGCCCTTTACAAATTAATAAAGAAAAGAAAAGAAATTTAGCTAATGAAACAGTTCAGCAAGTCAGATCGCTCACTGTCTCAGTACTCCATAGTTTTTCTCTCAGGGTCAAATTTCGTCAGAGAATCATGTGCACTAACATTCAGTTTCCCTCTGCCGGACCCCACTCCTCCAAACCGCATCCTATGACCCTGCTTCTGCCACCACTCATGCTGGAGACACTGAGAGTTTTGTAGTTAGACGGAACGGGGTCCATATACAAGCTTATTAGCAGTTTGCCCTTGGGTAACATATTTAAACATCTTTGATTCTAGGTCTTCACATCTGTAAAATGAATAGAGTAATACTATTGCCATTGTGAGTATCAAAAAACCCAATTATATAAAATGCAAAATAACATTTTATTTTACATCTATATTGCTACACATGTATTGCAGTGGACAGTACATGTGAGTTCCCTCTTTTCTTTCCTCTCACTAAAGCCACCAATTGACAAACCTAATTGACAGCTTATTAGCTTTTTTAAACTTGATTTTTCTGACTCAACAATGGGGAACACTCTTCCTTTGAACTGTAGCCTCCCTCACCTTAGACAGCATTGACCTTTAGCCCTCTGACTGCTCTTTCTCAGTCCTTTTCATCAGCTGTCTTTTCTCGGCTTGCTGTCCAAAGCACGCTTTCTCTTGATTTTCCCAGACCTGGACCCTTCTTACTACACAGACCTTAACCATCACCTCCCAGAAGGGCCTCTGGGATCGCCTGACCCATGTGGGCCCTACACTCACTCACTCTCACATCAGCCTCTTTCAACTCTCTGCATAATCCTTGTCACTACCTGATATTTTCTTCTGGTATTTCCCTGTTCCTTTGTTTATTATCTCCCTCCTCCAGAATGTATATCTCAACCACCCAATCACCACTATTTCTTCCCTACTTAGAAAAGTATCTGGCACACAGCAGATACTCAATGAGCATTTATATAATGGAATTGTATCAACTTCTCGATACACCCTGGGTTCTGCCCTTCACCTACATCTCCTCTCATTCTAAAAGATCTAGCTGAGCAAAATTATCTATTCCCAGAACTTTGAGGTCAAAAAGTCTTCCAGTCATGAACTGGTCTTTTTTCCCCCAGAAGCCTAAATTCTTGCTTGCCTCCTCTCTTTTCTTCCTTGATTGTAACTGCTGACATAGTTATTTTTCTTAGCTGTAGATCTGAACTCTAACATCTTGGATTAAAACCCTTCAGTGATCCCTCACTGCTCACAGAACGGAGTTTAGACTCCTTAGTTCTGCCCCTTATCTAACCTTCCAGTGTTGTTTCTTACCATTTTTTCTGAATAAAAATAACAACAGTTTGATAAACTTTGACTGAGCTCCTATTGTGAATACAAAGACGGGAAAGACAGAGACTCTCTCTTCCCACAAAAAGATGGTTTGGAGAAAAAATTAACGGAAGAGCCATGAATTGATTGAAGGAGAACAGAGTAGGTCTTTGTTGGGAGCCAGTTTGTTTCCTAGAACTGATCTTGTACTCTGCAGATATGTTTTGTTTTACTCAATCTTATTTATATGAAATTATTATTATTATTATGTTATTTATCTGATGAAGAAACTCATATTTAAGTTTTAAAGGTCAAGACAGGATTAAAGATGGCAGCGTGAGAGGTGTGACAGAGGCCTCCTCCTAAAACCACATATAATACGAAAATATAATTAATAAAACTAATCCTGAAAGAACAACAGGAAGAAGGTTGCACCAGACTGCATACACCTGGAGAAAAGAACAGACCTCACGGAACAGGAGTGTGTATCAACAATACCTTAACAAAAAAAAAAAAAAATGAAATACCATACAACCCAGTAAAAAAAAAAATTCATTATAGCATCATTAGGATTCCATCCCAAAACAAGTATTTCTTTATTTTAAGCCTAGGGTTATTATATTTTATTCATTACAACCTGTTTAACTAGAACAACCACTTGTAATAAATAAAAACCTTACACCATGTGGAAAAAAAAGTTCCTCAAAGTCAAGGATTTTTTATCTGTTTTATTCACTCCTGTTTGCCCAGCACCTTCAACTCTAGTAGGCACATGGGAGATGCACCATGAATAGTTTTTGAATAAGTGGAGATTGAGAGAAGCTAATTAATTTGTCGGCATAACACCAGCAGCAAGCAATGTGTTGGAATACTGGTCAGGTCAAACTCCGAATCCTTTACTTCTCCATAATCATATACCATGAATGCTGGATCTATGTATATTTCTTCATTAAATTGTTATCAGTGAATGCAGAGAACTTGACACAGGGTAGGTAACCATGACGTATTCTGAATAAATAACTTCACAAGATTCTACTCTACACAGAATAGATATCAAAAAAATATATTTTACAATATGCTCTAAATACTTTAAAATTATTAAATCATGTATATACAGTTGATGGAGAATAAGTGGATTACAATTCACTTACATCGTGTAAAACTGACCCACGTATCTACTGTAGAAAATTTATCTGGTGATTATGTGCATTTACTACTAGGTCAGTTACTCACTCAATGAGCCTGACACCTTTTCAGAGACAAGCCCAGTATTTTTTTTCTCCTTTTGGAGGATTTAGCTTTAGGTCATTCAACTCAAATTTTAGTACAACTCAAAACCTCTGTTGCCGTCTTTTTACTTAGGTCAACTCAGTTTTAATACACAATTCCCTTTGTTTCATTTTTGCTGAAAAAATTTACAGAGAAAATTTTTTTTTCCCAATGCTGTAATATGAATTTTAACATTAAGGAAAACAATAGCTAGAATCAAGTCTTAAATATAACAGTTTTATACACATATCCATGGTATTACTTTTTTCCTAAGATGTGCTATTGGTATAAGAACTAAGCTGTTATGTGTGCATTTTTTGCTATAATAACCTCTGACTGATTGCTTAAATCATGTATACAGAGTTGATGGAGAATAAATGGATACAATTTGTACTATTGGTATAAGATGTACTATTGGTATAAGAACTAAGTTGTTATGTGTGCATTTTTTGCTATAATAACCTCTGACTGATTACTTATATACTGCTTTCCATGTATTAATCCAAAAGCCATTTCATTTTACCCCCGTCTACTAACCCACTCACCCACAGAAACCCCAGCTAAGGCGTAGCATCAAAACTGTCTTGGGTTGATGATGCCACCTGCTGGCAGAAAACTGTGTGACCCAGCCATGGTCCCCCACAGTCTCTTCCATCAGAAATTCTGCATAATCCTGTGTTATTGTTTTCCTGGTTCCTTTCTGTCTACGTCTTAATTAATTGCACTGTAAATAATCTCTTTCTCAATGGACTCATGTGACCTTTTAAACCTGCCTTCTCTTCGCCTCTCAGTTGCCTCCATTTCCTCAACGTGTATGTCTGTTTTCTCTCCGTGACAATCTTCTGTTCAAACAAAAACCTTCTGGTGTATGGTTGGTTAGTATACCAAGAGTGCTAGTGGTAAAAATGCATCCAAGGAGATGGAAACTACAAAGTGAAACCATGTATTTATTAATTCATTTTGATAAGAAAAAGCAAAAATAAGTCTCCCTCTCTTCCCTCCTTGTTTCCAGAAATGTAATTCCCTTCCTTAGCTGTAATAACAGTTAGTAGTACTCCAGATATACTCATAGAAATATTGCTTTTTCCTCCACAAAAAAACACAGCTTATTATTCAGACCTTTCTGTGCATATCTTAGTTATGTTCTTGTATAAGTACACAAAGAGCTGCCTCATCCTTTCGAAGGGCTGCACAGTATTTCACTATATGGTCAAGCTTCATTTATGTAACACTTTACCCACTGAAGGGTATTTTTCCCTAATCTTTTGCACCTACAAAAAATGATGCATTGTGCAGTGTGCGGATTGTATAATGAACGCCTAGAAACAGTCACTGAGTGCTAAGAGTAAGGGCAGACCATATTAGCATTATGAGATGAAATAAAGATTAAAAACTACTATCCTAAGTTTTGTCACAATATCTAAAAACATTTTGCAGACTCTGAAAAACCATTTTCATCTACACATTTATCCTAACTGAACTAACTTCTTTGTAAGGAAAGAGAAACGTGGCCTCCATATTTAACCTTGCGCCTACGCAAAAGGTTTTGGAACTCACATTGACGTATAATTTTGGGGATGGAATGCATATGTAAGGATGGGCTCTCCTGCAGGAAAACATTATTTTAATTAGTTATTAACTAGTTATACACACCTTGAGAAGTGTAGTGCCTTGAATTAATATGATTTGATTCCTTTACAAAAGGGATAGCTGTTAGGATAGCTATTAGTCATGTATAATGAATGCAATAAACTGGTATGATGGTGTGATATGTTTCATTACCATCACTATTTAATTTTAAAATTCAATAGAATTTATATCCTGTTTATTTATCCAAACATGCCCATTTACACACATAATCTGTGTATTGTAGACTCAGAATTTTATAACTGAACAGAAGATTACAGTGAGATGAAGTAGTATTTACAAGGTATATATTCATATTTGTAGATAATACCAATAACATGGGTTTAATGTGAGCTATGTCTTAAGCATTGTGTTAAATGTATTATGTGTATTTACTCATCTAATCCTCATAAAAATAGTCTATTCTTATCTATTATTATTTAATGATGAGGCTTAGAAAAATAAAACATTTGAACAATGAGAGGCTGTAGTAAATTCTAAGAGAAAGATTGAGTGTGGATTTTTTATTAATCCTAATTCGCTAATTTTAGTCCCTATGTTTATAACTAAATACATATGTTTATTAACTCTCAACATACCCATGATCTTATGACCTAGGAGAAAGGAAATAACTAAATGTGGCTGAAGAGAGTGAGGAAGATAAAAATTTGGCTTGAAAATGGAGAAGATGAAATGAGTTGTGGAAGGGAAGAGAATGATTGTATTAATAGGTAGGTAAAGGTGTTTTAGGATTTAGTTATACTTATTTTTCAAAAACACTTTTTGAGCATAGGCTTCTTAAGGATTAGTGGCTACAGAGACAAATGTAAGACATCAACAGGCAAATCTGGATACTTTGATTTGAACTATCCTCCCCTTAATTCTTAAAGCCCTTAAGAGTTCAGGGACATCAGTTAGAAAAGTGACGACTTGAGGGATTCCAGAGAGCAAATGTTTTCCCATGGCTGAGAACATCTCCTTTGGTGACTGGCTGTTTCAAAACTCTGCACAGGTAGAAATTTAGAGAGCTAGGCAAATTTCAACATGTATTCCTTCATGTTGCAAGTCTTATCCTCAGTGAGATGCAAGTCAGAATGAAAAACTAATTGGAATTTGATTTTTTTCCTAGTGTTGTTAATTTTGAAATTAACTGGCATTTAATATTACTCCTTGCACTCATAACACAAAAACCCTTGACGATTGTCATGGGTAGACCAAACCATTTTGTCATTCTGATTATTTCATTGAATGGATTCAACAAATACTTGTGGGGTTACTACTGTCCTACCAGTTCATTATGTGCCAGGCAGAGCAGTAGACAAAATATATAAAAATTCCTGCCCTCATGGAACTTACATTCTAGCATGCAGTATGGAATATATGTGGTCTGTTAGTTAATGAAAAGGACAATGGGGAAAAATAAGTCAGCAAAGATAAACAGGGAGTCAGGGGTACAGTTTTAAATATAATAGTAATGAAAGGCTTTTCTGAGAAGTTGATATTGGAAGACCAGAAATGAGTCGTGGACATTTAAGAGAAACGCATTTCCGGAAGTATCAAATGCCCAGGCACCAAGCAGGGCCATGTCTGCTATTGTCAAGGAAAGATGAGGGGCCAGGGTAGCTGGAGCTGAGGCAGGGGAAGGGGGAAGGCTCGGAGACGAGGTCGGGCAGGACATGGGGAGTACAATCTTCACAACCTTTCTAGGGCATTGTAAGGACTTCAGCTTTACCACCGAAGGCAAAACAGGAAGCCCCTGGAGAGGTCTGGCGACGAAAACATTCAAGGAGTCAGAAAATCAATGATTCCAAATGTGTTCCTGTTGCATTATGCTGAGAATAGAATAAAGTCACATCTCTTCAAAAGGAGACTGAATGACCTTCCCCAAGGCCAGAATGGAATGGACACCCATCCCATAAACTACGGAGCATGGGGTGGTTTTGCACTGTGTACCTGGGTAGGCTAGAAACTGTGTTTCACAAACTTCTTCCTGTATGATCGCCAAATACAGCTGACCCGAAGGGGAGCAGAGCGCAGTGGTCACTGCTGCACGAGGGTCAGATGCGGTGACAGGTGGGGCAGCGGCTCCTGGAAGGCCCCGTTCTGCATCCAGCACCTTCCCAAGCTCGGGGCCTGGTATCCAGCAGTGGCCGGGGCTACAACCAGGCTTTCACTCCGGAACCACAGCCGTAGTAACTTACCAGTCGAACTTACGCAGACTTCCCTTTGGCAGTCCAGAGTGCGGGCTTTCTCTGACTGACCGCTTCTCCGATCATCCCACTGTCATTTCTGACATTCCCTTCCGCGGTTCCATCCACAATTGCTTACAGTCTAATTTCTATGCTATATTCTTTATCCCATAACACTCATTAGTAACTTGCTCCCATGCCCGGACTTGCCTGATGCAGTCTATTTATGGAAAGCTGTCCATTTGCTTTAACATTTGATAGATGTAGCATATATTCACAAATTCTGGAAAATTATAAATGTAAGTCCTCTGCAGGACCTGTTTGCCTCAGAACAAAAAAGTTTTGAGATGTTTCCAGGAAGGCTTTTCTGTAGTGGACAGAATGTGGTTTTATAGCCTGATCCAAGATTTAAAAATTACACCTAAGCCCAACTTCTGCTTCCGAATGCTGTCAATTTGAAAACACGAGGTTATATTGACAGAGATGTATTTGCTAGTCTGATGCCTCAGCAAACTCTCTGAAGGAGAGATATCATGAGATTAGATTAAATAAATATCCTCTCTTCAATTTATTTTACCAATTTTTCTAGCTATATCCCCTAAGACATCTCTAAGATGAACACAAAAGGATAATTGTCATTAAAACTCAGCAAAGTTTCTGTACTTTAATACCGCAGCTTCAAACAAAAGATACACACATGAAAGGGAACCTTTCTGCCAGTTTCAGTTTGAAATGTAAATGAATGTCCGATTTGTTCGTCAGGGATCCGGCCTTCAGTGTTTCTCCTTTCTAAATGTATTCAGTGCATTCTAGTTGCAACTCAAAGAGCGGATGACTGGTATGTTTGTAAAAGACAGATACATCTCCTTTGAAAAAAAAGGGCAAGAATTGTGAGGAATTCCCTTGAGTTTTATTCAAGCAAAACTCCCATCTAATCTGAATTTATGTTGTTGCTACAATCCAGCATTTGGATTTTGTGAAAGGCAGACTGGCTGTAGGACAGCAGACGCCTTCAGGAAAGATTTTTTAAAGAAAAGTTCACTCAATACTATTGATTCAAAGTCAACAGCAATTATTGGGCTAATACATATTAGAGATTCTCTATTACACAGTTGTATTTAACCCTCTTGACCATTCTGTGGGCTGGTTTTCCAGAATATGGAGACTCGGACAGATGAGATCATTTGCCCATGTTCTTAGCACCAGTGAGTGGCAGAGCTACTGTGCGTCCCCTGACATACTGAATACAAATCAGCGCTCTTTCCTTCAATCTCTGTAATGTTAGGTAATGAATAATACTGAGCCTGGGGTGGGAAGGGAATGGACGGGTGAAGCAGACAAGAGTCTGAGCTAGTTTGACTAGCCAGATACAGGAGCAACAGGGATACTGTCTAAACATACTGTTTAACAGCCTGAGACTGATAAACAAGTTGTGACAGAAACTGGCTGGAACTAGAGCAAACCAAGATGGCATCCGGTTTGACTGGGAATAGACCTCTAATTTCATTAAAATCACATTTCCCTAGTAAAAATCACATCCATCAGCCATTTTTACAATTGTCATGACAACCCCAGAAGAGACCTAATAAGGAAAAGACCCCCCCTTCTTAGACTCTTCCCAGAGAAATAATGACTATTACACCCCCTACTTTATATACCATATTTCCAATAAAGACACTAACAAGACACCAGGGAGGGGCTGCCTGCCTACGGAGTAGTCCACTCTACTTTTCTGTACAATTTGTACCTTCTATGTCTTAATGAATCCACCTCATGCTGTACCAGGCACACGTCTGGTTTCTATCCTGCATGTAGTCAGGAACCCTCCACTGTGATGGAGGCCCAGGGCCTAGGGCCTCTCATGTTCTCTTGTACCAAGCCCACTATTTTACTCATTTCTCATTTAACCTTCCCCCTAGATGCATTAATTCCCCTAATCATAAATTCTGTGGCCACTGACACAAGCACTAAAGAATTAACTTCTAGTTGAGTGGTTTTGTTCTAAATTTTACTTTAATTTTCTTTCTAATTCCATCAGGCAGGGGAAAGAACGTAAGCCAGAGGGCTCCAGAACCACCCCCTGCAAACTTGGCAACACCGGGCAAATGACTTTCTAAGCGTCACTGTTCTCATCCACAAAAATGACAGACACATCGCCTCACCCCTAGGATGGAGTGACAGTCAAATGCTGTCAGATATTCAGTAAACATTGGATTCCCTTTCTTTCCTAAAGATTTCAGAAGGCAGCACTAATTGGGATCCATTATAGTTTTGGATAATTTCAGCAAATAATTAAGGGAAAAGGGAATCTTTGACAAAATTGTCCCATGTTACCTACGGCAATATATCTCAGAAACTTTTGATTTAGAATAAAGTCTGGGCCAGTGGGATATAGTGCCTTTTAACTGCTGGTTAATCCGCACGGTGTATGGCCAGGCCACGAGGGGAGAAATGGGGAAGGGAGAGGCCGTGAGGTTGTATCGGAGACTCATAACTTCTAGGCCTCTTCCAGATGGGCTCTCCATCTGCCAGTAACCACTCACACAGGCCCAATAAAGATGGACCCTGCTAGGCAAAACGCCTGCACTCTTTCTTAATTTTATTTTTAAAAATCCACCTAAAATGTTGTCATCGCTATATATACATGTCACTTTTGAAAGAAAATATAAGCTTGTCATGAAACAGCATAAACCAAGAAATATCAGTCGCTTTCACTGCTCTAAATCACATTTAGCTGGAGATAAATATACCAGTTAGCAATGTCTGTTCTTAAGATTGATAGTCTTAAATATAACACTTTAATAAAATCCTCACTTTCCAATTCTTACTCTATTCTTATAGCTATTGCTTAACGTGGTGATTTTTAGTGTATCATTACCACTTAGTATTTTACATCAAAAGCTTTTCAACATTTCACTGACTTACGGATACATGATCATGTTCTGCTATTCGATATCCTGACTTGCTTCATCAGAGTTTTTGCAGTTACTTAAACCAGACTTGCTTTCGCCCTTCAAGTGAGTAGCCTGCAAAGGAAGCCGTTTTGGGTTTTGGCTCTCTTTTCCTCTGGTCCCCACTGCACACCCCCTCCTCGGGGTGCAGGGGGAGTTTCTCTTCTTTGTTTTGTTTTGTGCGTGTGTTTGTGTCATTGTGATTGTATTTTTTTGAGGTGGGTAGGGACCGGGTGGGATTTTTGTTTTTGTTCTCACTTTTGCTTGTTGTTGTGCATGTATTTGGGGACAACTTTCTCAGGGAAGAGTTTGAGACCAGTGCTGCTTAGAACCCCTTGAAAATGGACATTGAGTTGTGACTGTACTACTTTTATTGGGCTATTAATTTCCAATTACTTAATAAACTTTCCATGTTAACGGTCCTGGAAACTTCTTTTGAACCCACTTATATGAACCCACATCCACAGAGTACTTACTATGTGCTGGGTACTATTCTACGAGCTTGATATACAAACCAAGTCCTTTTTCCTACAACTCCAGCAGGTAGGCAGTACAGCTTCCATTCTATAAACAGGGGAACAGGCACACCTATCTAAGGGGACATAAGAAGGAAGTCACAGAGCCAGGATTTTGGACCCTAGGAGTGTGGCTTCAGAGCTCTCATGCTTCTATTAATAACAAAAGTTTAAGTCTGGTTGGTTTTATAGATTGTTTGAAGAAATGCTGGTGTAGTGTCTTTCAAAATGCCTTTGAAACTTTAAATATATTTTAAATAAAGTATTTTTGAATTATTGTTTTCATTTTAAGCAAGCAGTCTACATATTAGCTGTCCAACAGAAGTGTACTTGAATTTACAGAACATAAAGTATGTTAATTTTGAGAATTATCTAGATGTTCAACTTTTTAAGCTGAACGATGGGAAACAAATGTACTTGTTTCTCATTTCAGAATTTTGCAGGGATATTTTCAGAACTTTGAAGTGTTCATACCTGATGGTAATTCTGTGGCAAAATAAATAGATACAGTTGGATGTACAGCCAAGTAGATGAAAGAAAAAGGAAAGAAGGGAAGGGAAGAAAAGGGAAGGAAGGGTTTGATCACGTGATGTGTCAGGGACTAACTCAGACGTATCATATACCCGGTGTCTGTACCCGCCGAATCACTCCCCGTTCTTGCTCATAAGCAGCAGGTACATGCAGACAGTATCACCTTCCTCTCAACCACAGCTGCACGCAGGGCTGGGCAATAAGAAGGTTACGAGAAACACTGGAGAAGAAATTAGTTGTGGCTTCTGCATATTCCATACGGTTCTGCATATTCCATACGTTCTGCATATTCCATACGGTAGTCATACGTAAGCACCAAAATGACCTCCGGGACTATTCCACATCCACTGTCCTTGTAACATTTACTCTTTCTCCTTTTCTTGCACACATAACACACATCGATACACTTCTAGTCTTAAGCCTACTTCTGTTGGCCACGTGAGAAAAGAAAGTCTCAGAGAGGTTTTACTTGAATGAATTATCTAAAGCCACCCTACTATCTAGGCTTGTCAAGCAGTTTTTAATGTGTCCCTGTTATTAATACATGATAATGCCTTCAAAAAGTATACTTCAAAGGATAATTTGGCTTAAGTCCTAGAAGAACTTGATGTGGAAAAATTACCTTATTAGTATGTATAGAAACACATTAATTGTATTTCTTGATATCCTGCAGTTTCAATAATTTTTAAAGTTCTGATTCATGACCTTGAGGAAAATAGATATCAGAGTTGGTGAAATTACACTATGTAGTTTTTCCTTTCTGAGCTCTTCATTGCACTATTAACTATTTTGCCTAGATAATCAGTAATTAAGAACATGCTTTAGTTTTTAATATCATTATAATGAATAAGTAACCACAAAATCTGTTTCTTGGATAGTTTTCTCATAGAGAAAAAGGGATTCATTAATTAGTTGTAGATTAGGGTTTTCCTTGCATATTATCAATGATTTAATGTCATATGATTCACTAATTAGATAATACAATGACTTTCTATTAAAATCCTTTTTATCACCATGAAATTTAGCAAATAAATTGGAATGAAATTGTTTAAAGCTTTATACTTTCAGGAGAGTTTGTTGGTGAAGTGGGAGAGACAAGAACAGACAATGACGAGCAGCAGCAATTATGAGGAATTTAGACTACACAGTGTGGTTCAAATTTCTTTTGTTTTCTTTTTGGTCCCAGGGACACCTTTTTTTTATCCCACGGACATCTCCCTCACATGGCAGTCATCTGATTAAAGTAGCAAGGCTGTCTTGAGGGTAAGCCCCCACCACTGGATCCTAGCAGCTCTTAGGTTCTATCTTCAGGACCCACACTTTGAGTGTCCCCATTAGCTCTGCAAAATCTATGATGGCAAACCCAGCAAATGAGGAGAATGTTAAAGAAGCTGTGAAAGAGGTCCGTGTATGTGCCTTCAGATTCT